>NC_074708.1:17626705-17973676 GCF_024334085.1 Lutzomyia longipalpis
ACGCCTGCCAATGGTTTCCGGAGTAGTCAAAGGGTTGCTGAGTGTGCTCGAACCAAACATCCTGTAAAAGGCATTTAGTAAAAATTTGATTCTTCTAGCCGGAAAAAACACTCTGTGATAGGAACTTACCCTCCAGGATTCGTGATACTACTGTCAGCATCCTCAAGCCATTTTTGGAGTAGAGGCTTCAGTTTGCACATATTCTTGAAGCTCAAATTAAGAGCCTCAAAGCGCGATATTGTCGTCTGGGAGAAGTCATTGCCGTATAGCTTTCCCATGGCTAGGCCTACATCGCCCTGCGTGAAGCCTAGCTTAATTCGACGCTGCTTGAATGTTTTGGCAAATTGCTCCAACTCCTCGAGGTCCGTAGTTTCCTCTGGGGAGGGCTCAAGAGCCCGTGGAGCCTGCAACTTTGGCATCTGGGGTGTATGAGTGCCCGAACCAGGTGTGGAGGGTGTCAAAATGCCACCCACATTGAGACTAGCCACATTTGGTGGTGTGGTCTGATTGGGTCCCATGAGGCTCGTGGCAGTCGAGTTTTGACCCCCGGGTGATCCCGCTGGGCTATGCAGTGGGGAGCTTGTTGCAATGACTCCGCCCCCTGATGAAGTGTCCGATTTCAGTTGTTGCTGCTGCTTCTGGAGCGCTTGCAACTGCTGAGCTGCCTGAGCCACAGCATGAACCTACAAAAATACATCCTCTTTAAGCATTTCCTTCATTTTCATTGTGAATTTTACAAGCTATAGTTATTTTGGAGATGCTCAACAAGTCAATTTGCAACATAGAATCTGACCTGATGGGAAAATCTCGCTCCATCCGCAGATGAAGAAAAGGTCTGCGGCAGCTTTTCCACAAGACACAAAACATAAGCAAGAGGATTCACAAACAAAGAAACAAAACTCAATCAACTAGTTGGTAAGGATTACCTATCAAGCAAGGACTTAAATATGTAGCCTTCCTCGATAATAGATTGATTGAGACCTCAACTGAGATTTTAAAGGATATTGAAGCTAAAGGGAGAGGTAGGACAGGAGAACAAGGAATTTGGCTTAGGCTAAGTATTTATAAAAAAAAAAAAACAATCATACCTGATTCTGCATTAGGAACTGTGCAGCAGCCGCCTGGGCGTTCGCTGATGTAGCCCCAGATTGGGCATTGAGACCTCCAGCTCCACTTCCACCATGCATAAGCATGTAGTTCTGAATGTGTTGCTGAAGGGTTGCTTGTTGCAGTGTATTGAGATCCTGCGGCGATAGGCCAGCTAGATTACTCAAACCCAGGTGACTCTGGAGAAGCAGGAGCTGCGATGCAAGTGGTAGGCTCTGAAGGGCAGCAATGGCTGCTCCCAAGCCACCACCAGCAGCACTCGTTGGTGGTGGCTGCTGATTTGAGGATACAGGAGAGGGTGTATGTCGCGAGTCAGTCACCTGTTGACCCAAAAAAAATGACTCAATTAGCGAAAGTGAGATCGAGGAGTGATCGAGATCGGAAGATTTCATTTTAGTGGCACGTGCCGCCTTGAACCCCTTTTTAGCATGTCAGTTGTTGTCTCGTGTCGCCCCCGGAAAATTGACTTGGCAGCCTGCCACATACACACAATCTGTGCGCCTCACATTGCAGGAAGAAAGCGCGCGTTCATCAAATCAAAGATCGGATTGGAGAGGAGATTGAAATGAGGCGGTCCCATTGTGTCTTCCCCGAAGCTCTCGGAGCACAACTCTTTCCCATATCTCCTTTGTCATGATCAAAGGGGGAAAGAGAATGAGATTGAAATCGTGGCCTGTGGACCAACTTTTCGCCCAAGGGTGTTTGAATTCTCTTTTAATATTTTATTCCGCCACTATATGCGAAGAATAATGATGTTTCCCAAAAGGGAGCTTTATACGTTTATTGCATTTCGTGGGAGTTTGACACACACACAAGGAGATGGTGAAGAGTTGAAAGACTCACTGCCATAAGTTATGGGATTAATTTCACTTCACCCAACCCTTTCTATACTTCTCAACCGCAAGAGAGAGAAATTTTCTTCCAAAGAAGAAGGAAAAAAAACTAAGAAAAGGATGAAGGAATACTCACCAGATTTAGTGCCGATGGTCGGTCATCCTGATGTGGTGGTGGACTCTGTGATTGTTCCCGTTCACTGTGCTCATCGCCAGAATCTGCGTCGTCTGAAAAGGAAGTATATAGACATACAAATATGAGAAAGGAAAGAAATCTCCAAAGATTATCTTCTATGAGATTTGCAACTTTTGCAACGACCACTGAATGCAAAGAATATGGCACTAGCGTGAGAAATTTTAATTAAATTGCAAAGTTATATTGTGAATGAGTCAAGTGATAATTAAACCATTTAGCATGTATATAATTAAAGGTATAGATTGAGATCCAAGGATTTTAATTGAATAAAAGGATATCATGTAAAAAACACTTTTATTGACTAATGTTAAGATACCCGGCGCCCCCATTTCTACGTAAAAGATAGATATGCAAAAAACAATTCAAATTGAGATTGAAGGTTAAGATTTTTCCATCAAGCACTAACTTTAAAGTAAAAATTAATTCCAAATAATCTGGAATATTTTAACAATATAAGATATCAATCAACTTTTGGTAGAATTTTTATAACTTACGCTCTAATCTTTAATCTATCAAAGGATTAGAGAAACATTGGCTTTTCCTAGAGATCTAAAAGAGTTAATAAATGATGGGAAATCTGGCAAATTGTGTACATTTTTGGGAGTCACAGACAGGACAAAAGGCAAGACCGGAGAGTAGTGTGAACATTTTGCAATTAGCAATTCGTCTGGGTTTTGTGATCGATCGATTATGAGGGTGAAAGTTTAATAACTTTCACCCCATTGAATAGCCATTTCCCAAAGAGGTTTGCGTATTGAATCCTCCAGCCCTTTTTGCAATTTTGCATTACAAAGCAATGGATGAATAAATATCCCCAATATTCAATCTTCCACTTGACTTGATTCTCGCCTTATCATCTTCTTTGCAACACTGGTCACTCCCTCGGGCTGGTCTTCGTAGTCAACAAACTATGTATGCCTGGGTTAAATTCATTTTCCTTTTTTCAGCTACCCACAATCTCATGGAAGAAATTTTCTTTACAAGAATGGTTTGTGAAATGGTTTGGTGTGGACGGCTAGAGGGAGATAATTCGTTTGAAATTTGTTGTTCAGCAGGGGGATGGTTCTTCTGCGGGTGATTCAGAGAATATGGCGCGATTTGAATGTAAAGGAAGAGAAATTTAAACTTGAATTTATATTCACACCCCTTTTCCAAATAGATTCCTCATTGTCAATTGGTTGAAATCTCTGTCGCGTGGCATTTGATACCCTCTTCTTTTTTGTCCTGGGACATTTCACAACCCCCTTCTACGCGTTGCGATAATCAGCATGGAGAAAGGGATTATCAGTTTTGATTTACCATAAATTATAAATTTGTTATTAATAATCGAAATATATAGTCACATCTGCCACATTCTCCCATTTATCTTCCTCCGTTTTTTTTATTCATCCAAACCAATTGGAATGCGCTGTCTTACTTCACATCCCCCTGGACAAAACAGTTTAATATATGATTTTCAACCCCTTTTTCTCTGGGAATTTCAATAAAATCCAATTCATCATTGAGCAATTTGGAACATATATACAAAATGCGCCAATATGCATTAGAAAAAAACGCCATTAAGGAAAGCAGCAATTGGCGCGAGTGGGAAAATAGAGAGAAAGGCAAATTTGAAACGGTGCAGAGAGGGAGGTTTTTTCTTCCCAACCCCACGAAAAAAAGCAGCAAGATCTATTCATATATTAGCAAAATATCTCGTTAGACGCGCCGCAGAAAAAAATGAGAATAGTGAAAAGGGGTGAATTTTGATTGGCTTATTTCATCCATAAATACCTCACGTGAAAGTGTCCACAGGGGGTTAAAATTTTTGACTGCAATATCTCACCATGTTGCGCATTAAAATTATATTCTGTGGGAATTAAAACGAACTTTCATGCAGCGGACAAAAAGAAGTTTTTTTTCGTGAAAGAAAATTTTACTCATAAGAAATTTGATAGAAAGAAATCTATCATGGTACAATGTATGTAGGTCATGCTATATATACACAAAATTTTCCTCTAGGGGCTTCAAAGTTTTCTCCATTTAGCAAAAACTGCGAATTTTTAGTATGGGTTGCACACATTGCACCATGGCGATGGGAAAATGAATGTGCAAGAAAAAGATATTTTCTTCTTGTGTTTTTCTGCAATATCATTTGGCGCAAACAAGATTGGTTTTTTGTATTTTGGAACAAAATGATTTTCCAACCTCTTTGAGGATAGTTCAATGAATTTAGGGTATTTTTAATGGTTAGGAAAAAAACTAATTAAAAAAATATATTTTATGAAAACTTTTTAAAAGATTCCTTGCAAGTATTAATAATTTTGCAATTTTTAATGAGGATTTAATTTTTAAAATACGAAGAAATTATTTTGAAAAAAATCTCAAAATAATTTATATCCAAAAAATCTTTGTAAAATCTTCAGAAAACAATTCATTTCTATCTGCTTGAATTCCTCTCTGCGAACTGTGAGGCTTGTGGAGAAATCAGATGTAAATGTTGCATTTTTATTACTTTAATATTCACTAAATGTAACACCATAAAATCTGGACACCACCAAAGCCCCCCGAAATGCGAGTGATTTGGGGGATTGGAGGAGAGTTCCTTTGGAATTGTGGCAGTGAATTTTTATTGCGGTGATTTCCATTGCTAAGGAAAAGATCTACTTATTATTCATCGTATGGTTCATATTCAAATGATTCGGACAAGTTGACCGAGAGACCATGCCAGAGTATGTATAGAGGGGGTAGCTAGCTGTAGCGGAGAAGGTGGATGCTGCAGAGAGCAATTCCCTACATCGCCCCAGAAATATGATGGTACGAGAGAGGAATTGAAGAAATCACACTTGTGTGCAGTTCATATTTGGCGAATTATAAATGTTCCAAAAGGGTGGTTTTGTACGTGGAAAATCAGTGGTGGAAACATTTGAATTTTCCACACTATGACCGGCACGGAGATTCATCGTATGGAATACATATAAGAGTGGATTTGAATAAATTAAATTTATTGCCAGCACCCGGATGAATTCTTCACAATTTCCTTCATCCAAATGTCTGACCCCTTTACCACGGCGGTCTGACTTCTTTTCAAGTGCTTCAAAAAGGATTTAAAAGGAGTCAAAGAGTCATCACTTTTAACCCATTAAATGGATTTAATTCACCACTCAGCCCCGATATACTTTAAAAAACCATCTCCCGCACCCTCGGACGTCCTTTTTGTGAATGCCCGATCAAACAGGTGAGAATGGCTCTTGAAATTGATGTGCGTTTTGGGAGTGGATTTTATTTAAATTTCATGCTCTAAATGGGGTGGAATTTCCAGCAATATGGAGTGGGTTGAATAAAAGAAGAAAAAAAAACGAGGGATGGAAAGCAACTGAAGGGTGAAAATTATTCACACCACTAGCAAAACGAAAGGATTCCCAAAAGATAGCTCCAAAGGCAAAGAGCGTGCTCAAGATATTTTTCCACATACTACCAGTAAAACTGTTAAAAGTGCATTGCACGGAGGGGTGGGTGCATTTTTATGGTAGCTGCACATGACCACGAATACGTCTCCCTGTAATTTAGAAACATATAAATCCACCTACGCACTTTCGGAATGATCCAACTAAAAGGCGATTAAATGTTTGCAGAGAGAGAAAGAAAATCGATTCTAGGAACAAACTTGGACGACTTAGCGCTGCTACTCCATTAAATTTTAATTCATTGGATGAATTAATGCAGCGCTTCTGACTAAAAAATAATTAAATTCTGCGTGATTTCATTTTTTCAGCATCTTTGAGCATATCCATTGCCCTTTTTGTGCCGTGTACAAGAAATGGGTACTGATATTGTAATCGAGTTTAAACAGAATTTGTTAATTGAAATAATAATTGAAGGAATAGCTGGTGAATTAGGGTTGGAAAATATTGTTACACGTTAAATTATATTGAAAAGGAGTTTTTAGTAAGATTTTGATTGATTAAAATAGATTTTTTATAGGTAATTATCTTGATTCTAACCTCGAATTTTTATGAGTTTCGTCGCAAAAATGCATGAAAAATTATATGAAGAACTTAAGGGAAAGTTGGAAGAAAAAAAAGGCGAAGACTCTTTTTCTTCTGAAATTTTTAGTTTCAATAAAAAGAATAGAAATCATTGCAAATATTTAAAAAAAAAAAATACTTGATTAAAAATTAATATAAAAGGATAAAGCCTAAATATGATTAAATAAAAATCACAGCCTCTACAAATAAACCAACCCTAACCTGAGCTCCTCATGCTATCCGTACAATTATCTTCTTAATGTGCATCTGAGAACGCACATAATATTAAAATTCTTCCCGCAACAGCAAAATCACGATCATCAAAAAGAGATTCACATCGTTCAGCTGATTATTATGTATCGTGTTTTATTATCGTGGATTTTATTGCCATCTCGTCGAATTATAATTTGGGTAGAATTCGCGGGAGTTGTAGTTCTTGATCATCGTCTGGCGATGATGCTGTTCGGTGGAAAAATTACCCATCCAAACAAATTTTTATTGCACCTCACAAGTCCCGGAGGATTTTTCTCCATACCCTCCCCTCCTCCCCTAAATAGCCGCCATCATTTTGGGATTTTTCTCATTAGTATGCAGAGCAAATCTTTTGTCATGCTTCACAGATTTACAACTCACGGCAGCGCGGCATTTTTGGGGGATGAACATAGGGACGGTCAGTGGCATAAATACCCCGAAAAATTCCCTATTGATGGCCACAGTGAACAAGGACGAAAATCTTCTGTGCTGGACATTATTCAAATGGGCTCAGGGTACCCTACTTATGTATTTTTTTTTGCTCCGGAACAACAAAAAACGTCCTACTTGTGGCATTTTAATTTTTTCTGGTCTACCCCTCAAGGTCTCGTTCAGGCTACTTCTCGTCTCTCCCCTTTATCCCTCACATTACCACCGTAAAAGCGAAATTTACATGAGGTGAGTTTATCTATGGATCATCATTGTTAGACACGTGTCGTCATTTTTACCTGTTTACCGTCATGAACCCCTTTCTTCTTACCCAAACCTCGTTACTCAATTTGAGAAGCTTGTTGATTTATTTTCAACCACTTCTTCCACACCTCGCGATGTTTGTAGTGAGGAAGGGAAAAAATCGACGATCAACATTTAATTTGTGGCTGACGCGCTTATCTTTCTCACCTTCCCTCTATCCCAAAGGGTTGCCCTCTGATGAAGAATTCACGCCACTCAAGGAAGTGTGTTTGACTCGTGTTTAGGGAAGCACACAATCCCTACAAGACTCTCCTCATAGTCTGCAGGTAAATCTATCCCTAAAACTTTGAATATTTCCTCTTTTGGATGCAAGCGAATGGTAACAAAGACTCTTATTGGGATATTTTTGACTCACAAAATGCATCGTTGCACAAAAACCCAAAAATATTGATGATTTCTTTTCAATTTGATGAAGAAGAAAAACTATTTGAATGACAAAGAAGCATCTCAAGGGAATCATTTTTAAATTCTCTTAATCCTCGACGTGTGTTTGAACAAACACACGCAAATTTATTCAAATTTATTCATTTGATCCCACAAATGGCAATTGTTGGATGAGATGCAAAAGGAAGTGCCATGGGGCTCTTTCCACATTTGCATTTTGACACAGTTTTCGGTAAAAGACAAAAAGCAAAGAGATTTCTTCAGATGGAACCGCAAAAGGGCTATTGAGTGTTTAAGGAATTATTCAGAGAAAAAAAAAAAGAAGTCTGAGAGGAATTTTTTTCCAAAAAACCCTTGCTTAAATCCGGAAAAAGAGAATTTAAATATTCTCTACGTTACATGAATGGTTCTTAGGGTTGAAGACGTTTATTTTTAAGTAAAATACAAAAAGTAGAAATTGTCTGAATCAGTAAGAAAGAGATTAAGAACTTAATTTAACTTGAAGGATTTTATAACTATATAAAAAAAGTATTTTAAATGAATTTAATGTCCTGAAGAAGGTCTTATCAGGATCACAACGTAGTAATAGCATATTGGGCATTACTTTTCATGCAAACCCACATTGCCATTCTTTACATATTAGTTGGTGTTCCACTTCGTGGCCAACACCAAGTATTGTAATCGTCGGAAAAACCGACCACCTCAGATCGGGCTCAAACTTTGTATGAGCACGTTTTAGACATCCCACATTACGAAAATGGTGGTGGAAAATTTTTGATCCGGCCGGCCTGCCGGCCGGTGCGCTAAACTTTGCCTTATAGCTCGAGAACGGTAACAGATAGAGACTTCGGGTTTGAAGTTTTCTATAAAAATGTGGGTGTAAAATTTCATTTTTTCGCATTTTCAAAATCCAAGATGGCCGCCGTCCGCCATTTTGAAATACCGTCAATCACTTTCCTTATAGCTAGAGGTTTGAAATTTTAGTATATTGTAGAGCTCAGTGAGATGTTTTCATCGAAAATTCATACTTGAAAATCGGTCAAGCGGTTTAGCAAATATGGCGGCCTAAAGCAAAAAGTGTTTTTTCAATATAACTCGAGAACGGCTTGACCGATTTTGACCATCTTGGTATCAAATGAAAGGTATTGAGAAGCCCTACAACTGTCTAGAACATTCTAAGTTCCAAAAATTACCGCAAGAGGCGCTAAAATCAAAAACAAAAATTGCCTAACTTTAAGGGGCAATATCTCCGAATCCCCATTAGGCAAATCTTTTAAATTTTGATATGTTGTAGTAGGACTAATAATCTTGCACCAGTCCAAAAATGAAGAAAATCTATGTCGCCGTTTAGAAGATATAGCCATTTGAAAAATTCTTGAATTTGAAAAGTTCTAAGAGCCATATCTCCAGCACTGCTTGACCGATTTTGTTCAATTTGGTATCAAATTAAAGGTTTTTTGATTCTCTACAACTTTCTAGAACATCAGAAACCTCTAGAACCATTCCTTCAGGACGAAAAATGAGAAAAACTCTTTTGGTGAAACAAAAATCCGCCATTTTGTATTCTGGGGGTGACCTTGAAAATTATTGAAATTTATGTCAATTTATAGCCTGTATTAATACCTTTCCAAAACTAGTCAAGAAATTTCTTTAGATCTTATAGAACCAGAGATATAACCATTTTTATGCATCAAATTGCCGAATTTACAAAAAAAAAGTCAACTTTGCCTACTAATACTGCTCACAAATGGTATTAAAACGCATAAAGAAACTTTTGCACGTTGTGGGACACCAACTCTTATAACTGGACGCGTTATGATTGACTTTTCTACGCAATTTATACATCGAGAAACATATAACAAAGAAGGATAAAAGGTATATATATCCTTTGTAATATATTCAGAAAGAGAGAATTATAAATTCACTTACCATTGGATGGTGCTGGTGAGGGGGTTGATTTGGGTATTCGACTTAGATCTGCAAAGAGAGAAAAATAAATAAAATTATTGTGTGCAGACGGCCATGTGGTTGAATTTTATTATGGTTGGTCATCAAATGGAGATGTATGGGAAAAAGTGGCCCATAAAAGAAAACATACTCCAGTTGCACATGAATAAGTGATGCGTACATTTTCACATTCAAATTCGATCTCAAACTCCCCCATACTCTCCCCTGCCTGACCAGGAGCCACACACACCCACCCTCGACCTTTCAGTCGCGCGTGTCTCCTTGCGATATCACCCATAACAAGCTGAGATGGTACTTTTGGATGGAAAATGCGCAGAAGAGACCACGGAGGATGGTGCATCTCTAAATCACATGAATATTCATTGGGTGGATAACATGGTGAGGCCTTCGAGGGTGTCCATTCCATTTCCCATCATTCCCCTCCGCACCCTTCAGCGCCACACCATTGCGTGCAAACAGGGGATGGAGTTTTATTTATAGTGTGGGTGTTCTTTCAGTGAGCATTTACATATGGTGTCCCTCGCAGGATTCAGGACGATATTCCGTTTTCATCCCTCTCTTGACCATCAATATCCATATGCGTGGAATACGATAGAGAGAGAGAGTGTGTGGGCAGAAGATGAAGACACTCTATTTACCTATACATTAACGACTCTCCAGGGAGATGGGACTTGTGTGGCCCTTTTTAAATATAACAGCAAAAGGAGAGAATACACTAACATCTTGCACGGAGGCAGGGAGGTACACCCCATCCGCAAAAGAAAATTGATAGTCTCGGGGAATATAGCTTCGACTCTGCTGTGCAATGCCATCAAAGGGCATATTTTATCCAGCTCTTAATTAAGACAATAAACAGAGTAACCTCCCCCACGCGCAACCCTCAAGGTTTAAACTTCTGCACAGAGACTATTTCTCACCCTCGCACATAGACTCTCCTCTCTGTGATCGATTGCACACGAAATGCAGAAAATAACCCAAATTCAGGGGGCTCGTAAGTTCTTTTGAATGAACTGTATCAATGAGGGAAATTCTTGGAATACTGCGAAGGAGTTTATTAATTTTTAGATGTGACTGATCAATGACTGATGAGTATCCCAAAAAAAATTCACGAAGTCTGATTTTAAAATTATCTAGAAAAGTAAATTCTCAAATAAAATTATTGAGAATTTGTGTGAAAAGCTCTAAAACTCTTTACTCATTTGAATTTTATGAAAATGAAAGTCAACAAATAAATTTTTCCGTGCGAAATAAATGAACAATATGGGTTAAATTTTAAGTTTTCTTCCCAAAATATTTTTATCCTAATTTTTTTACATTTGTAATTTGTAATCCCCTTGACGTATTTCTTTGTAGTCTTTGTATAAGAATTCATAATTGAAAAGCCAGATGATGAAAAATTTCAACTAAATTCATCTTTTACGCTAAAATCCATGAATTAATCGAAAATCCCAAAAGAAGCATAAGAAGGGGTGGATGGTGAATAAAAATACATAATAAAATTCTTCGTCATAGATGTCACATTAAACATATCGAAAGAGGATTCCATCATTTTTCATAATATGAATTGATCACTTTTGCAAAAGAGCGCTATTTTTTCATCTTCTTTCTATTTGTCACTCCGGAGATGAATTCACAGAAAACTTGCAGTGAGATGAAAAAAAAAAGATTTGTGGAAAAAAGTAAAAGTCATGCTATAATTTTTCGCAAATCAATAGATAAATGTGACCCCATAAAATGCGTCTGTTTGAAATTCCATAGTCGAAGGGATGGCTACAAAAATTATTCAATGTCTCTTATGAAAATGTTTTTGAAAAGGGAATAAAAATGCGAGTGTTTTCGGGTAGATAGATAGAGAAAACTCAAAGGTTTTGTGTGAGGAGAGGAGAAAAAAATCTCAAATTTATTTATTATTCCCAAAAATGCACAAAAGGTGCCACGAAAGATCCCGATCTCCTTCTCCTTGCATTTTAGGATACGATCCTCCGGCTATTTCTCTAAAGGGAAGATTTTTTTTTTGTTCAGGGGCCCAATGTGGACGACCAGGAAGGTATAGGGAGAGACAAATTTCTGCAGACGGTGTATTCAAATTTTTACCTGTGGACGGTGATCGTAATTTTTTTTACCAGGACGCCTAAAAAAGGCACAAAAAGGAAAAAGAAGTATCGAAAACACAATAATTATATTATGACTCTAGGATTCCGTGCACGAAAAACATTTTATTATTGGATGGAAGTGAGAAGCAAAAGGTGCACATGTCCCTTTTTTTCACCCTCAACATCCTAACATACATATACTTTTCATCAGAACCATTCCCATCAATTTACAAAGATATCTACCTCTGATTTTATGCATTTTTCCCTCCACATCTATGTGCTATATAAACTAAATTTACTAACTCCTACAAAAGGTATGTGGGGACATGTTGGTGGAAAAAATGTGTGTTCTGTCTTTGAAATTGGAAGCGTGGATTTTTTTTCACATCCATTCGACCAGTTATTGAGAAAATTCCGCCCTTTCAGCCATTTGATTTTCGGACAGATAGCAAAATATCTCGAAAATGTAATTATGTGAGAATAAAATTTCACGAAAGAAGACTTTTTGATCGCAATCAAACCACCCTCCTTCAGAAATATATTTTTTTTGTGCTGCAAAGATGGGAAGAAATGTTTCCTTTTGTGTGACTTTACAATTGAATGATTGACTGAAATGCAAATAAAATGCACAAAAAGTGCAAAGAAACATTTCTTTTCCTTCATTTTCAATAGAAATTTGTCAAAATAAATCAATAAGCATTATGACGAGCATTGAAGAACCGTCGCATCTGTACACAATTGTCGTAGTCGTAGGAATCAATTTTCAAAAAGTAAAAAAAAAAGTTCAACGAATTTTGGAGAAGTTTTTTTCTTAAAGAAAAAACTACCTATAGGTACAGTTTTGAAAGAAATTTAACCAGCAGTCTATTTAATTTAGGATAATGCTTTTTTATCTTAAAAAATACATAACGAATAAAAATTTCACAAATAGACCATTATTGGATCTTATTCAGCGACCAAGATATCCTTGAAATCTTTGAATTTTGTACTGAAATTTCAAGATTTCAAGACAATTTCAAAGGTTTCTTGGTTGCTGGAATAAGGCTCATTATTTTAATTATTCTGTAAAAAGTTTTGTAAATAAATTCTAATTCCATAATTTTTAAAAATAAAATCACATTTATTACAATGGGTTTTAAAATTTGAGTAAAATGTTTTTTTTTTTCAAAATCAATCACAAAGTAAATTCCCAACAAATATGCTTAAAGTTTCGGACAAGAAATTTTAAAATTGTTCCTTAAATCCCTTAAATCTAATCCATTTTATTTATTTTTTTGGAAAAAAAAACTTTATTTTAAATTTTTTTGCGCTCAAAGACAAGAAAGAAAATTTCCGAGAGTATTAAATAGTGAAAATTCTTTTTCTTCCTTTTGCTGATTAATCACAACTTCCCACACAATTTTTACATGACATGAAAATACCGTAAGATTTAATTAAGTCGACATATTGGGAGGTATATAAATGCTGACATTTCGGGCCCCAATTGTAAATATACGGAGGCCACATGTTAGGCATATAAGCTGCTCCATAAGTCTTGTGAGCATAATCAAAAATTCCATTTTCATATGGAGGAAGAAAAATGGAATGAAAGGTCGGAAATGAGATGAATTATTGAAATTGTTACGTATTAGAGTACCCAGTCATTAAGGCGCAAAACTTCAAAATCCACACACAAACACCGAAATCGAATTAGTGGCTGCGTGAATAATCACAGCCGCGCGTACTTTATGAATTTAATTACAAATGAGATTTCATGTTTTATTGGTTTCATCTGACGCCTCATCATCATCACACCGATGCTGGAGGTTGCTCCCAATTAAATTGGCACGGACAACATTTTTTTCGAGGGAGGTAGAACACATGAGAAATAATTTGGGCAGATTTGGACAGAGAGTGAGATTTTTGTGGTGGATAAAAAGTTTCCAAAAACGTACATCTTGTATGAGAGAAGGTGGACTGGGATGGTGCTCCTCGTAGGATGTCTCTCTTGAGGGAGTTGTTGTTGTCCTCCTGACTGCCACCACCACCCCACGCCCGTGCTTTGTAGAGAACCATCATAGCAGTGTGTCGATTGGGGTGTATTCGGTGGCATGAGATTGGGTGATCTCGAGGGGGATGACCTCTACACGATTGCCGATTAACCGTCTCGCCACCACCATCGAAGACGTCCCACACGTCCGTTGACGACACACGCGGGAAAATTCGTCAAAAAAAAACTGTCCCACTATTAATTCGTCACACGCGATCAATTTGCATATGTGGCAAATTTATGTAAATTAATGCCAATTTTATGCACACGCACCAACTCCTATGCAAATGTCTTGGAAGATGTAAATTAATGCGGTAAGGAAGCGAATAAGGAAATGACTTTGCCTGTGATGTGTGTCCGCAATGGCTCAGCAATGGCAACTGACTGAGCTGTGTTGATTTTCAAGACGAATAGCTCCTGAGGCAGAGAGCCGAACAAGCCGGAGAGGGATGCAAAAGAGGATATCTGCGCCGTTTCAGTGCCGGAGAGGGCACAAAAGGAGCCGAAGGAAAAAGGAGAGAGAGAGCATATCGAAAAATACCTCCATAAAACTGAGTGTAGTCAAATCAAGTGAAAACTCTTCATCCCCTATATGTCGTCTTTCCACCCCTTTTTTGAATATATACTTACCCCATGTGTGTGTACATGTGTTGGTCCGACGCCCAATACAGGCACAACCACATACACACAAGCACATCCTGTGAGTATATAGAAAAGACGTCGAGGTGGCACACAATTGCACGAAATTCGCGCGAAAGTTGCCACGATTTGGGTATGAAGTGGGGATGACAGTGAAAGGGGATGAAATACCGCACAAGGAGGGGATGACGTCCTTTTTTTAGGTTCTCACCAGCACCGAAGAAAATATGTGTGCCTGCCTGGATAAAATATGCTGAATATAAAAGGCCAGAACGGGGGGTAGCGCGTATAAAATCACATGCTGAGTGGGTGTGGCCTCATTTTAAATCTTTCATGAGGAAATATTCCATCGTTCTCGCGAAAATTTCGCGAATGCGCAGTAGATTTTTTGAATTTTTAATTCGCCATCATTTTTTCCGGAAAACCTACCCCTCATTCGAAGTGAAAAAAAACGAACCTTCTACTATAAATCATTTACCTCTCAATGGGCTTTCGTCCTAGAAAAAAAGAAGCAAAGTGACACACAAGCAAAAAATGCGCAAGAAAATGTTTTTTACAGGTAAATTGGGAATTTTTGTCTATATGGAGGGTGAAGCAGAGAGGCAAATTCATGTAAAAATAAGTATAAAATTTCAGTGGAAAAAAAAGTTATGGGCAAAATTTACCCTCAACTGTGGCTGAAATTCCCAAAGACAGCAAGAAGAGAAGAAGCGAAAAAAACTCCCAAAAAATTCGTCTGACCCCGTTTTACGATTTTTGCTTGAGAATTTCAATGTTTTTGGGGTCTTCACCTCTTCGTTTTTCCCTTCTCATTTTTTTTTTGTAAAAATTCCCAAAAAAAAACTTTACCGCATTATGTAAGGAGTTTGATAGAAAAAAATCCACCAAGGGAACAATACAAGGAGATTTTTCAATCCATGCAATATGCATTTTAAATTGGAATATTGCACCCCAAAAAAACATTGACAGGACGAAAGCGTTCTCACGCGATTTTTTTGGGCAAAAAAACACGCAATAATTCAGAGAAAGGAGAGGGATTTGATGCAATATACGGGGATTGTTGTCGGGGATTGATAGCTCTGTGGATTAGAAGGTGAGCAGGTGGTGGGTTAAAAGCATCCCTGAACTTCATAGTATATTTTTTTCTTCGAGAAATATCTTGGGCAAGACGTAAAAAATCGAGAGATTATTCGCATTCTTCAGGCAAATCTTTCTTTTTCTCTCAAACATTTTTCTAGCCTATACCTTCATGGAAACTTTTTTTTTACATACAGCGCGGTGAGTTCGTAGAACGTTCTTTCAGTACAAATTTGGCAAATATGACCGGGTCGGAAGTCGTAAAAAAATATCCCATGTACGGTCAATAAAATCGTAAAAAAGTCAAACATAATTGCACTAGAGGAGAGAAAGTGATCAAAAGGAAGGAAACTAGGAGGACTGCTCGACGACACTTTTTAAATTTTTGCCTACTAACCAAGAGGGATGAACGAAAGGTGAATGTTAATGTGCTTCAAGCGTGATATGATACGAAAAATTGAATTTTTTTTCTTCAAATTTTTGTGCATAGAAAAGAAAGTTTTTAATTCAATTTATGGATTCCTGCAACAGAATTTCCTTCTTCATTATTTTCATAAACTACGTTAAAAAACACTTCCTCATACGCAATGCCTTTACAGAGCTAGACCACGGAAGAAGAGAACGAGATTATATCCAAGAATTGCTCTATTCATTTTTTAACCATATCCCCGACTACTGTACCAGTGGTCCCAGTGTGCAGACCCCTCATTGACACGCATTTAGTGGTAAGAAAAGTGTCTTGGAAATTACTTTATTGGGGAGTTTTTTTTTCAGGAACGCGTCCTTCACTTTTCTCTTGTTCGCCCAAATTGAAGTCAATCGTTTTATGCTGCGTCTGCTCGCCATTTACCGTGGCACAAGGTGGGGAGAAGAAATTGCCGTAAGGTGGAGAATCGCGCTCCGTGTGCAAATGATATGAGGAGAAATTTAATTAATTCCTCCTTCGTATGGAATTATTATTTATGCCACACACCGTCAGTTGGAGTCCAAACGATCAATAATTCAATGTGAATGTGTGCGAGCCCATCGTGAATATCCTCTCCTTCTATTTCCTGCCCTCACAGAATGTATTCCACGTCACGACAACCTCCTCCAAAATAATGACAAAACAAATACAATCGCCACTTTTGCGATATCTATATAGATAAAATGTGTACTACACTTGATGATTGTCGGTCCATTCGATGCTGTGTGTATAGCAATGCTTAGGGCGCGCGGAGGGAAAGGAAGGCGAATCATCCAGACCGGGGCGCGCTGTGTGTGGAAAATTGCTGGTGGAGTGTAAGTAGCAAGTTGGCCACATTGAATCACCAACCGTTGTATGGCACAGAGAAGAAAAGACGTATAAAAATCATATATATATATACAGCAATCGACAGCGGTACAGACCACCCTAGTTGGGATACATATAAAATCAATAATCTGCAACAACAATTTAGGTACAATATAGCAGAGAAAGGACAATGGCGAGAAAGAGAAATACGATCGGGTCGCGACACTGCAGACATTCTCCATCGTTGGTGGTTTCCAAGGCAAATTTTGCAATCAATTAATTTCGCGCGCATCAACCGTGGAATCCATCAGCAATGAATTAAGGCTACACATATATATAGGTAGGTAGGTAGGTATATTGGGGGGTAGGGGCATCCTCATCACCATTATATGTGCGTGATTTGTCCCATTCGGCGGTCAAAGAGGTGCTGACAATACCTAAAAACTCCCTTCCAGCTGGAGAGTGAGATTTATGAAGTGCCCACAGCACAGAGGTTATTTATATTCTTTAGAATTTTGCCCATGAATAAACGCCCCAAATGCATCACTCTCCAGCCGGTGAGGGTGGAATCAAATCGTGTGAGATGAACAATGGAGAAGACAAATGTAAATGGGTCCAGATGTTGCCAATCGAATGCTTGACCCCTGTCCACGCTAGAAACAAACGGGGAAAAAGGACCAATTTCCATCAATGCGGCACCCAACAATGCTAAAAGCACCCTCCTGCGTGTGCCACCAATTTTCTCATATTGAAATTTATATTCAATTTTTCCTAATAAATAATCACCTTCGAACCCGAACAATGGTCCATCAAGAGGGGGGTCTCTATGAAAGGTGAGCCGATGATTTAAAAGGCGGGAGGATTGTTTTGCCAAACTGAAAGATTGATCTATAAAATTATTTTTGAAGGTGATATCTTAATTGCGAAGACGGTCATTGCTTGGGTTTGACCGTTAAAAATTATGTACATATTGAATTCTCTAGATGACCGTTGAAAATAATGCTCAACTTTGATCTCAATGAATAATAGTTATGATTAAAAGATTCCTCTAACTCTTAAATTAAAAAGATAATTTAAATAAATATTTTAATTTCAAAAATAAACCCCTCAAATAAATTCTGACTGAAAACATAATATTGACTTCTTTCTTGAATTTTTATGAATATCCAAGAAAAAAATATATCCACATTGCATTTTCTGGCAAAGTCATTCGGGGTTGACTTTGAAATTGTGAAAATTTAATGAAACCCATGTTGAGCACGTCCTCTGGGGTGAACATAAAAGTCTTTCACGTGGTGACCACAGACATTTCAGCGCAATTTCACTAAAATCATCATACTGCGTTGGGGGCGAGACATAAAATCAGTTAATAAATTACATTTGATGGGGCCAAATCACAAATGGGGGTAATCAAACAAAATAAGGGCCTTTCTCTCTTTTTTTCCACCATACAGAGGGTTGACAATTCTGTCGTCGACTTCACCACCACCCCCACATGATGGTATTTTTCTTGTGTCGTGTTGAAATAGAAAATTGGCAAACAAATACACGGTGACATGACTTACTTACAAAATTTATTCCCAAAGACACAGAATTGCTGATTGAATTGGCTGCTGGGGAATTCAAATGACCATTCCCATTGCAACTGTATAAAATGCATTTCCCTCCGAATGAGGGTGATGTGTGCAAAATGTGAGGCTGGACATTGTTGTGGGGGAAATTGAATGGAAATTGTGCCAGTTTCTTTCTATTTCTTCCCCCATTTAAAACCCACCCTTTAGTGAGCTGTAAATTTTTCAAGACACTCACCACTTTGTCTTCAATTTTATAACCCACCTTTGCTCCTTTTATTCTCCATGTACTTTAACATAAATAACTTATTTTTTTCCCTTGGGTGAGGGCTGTAGTGATGAAGGTAATACCCAAGAAGGTGGGTCGCCCTCAATGGACCCCATAATGATCAATTCGATAATTTTGATAAAATCGCGCCCCTAATTTAGTGCTCCGCTCTCTCTCTCTTTCTGCTATTTTATTTTATCCAAACTCAAGGAGATTGCGCTGGACCATGGCCGGTGTAATTTATATTCAAAGTGGAAGGAAATAGCTCTTTTATATCCCTCTGAGGGTTGACTATTGACTTTGATATAGGCCCTCGCGTGGGGCCAGCACGAAAACCTTTTGTATACATAAATTTGGAATTCAACAGCAAACTCACTTCAATTTCCGCTACTCAACTCCCATCCCTCATTCAACTGCCCGAAACTCCTCTTTCCCATACGCGACCACCTCACCCTATACCCAAAAAGGGGTAGTGCTCTGCTACATTTTATTATTCTTCCAATATTGCCACGAACTCGCTTTGTAATTCAACTCGGAACTGCTATATGTTTTTGATAGTTCAATGCTTTATATTTTTACTTAAAAACTTTTCTTTTTTCATAAAAAAAATTGTTTTAGTAAGCAAAAAGGTTATCTTTCTTAATTATCCGATATGTTTAGGTTATTCAGAGATGTCAAGCAGAAGATTATCCCTGCAGCCCCCAGACATAAAATTTATTTAAAAAAGTATCCCTTTTATCCCTTTTTTACAATTAAATAAAATTTCTTATTATTTACAAAAGAAATTTCAAAAAATTATAAATGAAATAAAAATTTTATGAAGTCTCTTTAAAAAAAATCATGATTTACGAGCAATCTGCAAACTCACAAGTCTTTCCTTTCATCTCTTATATGTTAAACACCATCTTGAATTTAGATGCAGATTGACTAACGAGTACCCCCCAATTTGAATAAAGAAACAAAGCTATGGAAGATTCAACGAGTGAATCCTCATCCCTCCTACCCATTGGATCCATTAGAATTTCATGGAGTGTGGCTTAAAACTCGTCTATTCTGGGGGTATTCTTTGGGGGGTGGAATAGCTAGTAAGTGGAAAGTGGATTGGATGTGAAAGCGCAGTGTAGCGTCACAGAATATTCTTGAATATTGTAGTGGAATCAATTGGCAATTTTTGGTATGCTTCACCCGAACTATTTACAATTTCCAATGAGACTCAACCATTATAAATTTGAATTTAAATGGGAAATACATTGGAAAATACCCATGGAAAAGTCTTCGTTTTGAACGTGGGCCAATCCACTATGAGAGTATTTCATTTGAATTTCCAAGCGAGAACAATCCATTATGTCCCTGATAAAATTGATAAATATCCTTTTCTGTGCGAAATTGAATATAAATTTCTCTCTCAATGGTATGGGATGGGGGTTGAGAATGAGAATTTGTGAGGAGGTATGAGGTTCTCCGCACTTGGATAACTTCCAGGAGGCATCATGGAGGGGAGCATGCAGTGAAGAAGATCCATTAAAACTTTTATTTTTACCCCCCACATCTTTCGTGTGAGTGTTTCATGTAATTTCAATTTTCGCAATTCTACCCTCTCACACTCCTCATCATCCCTCCACACCCCTTTTTGCCATTTAGAGTGATTTCCACCATAAGGTGGACATGGACAAAAAAATGTTAGAGAAAAAAAAGTTCTTGACCCGCATGTTTATATCTCGAAGAGTGTAGAGAATACAATAAACAGCCTTTTAGGGGTTTTGTGAGATTTCATCGCCCCAAACCTCCCGCCAAGAACCAGCTAGAGGAGTTTGAGGGGATGACAAAAAAGAAAAAGGGGTTTGAATGGTGAAGGGTGGATTTTCGGGGCCTATATGTAGTGTATTTGTGAGGAAAAATTACATCTTGTTTGAGTCTATAAATTCCAGTGACATACCCAACCCTTCCACGGGGGTTGGCAACCGAATTCCCTCACACTCTCACCAGCGAATCATTCACCGAGTAAAAGTTCTTAGGGGTGCACGGCAAAAAAATGTAAAACATGACATGAGAGGTTTGTTTCTTGTACATTTGCAGTTTATGAGGAATGGAAATCCTCAAGGAGAGCCCCCTGCTGTCCATGTCACCCCTCATCACCAAAGTTCTTGTTCACACCCGGATTTTTTGTAAGTTCGGGGATTTATACACGCGAATCTGGGATTTTTGTTGTTGTTAGTTTGGGGGTGAGGTGATGTGAAATATACGAGAGGGTCAACCCCATGTCCGAGGAGGAAAAGTTCCTTTTTTTTGTTGAAAATGTCTTTAATAAAATAAAAATGTCAACCCACTTTTGTGCATTCCGTGCCTGAGGTTGAGGGTGACCCTAAACAGAGAGTTTAGAAGTGACCAGAGGGATGTCACTTCAAGATGGTGCTCCCCATATTCACCCAAAAGGAAAGCACTAACTTATGAAAGTTGACCCAAAAGTTCTTGTTGAGGATATTTCAGGTCATAAAGATTAATAAAAATTCTTAAAATATTACTTCAATCCCCCATTCATATGCTTGAACTTTTAAATCAACCCGTATGTCGAAGGGTCCAAGATTTAAGGCATGAGCAAGATAATTTGCTTGTTAAACATTTTCAATGTGCACTTTAGCATTCAATCGGAGGCATTTCCCGCACCTCCTTGGTGCGTTATATAGGAAAAGTTCTCTCCCCCTGTTTGTATAAAATTTGCAACCATTTTTCTTTCTCAATGAACAGAGAATTCTTCAAATAACATTGGTGGAATTGCTGGGGAAAAAGTTGATCGAATTTTCTTTTCACATTCATCTCTTTGGGCGCCCCCCACCCACTTCGGCACGATGCGGACTCATTCAATTTATTGTGCACACACAAACAAGACGACCAAAGTCTTTTATTTCCCATTCAAATCAGTTAAACGGAATACCCAACCCCATTCAAAGGGGCTTTTGGTGGAAAAATTGCTGTCGAATTTTCTACGGGTGGCTGAAGATGGGAAAGGGGTGGTGTTTGATGTTTTTTTGCGCAATTCCCTTAGAATTTTCATGATTTTTTTCCCTGCGCCGTTTTCAGTTGGTCGTACTCATGGCCTCAAATTACCCCCATAATCCCAAAATGGGGTTAGACGAAAAAATATTAATAAATAATCCCTCAATTGAGAGACAATTTCAATTAGCGCAATTTTTCGGTACATTTGAGCAAAAGGGCTTGAGAATATTTCTACACTGGGAGTGGGATGAATTCTGGGGGTGGTGGGAGCGGAATGGTTTGCGAGATAAGGGTTGTGAGAAGATAAAAATCACCGCCATTGGATAGCCCGCACCCTGAATGGCTGAAGGCAAACTGATAAGGCGAGTGATTTTAAAATGGGGGACCTATCGGGGGTGGTTTTCACCCCTTAAAAAGTCTTATCCTTTCATCTTCATTCAATGCGGCCATTTCAATCAATCCCCCACAGCATCAAACCAAAAACCAATAGAACTGTGAAAATGAATTGAAAAGTGAAAATGATCCCGGTGTTCTCTCCTTATACATTGTATACAGAGGTTGATACTAAAGAAATATTTAATGGTTCTATGGCTATATTTCAGGTGACCTGTGTGTCTCTATAAATTACGAAAAATTGCAGATGGTGACAGAAGTGGTGACGTTAATTGGCGCGCTTGAGCACGAAAACTTTCACAATGATCTCAAGGAGCCCTGCCCCCTCTCTTGGGCAACGTCCCTATGGGCAAATCAATAATCTCTGTCTCTCAATTGTGATATATATAAATTTTCATTTTGAAATTCCATCTTTGAGTATTTTTGCCAATTTCTGCTGTACTTGGCTGTCTATTGGCTGAGAGAGACAAATAACAAGGGGTGGGTGTACGTTTGAAGAAGGTAAAGCTCACCCACGTGTCGCAATTCTCACACATTTTATTTTATGGCACTTCAAATTGACCCACCAGTGAATAATTGATGGGGAGCACTCAGCCGAAAATCACCAAAAGTACTTAAAGTTTTCGATTATTGAAACCACTTAGAATGTCGACTTAGGAGACGTGCTATAAAATATGTATTTACCTGATCCTAAAGTTCTTATTGAATTTAAATAGAACGTAAAACGGTGATAAAAGCTCCTTATATTTAGGGAAGTTTGAATGTAGTGAAAACATTTTTTGTTAAAGTTAAGGAGTTTACTCATTTTAGGGCTTTAATAATGTGAAATAGACATATAGATAAAAATTTGGATGAAAATGTTACAGGCAATCATTAAATTCAAGAAAAGTCAAACTTTTCATTTTTTTATTATGAGCAAGCTGAGAAATTTTATTCCCAAAAACACAAAGACCACGCCTCTATTGTATCTCATTTCCGTTAAAATGTATGAAGCATATGCTTTAGTGCTTCAATCATTGTTTTTTGAAGATTATTGAAAAATGGATTAAATAATCAACCTGGGTGAAATTTGAAAATAACTCACCTAGACTCTTGGGCTTGGATTGCGAGCCATCGCACCTAGGATCCCGTTCTCGGTCGTTGTTATTGAGACACTTCTCGCGGGTCCCATCGTGCCGTGGCTGCATGAGATGGCGCTCTCGGTCTAGGTGAGTTGGCAAGAAAGGCCGCTCACGACCTGGAGACGCTGTTGCCGCCGTGAGTCCCGTGGGTGAGGACGAAGACGAAGAGGGAGCCGAGGCGGCTGTTGTCGTTGTCGTAGTAGCCGCCACCGCGGCTAGTGCTCTCTTAGCCGCCTCCTGCTGTGCCATTAGCTCTCGCACAGGTATATTGCTATTGGTGATGGACTGCTGAATGGTGGAATGACTGCTGGTTGCGGTGGAGGCGGTGGTATTGGGTGGATTTGGTCGCGAGGCTGATGGGGTGCAATTTGCCGCGGCTACGGCTGCTGCTGCAAGTTGGTGGCGCAACTGCATCTCGCTAACATTGTCTAACCACAGTTTTCCTGCTAGAACAGAAATGGAAAAAAACCTTTTTAGATTATTTCACTGCAGGAGGTGGGTGTGGGTGGTTTTTGTGGTGTCTTGGCAAGGAAAAGAAGGGCAGAAGATGTTTTCCCCCTAACCCAGAATCAATTGAATAACCATTGAAAGTTCTCCTTGTCTCGGATCCTGTCTCTAGCAGATGATTTCAAAGTAGGACACTTGAATACGAAATGGCGTTGGGGACATGCATTTAGGGTTGATCGCTTCACCGATTTTCCCTTTAAATATCCCTCACCCTCCCCCGGGGCCATCAACATTTTTTTGCAGCAAAGGACTTCAAATCAAATTACCACTTGATGTTTTTTTCTTGGGGTATCCACCTCATTCCAAGTCCTTCACTTTGAATTTCGGAACCCCTCGAGCGGTCGTGCAGGAGATTTTGGTGCACGAAAACGACGCAATGAGGTGGAAAATGGCGAAATGGGGAATTTTCTTTATTTTTAATTAACTTTCCAGGTGTGTGTGCGCAAGAAAAAAATGCCTGCAAGGCTTTCAGGGGGTGAGTGAACGTCTTTAGTAGCAAAGAATTGGGTGTCTCGTGAGACGTCGTTTGTGATTATTGTTCGGACCATTAGTGTACTCATACTGCTGAATGGATTGGAGGTGGGAATTTGGCTCACATGTGACTAAGTGAGTGACTTGGACACATTTTGTCGGCGGCATATCATCAACACATTAGAGAGACACAATCTTGATGACGACGTCTCTGGTCATTGACATTCCTTCGCCCTCACCCGCCGCTTTTCGTCTGTGTCCTTGCGTCGTTTCTCCATGCTATATACAGCAAAATAATCCCCCAACCACCCTCTCTGCCCGCCGCAGCATCGATGGCCGGACCACCTCCCGAGGGGTGGCTGCCTGTGTATGGGGGGTGAGTTTCTCTGGACATTGTCATGTTGCTGACCACCATGTGCAGCTTCTCTCCGTCTGGCCCTGCACACAATCCCATCCAAAGTGGGACAGAAACACTTGGCTACTCTCACTCATGCGCATTTCCATACGATCGATAAACGCCTCGTCCTCATATCCATATGTATACCCCAGAATGTGGATGCCGCCACGGTGGTTTGGGGGGTGGTAGACAGGGGGGACCATCGACTCCATCGTGTGCTGTCTAATGGCACTTTCACAGCTAATAATTGACACAATCTCCAAAACATTTTTCTCCCACTCAATGGTGCCATCCCCCTTTAACAATTCAACCCTTTCCTACGGCGCCATTTGCATAATATACCACGCAAAAAACCCTTCTGCTTCGTTTAACCCTCAGCGAATCACATATCCATCCACCATTATGTAAATTCCCCTTTCTTGCTGCTTTTTTCATACCTTCACCCTGGGCGTCGTGATTTTGGCTTTTTTTACAGCGCACACACGACTTTTTTTTTGCCTCAACCGAGGGGAGCGAGAAAATTTTCATCGTTCAAATCGGATTGGAGAATCGTGTTCCACCAATCACAATTCATATTTTGATATTTTTCATTTTTCCCACATATACAGATTTTTCATACAGCTCTCCCCCCAACCCACCCCCCAAGATCCCATCTTGCGGAAAATCAGGGAAGAACGCCCAACACGTCAAAAATTCATAGCATTTGTGTGCGTATAACTTTTTTTTCCCTATATCATTGGGGATAGATGTGGGGGTGCAGGCAAGGAGAACCCCTCTGCCGAAAATCTTTTGTCATCCCCAACAGGAAATTTCCAGAGAGACGAAAATCCCTGGAAGGTATGGCCAATATTGGAAATTCGAAAGACAAATACTTCCAAATGACGCTGCACAACTCGCTACAATTTTCCGGCGTTTCCACGTCGACAAATAAATATTTGATTAATATTTTTTTCTCCACTTGCCAGCCTATTTACAAAGGCTCCTCGGCCGGGGGGTGGCACAGAGGAGGTTGCAGGAGCCTCACACCACTCGTCGAATATTGTTTCCGTTTGAGCATTAGCAGTGGACACATTTCTGCGTGAACATCGCAGCTAGTGTTTGCGAATGAAAAATATTTTGAGAGTTTATAAAGTTTTCAGATTGGGAAATTCAGGTGAAATATACGACAGCGAAGATTTTGAAGAAAAATTCTTTCTAAATTTTCTTTTTTTTTAATCTAATTTTCTTTGACGTTTCGATTCATGAAGGATCTTCATCAGAGCATTATGATTTTTAAAATCAATCATTGCAATTATTTGTCTTCAAACTAGCAAAAAGTTTATTTGACTTTACAGTTGAATACAGTCGCGGAAAAATCGATCAAGTGTTCCAAAAGAATCACAATCCCTTTAGCATCTTAGTGGTTTAACATTTGATTTTCTCTCGTTCCTTAGCATCGTATGGTGAGTGATTGATACACAAGAGACTTTGGATCATAAATTGAATTATAATTTTATTGGTTGGTCTGCCCATCGATCTGGAGGCCCCATCTTAAGGTGTTTTAGGACGTAAAGGTATGAAGGCTTTAAGAAGTCCGTTAAGTATATTTCTTCCCTTCGTCATTTTATTCTCGTTTTTTTTAGCAAGATAGAAGACTCTCGCACCCTTTTCAACTCCAACCCTCCCATAGCATCGTTAGATGATGACGCTCATTTTTTATGTGACACTTTTGCTTCTGCTTTTATGGAGCTAATATTTTTTTTACCTGAAAATGCAAAAGGGGGAAAGAGGCGGCTGCAGCCGGGAAAAGGTGGCAAGTCTGCGGAGAGGGACGCATCGGGATGAGTGGATACGCGTATTTATATAAATTTATTCTTCCGGGGAGTGCGTGTTGGACTCGTGCGCGCCAAAAAAACCCGCTTCGAGGGACGGAGGTTCTCTGATCAAGGGGTAAATGGCGGGAGAGAGTGAATGTTTGCTGAATAAAAGCGAAACCCCTTTCCATTTTGTCCCTCCTTCCTCGGCATTTCTTTTTTTTTCAATTTATATGTAACACACATTTTTTCTGCCGTATGTAGCCAGTCACTAAATGTGATTTAAGGGGTTGATATTGTTGTAATTTATATATAGGAGATTTGAAACAGAGATTTTGTGAAAAAAAAGGTGGTTGTTCCTCCTCTCCTTTGAACCATTCTTGTTCTTCTACTTTTTTGTTGTTGTTGTTATTTCCACTGTGCCGCCACTCTGGATGCATTCAATGCTGCAGAATATTTCCACTTCCGGAATTAATAATAAATCTATGTTTATGTGTACACACTCATTTTTTTTTCTTACTCTTCTCTCGGGAGTGAAATGTTTTATGTAAAGCAAACAGAGAGCCAGGAGTATGTGTATATGGTTAGCATAAGAGATGGTTTTATGAGAAGCAAAAGAGATATGAAATTATTTTTTTGAAAAAAAAATTCTTCTATGGATATGCAAAGCGTCCCGTTGATATTTCCTCTGTGATAAAGTCCATCATCTTGCTTGGGTTGTAAGTCAAAAATGATGAGATCATAAATCAGGTTAAAGTCGTCAGGTGATTTAAATATCACTGAGCGGCTCGTAATGGTCCGACTACTAAATATTTAGATTTGCCAAGCGTGAGAGGGAAGGTGCGAGGGAACAATAAAAGAATGAATTTATTCATGTTTCCTTCCACTCATAATTCAAAAATGAGTCGGTAAATCAGAAGCACTCTAATTTGCTCTCTATTTACATAAATAAATCATTTTTTGGCTGCTCAATTACAATTAATTAAATGTTAATTGAATATAATGCTCCACCATGGATATAAAATATGACTCCTTAGCACGTCATATTGCTTTCCCTTCCCGGATGACGAAGAAGCAGCCCACAAGAGAATTAAGCCAAATTATATAATTTTTAGAGAACCATTAAGATGGGCCGCGATACGATTCAACGGATTACTTTTGCTATCTCAGTGCCTATATCCCCTTTCTCCAAGTTTTACCATTTTGATGATCTCTTCTCCTGTTTTTTTTTTTCATCTTCTTCTTCATGCCTCAAACACCTTGATCAGCAAACCATTTAGGTATTTTTATCCACCTCGTCAATTTATTAAATATAATTGCAATGGAGCACGATCGAATATCTCTAATCAGAATCATCAGAAGTTCTTCAATTTAAAAGAAGATTGGGTGCAAAAAAAATCAAATGCGGTGCAAAAAGAAGGTGAATCGAATGTGTTTGACTTGGCTTAACGCTTGAAAGCATTTTAACAACTAATTCCAAACTGGCAATTTAAAGTTTTTAAAGCCTTAATCGTTTGCTACCTAATTAGCGATATTTTCTCAATTTTTTTCTCTTTTTAAGGACTTTTTTTTGGATCAATAATTACTTTTTTAAAGTAAACTAAAATGTCTTAGGAGACAAAACTATATTTTTTCTCTAAAAAAATCATACGAGTTTGGGAAATAAAAAAGTATGTTTAGTGCAAGTTTTTGCTTTCATCTCGCTCTCACTCATTTTGGAGGATAATTTCACCTCTAGATAGGCTCCGAATTCAAACTCCTGGCAGATGTTTTTGAGGATTTCCCGTGTGTGTTGGTGAAATTTTTCGAAAAACCTTCCATATATAGCAATTGTGCAGCACATTGTGTCCTCTCCGATTCACAAATTTGTAATAAAAAGGACCTGATTGATTTATGTGTACGCCACACCAGCGCAAAAGAGAGGTAGAGGGTTCACCGATGAATACTCTGCACCCCCGCAATCGGTCAGATTTTGTGCAATATTCACCCTGGAAATTGAATATGATGCCAATTCTTGTAAAAGGAATTTGTGAGTGAATATGCGGTATTTTCAGCTCAGTAAAACCTTCTGATCTTCCAGAGGATCTTCATCTCAGTCGTATCCTTATATTTATTCAGGCGTCCAATAGAGTTGGGTTATGCCACGTTGCATATGTTGCGGATGAAAGGAGATCTCTCAATGCAACTCCTTTTGGGATGGATAAAGAAAACCTCATTGGATCGTCCTCGAATAATTCCTTCTAAATTTTATTCAATCGCATTTTAGGCACGCAACACAAAAGATGCGTACGCCAGGGCTCAAAGGGGTTCCACCCGGGGCTCTCGTCACCTTTTAACCCTTTCCCCCGTACTCACCGGAGGAGATGTGGTAGTCTTTCTATGGTGATTAGGCTGTTCTTCCGTTCCATAAAAAAGGGGCACCCATGCAATTCATGAAGGGTTGCGCGGCATTGAGTTTAAAATTAATACGTTTCATATTCAACCCTTTCGCTTTTTAAAGCTCACGCAGACACCTCTTCCTCTCCCAAATGGAAAGATCCTCTATTTAAACTTCCTCTTATTTCAATTTACAAATCAAACCCACTGCCAGGGGAATGTTCTTGCAAAATTCCATCACAAAATGGTTGATCGACGCGTGGCCACAACACGTGACAACTTTTACGAGATTTTTAATTGATCGACGGTTTTACGTTATTTTATTGTTAATTAATTAGTTTGAGAAGATTCGTTGATGCATATTTTTAAAGCTACTATGCAGGTGTTTTAAGCTTTAATAAAATTTTATTAAATAAATTTATTACTTATGCGTTACCTTAATGCTGTCTAATGCAAATGTTTTACCTTACATAACAAAGCAAAATAATTGGCAGATTAATTATTTAAAGGTTGGGTGGAATTTTAATTTATTTTTTTAACTATTGAAAGAATAAATTACTTTATAAAAAATACGTTATTGTTTATTAAATTTCATTAAATTGAATGAAAATGATATTCGGTTCAATTTAATGAAAGTTAATGAATCAAACTCAGTGAAGAAAATTATATTTTCAAAGAGGAATTTAATGATAATTTTCGATTACCTATTAAAAATAATTTTCAAATCAAACATGAAAACATATAATTTTTCATTTTTTAATGCCTTTAAAAGATCGCAACAAATAATTTGTATTGATTGTGGATAATTTTTCCAGGTGAAAATTCAGGCAAATTTTGACATCCACCTACGATTTAATGTTGCACAGGTAAATGAATTTTTGTACACCATCGAGATGGGACACAAAAGGGAATACCCGAAAAAATGCAATTTCCAAAGGTCCTGCATAGGGAGATTTTTTGTCCATTGATGATCCCTAACAAATCGAAAGAAGGTAAAGAGATGTGGCAGCAGCAAAAAAAAACCCTCAAACATTTGAATATCGTGGGAAAGTTGCATGACGAAGAAGCAACTTTTTGTCCTGCTTCAGAGAGTTGAAGAAGAGGTCTGCAGTTGGACTGCAAGTTTTATAATTTTTTTTGTATGTGTTAAGAATACTTTTCGAAAAGGTAAACATTAAAAGTAAAGGAAGCAAGTCAGGTGAATTAATTATAGTGTTACATTTCAGTAAAGTAAAAATATTTTACATAAATTTGATCCTCCGTGTTTTCACTTCTTCTCTGCACTTTGCTGGAATATTAGTTATAATGTGTGTAAGTATGCATTTTTATTGTTTTAAATTTTATAAACAATAATAAAAAACTTCCGCAGTCGCACATATTAATTTTCTGTTTTTTTTTCGTCTGTCCGGAAGGTGCAAAAAGAGAGCATAAATAGATGCAATTTGTTGCAAAACTCATATAATGTTATGTTTTTTTATAATTTATACGTATTAATATTATATTATGGTAACAGTTATTCCATATGAAGCTCCCAAGTGTATTTATTGTAAATGGTGTGTAAACATGTCATAATTGTGAAGCTTTTTACTCCATCTTCTTGCATTTCTAAATGTATGCCTTTTCTGCATAAGTTGATTAGGAGGTCTGTTCAATAAGTTCGCAAAGAGAAATGTTCAAGGAATTTATTCTCTTTACATTAAAAAAAAATCGCTCTTTAGTTCTTTTTATTTTTGAGGTCTTTCATACCAAGAAATTATATAAAAATCACTTGCTTAATCACAAATAGAAGAAATTCGTTAATTATTTACTTTGGAACTTTATGAACAGCCCTGGATTTTTGCATGGTCTTGCATCAATGGAAACTCACTCACGGTGCTCATCGCACAATTTTCACCAATAAAACAACATACTTAAAGCGAGCTCGTGCATCTAACAACCTTAATGTTTCCCCCGCAAAGACGTTGAGTGATGGAAAACATGAGGAAAATTGCTTGTGAATTTGAAGTTATTGGGTTTTTTTTTTCTTTTATTACATCGGGACACAATTTCTGCACAAATGCTTTTTGCCATGTTTTTTTTATTCTCTTACACTCCCAACACGTCAGTGGAAATTGTGGCAAAAATATTATAAAAATAAAAAAAGAAGGAGAGAAAATTGCCAAAGCACATGAATGAATTAGCAGAGAGTCATATAATTTATTTTAATGATAGATGAATGCATTTTACGCATTGCTATTTTTATTATGATACTTTATTCAACTTGGTACGCATATCTCGTACGAGGCGCACTTTTATAGGCATTATTATGGACATTTTGCTTTCTTAATTAATCATTTTCTGCGTAATTTTAATTTAATATTATAACACAAACCCCATAGCAACACTATCATGATGGCTATATCACAAGAGAAAGAGATCTTCTGCAAAATCTCAAAATCCATCTCAATAAATTAGAAGAAAGATCTGAATGATCTAAATAGATGAAAGTTTCACATTTTATTGCTCTTTTTCTGGTGGGAGTGTGGAAAATGAAAAATATTAATTCAAAATTTAGAAAATGAAATTGTGGGTTTATTTCTCTTTTAAATGAATCTGCATAATAAACTATGCAGCTTATCAAGAATCTCATATTCATATTATAAATGAGAGAATTATGATTTAAATTTGAATTTTCCCATAAATCTGCTGAAGATAAGTTGTAGCAATTTTTTATCTAAATCATTCCGATTTAACTCTTTTCTTATCTCAGAGGTTTCTCGTGAGATTTCTTTTTTTTCGTATTGTTTGTGATGTTTTTTTTCTGAATTATATTGCTTTTTTTTCTTGTAAAGACAACCCTCAAAAACCAACATAAATTTTGTCAAAAAAACCGTTAAAAATCTCACAAGACGCCAAATGAGAGATCCCATAGATTTCACGACCCCTTTTCTCAGTTCCTTCTTGTATCCAGCAAAAAGATGACGGTTATTCCTCACTGGATGCTAAAAAACAATTTCTTTTTTGCTATTTGGAAAAAAAATTGCAGTTTTTTCGCAATTTTTTGCCTCCTTGTCTTGAGTTTGTAACTGAAACATCTTCAAACGGGGATGTCATTCAATATCAAACCCTTCTCAGGACACCATTGGTTGATCTTCTGCCACAGTTTTTCACGAATCTAACGATTTCTCTTGCCATCTTGCTTGCACCACCTCAAAAAAGCCATTTAAAAATCTTTTTGCCATCAAACCCAAAAAACGCAACATTCAGCGAGGATTTGGGTGAAAATAAAAAACTCACGTGAAATCGTGTACTGGGGGTTGCTTGTATTCCCTAACATGTACGCATTTTTTTTAGGGAAAGAAACTTTCTCGGGGAAAAAAGTGCATAAAAAATAGCTACATGTGTTTCATCGTGTTTTTACTCATTTTCAACCCCATTCTTTTGCCCGAATACCGGCTGTATAAAATGCGTTTTAACGCTCAAAAAACGAATTTTTGATTCATACGTAAATCGCGTAAATGCCACAACCCTTATGTATTTTTTGGCAATGTTAAGTTTGGAAAATGAGACTTTTTTTTTTGAGACACACCGTCATTTTTTTCATGTCTCAACCTCATCTGACAAATAACGAACTCTTGGCGTTTTTTATAGGGGCCATTTTTTGGTACATGGGGTGGGAAATTTTTCTGGGAGAATTGCGAATTTTTCAGTTAGAAAAACATCAATTCCCACAATTTTGATCTTTGGCAAAAAAAAATGAGATGTTTCGTGAGATTTTTCTTATTAATCCTCGCTGAGAGACATTTTTTTTCATTGAAGAAGAAGCGATATGGAGCAGAGATTGTCTGTATTCTTAAATGCAATTTAGAATGAGTTAGATGGTGGTCTTTTCTTTGAAAAATATGATTGACTGGTCAAAAGAGCCATTCTGATGTGATTTGTTTTCAATTTAATTTCGCTGCCATTTCTCCCTGATTTTTTTTATGTCTTCCTTTATGTGGGGCAAAACGAAAGGGATTTTCAACCCTCAACTTTTTTTTTCCTTTTATCATTGAAAAATGCATTTGAAAACATTTTCATTGAGTGGGAGAAGCGGAAGTTACAGAGACAAAGAGGAAAAGCAATGAAAATGGTTTTCGTTGAATGCTCGAATGATGTAAATAATATATTATTTAAAAGATATTTATTATTTTTTAATTTTTTAAAAAGATTTTAAAAAAAATGTGTAAATTTCCAAAATACTGATAACTTTAAAATTTCTAACACTGAAAAAGTTACAAAAGAAAAAGCTTTGATTGTAGTTAAAGGTGATAATTTTTTCCATTCTTGCTGCGAGTTTAAATATATTAATATCTCAATGTGTACGTGAAAGGGGATCTTATCAGGAAGGAATATATATTTCTTCAAAGCAACGTTCCGCAGAAGGAACCTTCACTATCACCCATAATAAATTTGACCTCAATTCATTATCCACGGACCATGGGAGCACATAGAACACCCAATGTAGAGAAGCTCACAGAAAAACCACAATCTTAATATTAATTTTTCTCCGTGTTAATGATTCTTGTTCGTGCCTAGATGAAATTTAAATTTTCATTAGATTGCCTTTTTTTCACCATCTCTCTCTGTATTCTAAATACTCTGGGGCAATGTTGGAGGAGGGATTTCTTTATTCATTTCCAAATCAACTGGCGTTTGTACAAAAAAAAAAAAACCGAGGAGAAGGAAAAACGAAATACACCAAATTAAATAAAATGCAAATTATGACAATGACACCATGCTTCTTATTAAATTCACCTTCTCATTCAAAAATATTATTCATTGTGTAATCGCTGTGAGATTCAACGTTTTTTTTCTTCTTCTCTGTCTCACTCTGCACTAACACACGGTGGATTTATCAAAATTAATTAAGTGGATGCTCAACGTGAGAGATCATCCTGATCTCCCACATTTTAAAAGTAAATACAAACATAGAGCAATAATTTTAATGGGAATTTCGCGAAGAAAATGCTAAAATTCCGTCGTGATTGCTCAATTTTGTAACGGGAATAAATATTTTAATTGAGAATTTATAATACTCCAGCTGCCCTCTCATGTTTATTGCCATTTTATTCAATGGAATTAGATGAATATTTCGCGTCTTGGGTTTTTCTTTTCTTTTGAATTTCTTCAGTAACATCTCTCTGTGTCCATTTGCTCGAATTTCCGTATAGATGTAACAATTGGAATTTGTAAGAGTTTCTCTCATGGCAAATTTTTATGTGCATAAAAAGAACATTTCATTTTGTTTTGCCTTTTTGGACATGATTTTTAACAGTGTATGAGGGTGGGATTGAAGCACCATAAGAGATCAACTGAATAGAAAATGAGCAAAGATGAGCATATCTAATATTGCTATTATATAAATAATTTAAAAGGTCTGTAGAGATAAGAATAATAAAAATAAATAAAATGAAGCAAACAGAAAAAATTATAAATTAGTAATTTTTATTATGAATGCGCAAGATCTTATTGAAATTAACCCTGTCCCAGGTAAGCATTTCATGTCGTGACATGCTAATGAAATCATTAACTGTATCATTGTGTTATTGTGTACGGGGGCACTGAAGGTAGAAAAAAAACACTTTAAGTTGGAGAAACAGATATTTTAAGTGCAGCATTTTAGATAGAGAACATTCCTCGGTTTGCAAGATGAACCCTAAGTAATTTGTATTTGCATTTTGTTTGCAAACATAAAAGATCAGCACTTAGCAGAGAACAGTCTTATTCAAATATTTAAAAATTATTTTAAATAAAATTATTCAAAAAGGAATTGCTTCCTAAAAACGTTTAATTTAAGCATACTTTCGGATATTTTAAAGAGGGTACACGACAAATTATTTTTAACGAATTTTGGAAATAATTCAAAAATCGTTTTCATCTGATCGTCTGTTTGGCAAGAAGCTCAAAAAATTAAATAAAATTTAATTTAATTTAATTCTTCCTTCATAAATTCATCAATAAACAAACAAAATAAATTATTCTCATCAATATTGATCAGATCCTGAATTTCCTAAATGATTTCGTTGAATTTAAAGCAAAAGGGAGCTTTTTTGTACTTTCCAATTCATTTCTTATAAGAAAACGACGACATCCTTGTGCGAGGACAGCTTTATCCAAGAGTCAAACCCTTGGAAAGAAATCCAATTTGATGTTCCATAATATTCCTATTTGGTACGATATTGGAAGAACATCCCTATTGGAAGGGAGTCTCACAGCATAAAAGATCCTCATCTTTTGAGGTGGTACCACTTAAAATCAAAATTGAATTCAATCTGCGTCACACTCTGGCAACACACAGACCAATATATTTTCCCTGTGTGATGTGAGATTCAACTTTGAGGGGTAAAATTTCTTGTAATTCAATTCTATTTGGTATAAACTACCACCACTCTCTCACCTTTTCGCATGCGAAAAAAACCCTCTTCTGCCACGTTTTTTATGTCATTCGACGAATTGAGCTTCAAGTTGGAATTCTTGGAATATAATAATAAGGGATTCGCTTTTTTTCTTCTTCTCTTTGATGTCAGATGAAAAAATCCATAATATGAAAACTTTCTATAAATTCAAGAAAAACTATATATCAGAATATATGTATATTCCTAGCACTTCCGGCGTATACATCACTCAAAGAATGTATCTGCATTTTGGAATTAATTGAGAAACTAGATCACTAAACATGAAACACCCATTGAAACCTAAAACCTTAAGTGATAATTGAATTTAATAGGGAATAATTAAAAACTACATAGTGTTAATAAGTTGTAATTGGCTGTCAAAATATGAATCTTATTCCACCATTCAATTGCGTATATTAGCTGTGTGTTCCTTCCTCAAATCTTCTCTACATATATAGCGCGCTTCTGCCCGAGAAGTCGGGAGATAATAATCAACTCAAATAAGAGACTGAAAATGAATTAGCAGTCATAGATTGATGTTTTCGATAAAATTCCGTTTTGCCGCGAGTGTTGGGGCTTATTGTTATTATTGTACAGTAAAAATAAATAACACGGTGTGAGCATTTTACTTTCAGCTAATGTGGCGCTCACATTGCAAAGAAGTGAGAAAAAAACGAGTGCCACATTCGGAGATGATTTGCCGAAGGGGGAGAGACACAGACAGACCACTGAATACTGTGTAGCATAAGACATGCAAAGGTAGGTAACGCAGGTGTGTGGAAAACTTGGATATATTTTTGCAGAAGATTGATTGAAAAACATTAATAAATTCAGTATGTTTCAATAACTAAAAAAGGTAATAAAATAAGTTATGCATAAAATAAATGTTTTCAAAAAATAAGCTATGTAGCTTAGGCAAGTGGAGACGCCTGGTTGTTACCAGGCGTCTCCATCTTATCATTTTTCTAATTTAAAGAATGAAAGGATCTGAGTGTTTCCAAATGGATTTGTTGATTATTTTCAAGCTCTTCATCTTGTGAACTATTGAAAAAAAAACTCTTGATTACATATAAGGGACCCTCAAGATAAAAAAAAAATCAATATTACTTTAGAATCAAGACCATTTATATAACGCAAAATAAAGCCAAAAAGTTTACTCTGAGAAAAAAAATCATAATTTTAAAATAACTTTCCATGTCTTTTCTTTAACATGTCATTGATCTAAAGGTAAGGAAAACGTCACAGTGTGTGTTTATGAGTTAAAGAAAGAAAACGAGTGCCAACAATCAGTGCGTTACGTGAAGAGGGAGAATCATCTCTCATCAAAAACAAATAAATAAAACTTTTAATTGCATTCAGTGGTAAAGAAATTAAAGTTATTTAGGCTCATTTAATTAGACTCACACTAAACGCATTTCTTTTAACGTTTTTAGGGAAGTATTCTCCCCATGTTAAATCCCAATGCTTTAGCCACGATATCATTTTACTTGACTGGTGGTTGCGTTTTTGTCTCACTTTATTGCTTTTATAAATAAATTAAATAATTATGCAAATAAGGAAGCTCCAGAAATTCAAGGGAAGGATGATGAGTGGGGGAGCGGGTGGTTAAAAAAATGCAGTGAGAATAAATTGAAGAGCAATTAAGCCGAAAAAAAAGTCTTAATTATAAAAGAAATGTTTTGTGTGAGCAAAACCCAGTGGCTGCGCACAGTCTTGCGTAGTCAATTCCTACATCAGCGACCCAGAGTAACTCATCAAATTGCCTTCAGGTTACCACCTTCAGGTATTTCTCACCATCGCAGATATTAAGAGTAGCTGAAAAAAAAACCAGGCGAGGGTAGGTAAAAAAACGTGCAAAAGGAATGGGCATAAAAGTCAAATTGGGTGCAATTTAAATCTCACTTTTCATATTCGAGCATGAAAATGATGATCTTTGGTAATTTCTCCTCCTTCTCCCTATTATTGCGGCATTTAAAATGTGGCTCACTGGTAAACATTTGCTTTACTTAATCATTCATTTAAATGAAGCGATTAAAATGAAATTAGCATTCAAACACACACACACACACACACACCCGGGCTGATGAGTCATTTGGTTGAAATTTACAAAGGCAGATGAATTCATCTCAATGGAGAAATTTCATGTAATATGCGGTAACATTAATAGTGTTTTATTAACTGGGTGGTATGGGTTTGGTGAGAAAAGAGATGAGGGGCTTTTAGTGCACCTCCGTGCCCCCACCGATGGACACTGTACCCAATAAAATCAGGTGGAAGGCCAAATGTAGATGTGGATAAAATGTGCCCGGTCTGTAATTATTAGATGAGTTTTGAATATTCACAGCATAAAAATGATTTCCTGGCGCAAAGGCACGGACGGAATCATTCCCCATTTGACCCGGCGCGCGGTTAATCAATTTCTTTTTATCGCGCTACCTCCGAGTCCCGTGAGACAAAAAGTGCCTTCACACTGCAAAATTTTGCTATTCATCGCGGAAAGGAGACGATGAGAATCCAATTACTTTGGACCAGCAGATTGCCCCGCGTCCAAAAAGGCATATACATAAGAGAAAAAAATCAACATCCAAGACCCCAACATGCAAATTGATGGATTCGACGAATTGAAAAGGCCACAGAGATGTAATTAATGACGCCACTGACGCAATTTTGATGCCCGGAACTAATTCCTTTGATGTTTGGATTTGCATAGAAGCTATATAGCAACTTTAATTTCTGATGTGTCTTCATTCTTTTACCTCTGCCCGCCCTTGGGTCGTTGATGCTTCTTTTTTTTTGCCTCCACCGTGTCAGGATGATTTCTTTGAGATTTTCTTGTTTTTTTTTTTGCTCCCCGCACACATACCAAATTATCTCCCGAGCATCTGACAGAGAACCATGGACAATAATAAAAATTACCCACAATTATTCATCGAGCACTGCACAGAGATCTGCTGAGATTTTTTGGCTCGAAAATCCGAAGTAGTAGCAATTTTTCGTAGTCTTAATTATTTACAATGTGTTTGCGTATATTAAGAGCAATTTACAGGTGTGTGGTGTAAATTGTTAAGCAGTTACCTACATACATAAATATATTTTTCCGATCTCTTTTAGGTAATCTTATAGGTAAATTTTGTATGCTGAATTATAAAAGAAGGTGACTTAATTAGACAATGTCTCTTTATTTTGATGTTATTTCTTTTATTTGAATTAATAATTTCGTTCAATTCCCATCAAAAATCAAAAGAAAATTATTTAGTTTCTCTATTTTCATAAGAACAATTTTCCCACCGAAACTTACGAAATAATATAGAAAAGAAAAACTATCAGCTAATAACCTGAACTGCTCCATTATGTTTGTCATGATACTTTAGTATAATTTTCCACTTTAAGCATCATTCTTTTATATTCTTTAAGAAATCAAATCCATTCTCTGTGTGGAGATGCAAGAAAAGTGACCATAATACAAATAATTGTTATTCTTCCATCACAATATTTGCAATGGAGTGCATTGTGTTGATCGCAAGACGAAAAAGAGATGTTGAGGATGCCGGAGAAGAAAAAGGAACACCACGAAGTATTTATTCAAATGAATGGAGATATTCTCAGATGGCGGGAAAGCAATCCTATCTGGCTTTTAGGTGCATGAATCAAGTTGAAATTGAACAATTGGGTGGACAGAACCATTCCCGGGGGTAATTATGTAAAAAAAAAAATATGTTTTTATTTTTGAAATAACAATTTCAATACGCGTGCAATTGTGGTGCATTTGATTGTGCCTAATGAGGAAAATGGGACGTGATGACTCGACGACTGGAAACTAGAACTAAAAGGAATTGCAAATATTTTAATTGACCATCCTGCATTGACTTGCAATTGATGCCAAAATTCCTCTGTGTCAGTCCATTTTGGCACAGAAAGCATGGAGAATTCCTTCTCTTGCTTTTGCATGAAAATGGCACCTCAAAGACTTCTTTCATTGTATGCATCTACGGATGGCTACATTTTTGGTAATATTGATTCTTTCCACGCGCATAGTTGGATTTAATATAGTTGTAAGTGCTTCATATAAGAAAGTAAAATATGAGAAGAGACCACGATTGGGGGGAGCAGTAAAAAAGCTGTAATTTTTGTATATGGTTCGATGGGAAAAAGTTGAGAAGTAAAGAGTGATCGCGGCTGGATCAAAGGATGATCTCGAGCGCCACGGAACGCCGCCTCAGTGGCCCTCAACAATCTTCCACGGATCAATTAATTCTCCCACAAACATTTCAATGATCACGCTGCAATTTAAAGAAGATCACTCACATTGCCCCCTCTCACAGTTTTTTCCTCATTGCAAATGTTTTGATATTTAATCAATTTCCACGGCCCATATTTAATGCCCAAAATTGCAACACTAAAACCGTTGTTTACTTTCTCACACCTTGGAGGTCGATTGATTGATTTTTGGGGACTTTTTCCGTTTTTTCTTTTAACGGAAAAGGTTATAGGGGGAAATGGGGCAATTTGTTAGTTTTTTGGGAGAAACATTTTCCTGATTTTCCTGAAAATATTTGAGTTTTCTCATGACGACTATCTTATAGGAAATTTTCCGGGCTACAACTTTGTCTCAGACGATTTTTCTCTATCTCAACGGGAAAATGCATTTTCAGGCCATTTTCCAAACCCTTACACATTTGCCTGTTTCAAAAATCATGGGGCAAAATGTTAGTTTGCGTTTTTTGGCCTTAAATTTCAATTTTATGAATTTATTTCATCTAGACACTATAAAAGCAATTGATAATAAGGTATTTGCGTAACAATTAGAAATTTTTTTTAATAAAAAAAAATACAAAAAATAAAAAAAATGAAAAATTTATGAAATTGCACTTTTTATTTTTTAAATAATTTTATATTAGTAATAGAGAGTAATATAACATGCTAAATTATAAGTATTAAGTGTGCCGACTGGAAAAAAATAAAATAAATAAACAAAAAAATAGTTAACAGCCTTAAAAACGGTTTCTAACATTTTGCCCCAAGGGGTACTTTTTACTATCAGTGTTATACGGGAAAACTCGGAAAATTTTTTCGGAAAATTTAGACTAAATTCGTGTTCAGCAATAGTTACTCTATCAAAAAATGCATTTGGATCAAAAAAATTACACAGAAATACGCCAAAATACGATATTGAAATGAAAGGTCAAAGTAACTTTGAAATTCGAAAAATTTGTTTTTTAAATAAATCCCAAAATATTAGATCAATTAATATAAAACTTTATAGGCTTAGTTAGAGTTATAAAAGGTACCTTTTGACTAAATTAGAACAATTACGAAATAATATTTACTGAGATATTGGAGATGTGTGGTCTTGATTTTCTAACATTTTGCCCCATTTCCCCCTACTGTGTCTCATAAGATACTTACTTTTAAAAACTAACTTCAAAACTTTAATTTAGCCTTGATAAAATATTCTAAAATTCTAAAAGATAATATTTTCTAAATTAGTCATCAATGTTTGTTAAATTCGTAGAAAATCGACAAAATATTCTCAATTGATTTAGCCAGTAGATGGCGTAAACAATTAAACTTTTAGCCACCTATTGACAAAAACAATCTTTAAATGTTTACTTTTAATAAAATGGTCTACCTCCCAATCACCTTGTCTTGCAGCATGCCGCCACTCTTCGATTAATTTCTGCGTGATTCTCAAATTATTTCATCTCCCTGCCTTTCCATTAACTACACCAGTCATCGGACCAGCCAAGAAGAATTGTCTTTTACTTGGGTATATTAATGTGAATAAAGTGGCAACTAAGAGGGGATAAAAGACAAAATAAAAGCTCTGCACAATTTTGCCACTTAATAATATTAATATATTATTATATTACGTGGACCCCAAAGGCGGAAGATGTTCAACGTAGAATCAACTTGCGAGTCACACATATGTAGAAAAATAAAAGTATCCCTCCCCGTTGTGAACTGATAAAAATCAGAACAAGTCATCCAGCAGGGGCTGCAATTATAATTATAAATGCATTAGCGTTCACCATACACCGATTTTGCATAATAATTCTTCCATCTGTGAGACTTTTGCGCACGTCACAGTCTCACAAGGAGAACATTGGGTTGGATATATAGAAAAGGCAAAAAGCCACCGAAAAGCACTCAATCATCGAATCGCATTTGCAAAGAAGTGAGTGTGAAGTGATTCCAATTGGATTGAGGTGAGGAAAAAATTGGCGCCAGAGAAAGAAGCTTTTTTCTTAGCGACACTCTTACTGGTATGGTGCCATAGAAGATGGGTTGTAGGGCATAAATCTTATTTGCAGGGGGTGTACATTATTGTTAGGGCAGAAATCTTTAAAAAATTCTTTAAGTGATAATTTTTTTAATATGAAATATTTATAATTTAATACCTATATTTTAATTACAAACTATCATGTTGTATGTAATACTGAATTAAAAATAGTGTACATGGTGCTCCGCCCACTTAGAACTCCTTTTGTAGATTCCTCATTCCACCCTTCCACCCTTAATTCACACTCCATAAGAATCTCTTACGTAATTTTGTAATTATTTCGGGCAATAATTCGTCTTTATGACTCTGTTAACAGGTGAAGTGTTGTCGGACGACGCCATTGGAATGTTTCCGGAAAGAGATATACAAGTGGTGTGCCTACAATCATAAATTCGAGGATTTTACGATGGTGTGCCCTATTTTTTCCCCTCTCCGTGTAAATTTTTGTATACTTCTTTAGCAAATGAGAAATATTGTCTCATATATAATTTTTTTATAATTTGGTGGTCAACATTTTTTTTTTTCAAGATAGAGCGAAAAAAATCCGGAAGGTAGCCTAATGTGTGAATAGAATGCATTCACACATTGCTCATTCAACTTCATTTTCATATATTTTGTTAATTGGTTGTCTGGGTGAGACACTGAGAGGGAAATAAAATGTAGTAATAGGTAATTTGCATAATTATGCCCATCTGAAATGAGTTTCTGTATGCAATATGTGTGATTTTCAGAAATTAATGAGTAAACTTTATAGCTTGCTCTGTGAAAGAGTTTTCTTGCAATTTTCAGGTGTCTTCTGCACACACTTAATTATGTGCCTTCGTCTCAAATCCATGATCCTTCACCACACATCTCTAATCACGCCCACGCAATAAAGCATAATTTCCATTTCCACCTCAGCATAGCAAGGTGTTCTAGACAGCATAAGTATTATGTTTATCAGTTCATTAAAACTTTCTTGACGAAATCTCGCAAAAAACTTATATATTTATGAATTTTTTCAAAGTATCTTTATCGTTCTTATCTAATATTTTCTTCTTAATATTGATATATTTTATATGTAATTCATTAGAATTTTGTAAACATCCTTTATATAGATTTTTTAAATTCCAGAAATAATTTTTAATTTAATTATTTAAATAAATCTACCAAATTCCTTATAAAGTTTTCAATTTTTGCTGAACTTATTATTCCATTGTGATCTTTCATAAATTATGTACGCAAAACAAATCTCTTGACAAAAATGTAAATCCCATAAATATTTTCTTAAATCCCTTTTCAAGTCTCATAAATTTCTTTGGCATGTTTCATAAATTGTAAATCATCTTTATGACTTTCTTCAAGTAATGAATAAACCACGGTTGAATTCACAATTAATCTTTCCCAAAATGTAAACACCTACACTGTGTCTCGAACACCTTGCATTTGGCTTACCATCTGTATATGAATGTGAGATTTTCAAAAACGTAACATAACGTTCAATTTCTCGTACTAAGCAAATGCAATAAATATGAAACTCTCTGTGTGGAATTGTATTTATAGAAGAGAAAAAAAATGTTCCAGAAGACGTTAATTCATTAAACACTAAGCGAAAAAAAAGAGTATTAAAAGGTATGAAAAAATACGTGGTATATAAGAGAAAATGGGAAGGTTCTCTTTTACGCTCATAAAACGGCATTGCGTGCGCTTCTTGAGCACAACTGCAGACATTCATAGATATATATACAAGAGAATGGCATAACTAATGAAAACAAACTCAAAAATTATATCATTGTACACCTATTATATTAAATTTATTTATCTAACGTAACAATTCACCTTACGGATAAATCGTGTGTGACTTCATTCAGTCGAAAATGCCATATACATGATGAATTAATTGCGGTGTGGACATGAAAATTAGAGAAATGAAATATCACACAATTTAATAATTCCTACCCAGAATCGCAGTCTATCGGAGTCTTCCAATGTATGCACAATAGCTTCTTTTAAATTGCATTTTCGAATATCTCTCCCCCATTCGCACTTAATAACACAATTTTTTTTTACTTTTAATTGTTGGTTGTCTATTTCCTTGTAATAATTGCTAATTTTCAATTCGCAATCCATTATGGTTGCATGGGTTTTGCATGAAAATTTGCGTGTGCGTTTTTAATATTTTTGCTGACTGTGGAGGAAACAATAAATTCTTGTGGAGAATCCCTTAATTTGTGGGTTTATGCACTGTGAGAAAATGTCTGTGATTGTGAAGGTCAATTTACATAAATTCTCAAGCAGAAATTCTTGTGATTTTACTCCTAATTAAGTTGGTAATTTAGTTCTAGTGGAGACATTGGTTTACTAAAGTTTTCTTTTTTTCATATTTTCAAAAGGAAAATGTACTTGAGCCGCTTAATACTTACCAGGCGTCTCCATCGTAAACTCACTGTTCGAAAAACACCTTTATCCCTTTAAATAATAACAATGCTAAATTCTAATTTACAGAAATTACCTCCATTTATTGTAATAATAATTGAAATTCTCAATCAAAAAGTCACGCTCATGAATTGTACTAAATACAAGAAACTACAGTAGTCTCGTGCTCTACATATTTTCATCCTTCTTCGTTGCTTTTTTTTTTGTATTTTTGACTCTCTTATCTTAAGATTTCTCAAGTGCTTTACAACAACAAAAAAATGTCAATTCACTCCCTATTTTGAAGACGTGCATTGTGATTTATTGAGTGCACCTCCATTGTTGTCGTCTTACTGTACAATAGAGCTGTGACATGATGGTTTTTTCCTAACCCTTTTTAACTTCCAACCCCATCGCATGAATTCCTCTACACCGTCACGCCGATGAAGTTCAACTTCACCCTTATTTTTTGGTGTGACTTTTGCCAACTCTTCAGACACTTTTCTTGTGATTTATATTGTCGCACAACTCAAAAGCCATAATTACGCGAGGAAGACCCTTGATTTTTTTCATTCAATGCAGTATATATGGGCAAAATATTAAATTGTTGGCCCGTGAGCAATTTGACGAAACAGCACATTAAATGTCATATTATATATAGAGGAGAGTTTAATGAATATATCAGTGTACGGCTAGATTAGACTCCACAAACAGGTGATAGTTTTCTGAAGGAAAAAAAAATAAAATGAAATTTCAATTGTCGTGATTACGTTCGTTGAAGAATATTGTGTGTCTTTTGCTCTCTATTTCGGTTTTAATGACTGTCAATGAGCTAATTTAGTTGTGTCTGTCATGACAGGTGATTACCGTGGGGTTGCCTATTGAATTCATTAGCGCGATACTCTTAAAGGTTTTTTTTAATCAAAGTCACGGTTTTTAGGCAAAAAGATCCACTTTCTGCCTTGTTAGTCCGTGCCTTACCCATTTCGTTGATTCCAATGAAAAGGTATATATGATTCACTGAAAGGTGCACCGCGGGAATGTCTTTTGTGATTTACTCCAATTTAACATCTCAATTGGGTGTTATGGTTAATTTAATATTTCACATTTTATTTATCTCTCTCTTTCGAAAGGCACCAACATTACGCAAAAAAACCGCATGAATTTCCTAAACAAATACCCAAATTATATCCAAAAAAAAAGTTAAAGAAAAACAATCAAGATATTTTTATATGAATGATCTTTCGAGTCAGACAAGAGTCTTAGAAACTCTGCGCCACTTCCTGTCCCAAATTATTCAAAATTTGTTTTATGCTTGTGCCTTCATCCCATTATTAAGTCTTTTTTTCTTGACCACCGAATCCGTCTAGAAGAAATAAAATTGGCACGAACGATGCCAGCGGCACTTCCTTTTGTTCTTGTCTCTGCGCCTCTTTATCTCCCTCCACATTTTTATGATTTACACAATACTAACACATCGTAAATGAGTTTTTGGGAAGTTAAATGAATAATTTGGACATGATCGGGGGTGTAGAGGAAGGAAATTTAATAAATGTGATTCCATATTAAGATTTCACTTTTATGGAAAAGTTTTTTTTTTTTTTTGGAGAAGCAAAGCTTGTATTTTCAGTTTCAACTACATAATTCAATAGTACTATGGTTGCAAAAAATAAGTAAAACTGCTTTTATGATTTACAAAATTATTATCAAAATGTCAATAAGGTAAAATAAAAGCTAAGTTAAGATTTAAAAACGAGCGAAAATTCAAGTTTTTTTTTTAATCGGTTTTAATTTTAATATTTATATATGTTTTTAGTCAACTAGCGCTATCTGTTTAATTATTATTTAAAATTATGTTTCTAAATACAAATTCGATTAACATTTTTTTTATTATTTTACACATAATACGCGAAATCATTTATCTTAGTAAAGATAAGAACAAAATGACTCTCTCAGAGTCCCTTAATTTCCTCCCCTGACATTTAAGTCCTTCAAAAAGTGAAATTGCAAAAAAAGAACTCTCAAAATACCCTAAATTTTTTCTGCAAACGATTCGCAATCTGCGTGCCTTTGGTTTTGTTTTCTCAGGAGATCTTCTAGTGCGGCAGAACCACATCTAAAGTCCCACGAATATTTTTCTTTCGAAATCCTCGAAGTTTTTCTGCATACCAGGCGCCAATATTCTAATTTGTACCTGAGTTGCCACCTTTTTTTACGTATTGTCTTCTCTGCATCCTTCTTTGTTATTTATGTAGATTTTTTCTTCCTTTTTTTTTTGAGCACATTATTTTGAGAGTGAGAAAAAAACACCCTAAAAGCCCATACATTGTATGGGAGCATAATACAAAAATTCAAGGAGTAATAATGATGAGGGAGAAATGATGACTCTTCAAGCATACAAAATACCAACATATTTTTTTTTACCTGTCCTCATTGAGCATCTTCCTCTTTTTACGTCTCTCTCTCTCTCATTTTTGGGTGCAAATTATCAACAAAGTAACACTATTCTCACGGATTCTTCGTTTTTGACTTTTAAAAGGGTTCCTTTGGCGGCACTGTACCGAAGATATTTTGCTTGAAATAAATTAATCTAAAACTCTGTCTAAATATCGTTTAAATCCACACTTGAAATTTGCAAAAATTACTCATTGTTCGGCAATTTCCTGGATTATCAAATCCTCCACCATTGTCTTTATCGTTAATTCGATAATTTCGTGTATACGTGTATGCTGAAGTATCGCCCGCGGTGTATCGATGTTTAGTTATTATGATAATAAAAGACGTTTCATGAGTACTTGAATATGGAACAGATATCAAAGTCCAAGCGAAAGCCTTCAAAGCACATTAATAAAACGATAGGAATATACAGTAAAATATTTATTTGCAAGGTTGATTATGAATTTTGTTTAATTAGAAGATCAAGATTATTGAAGTTTAGTTAAAATGAATGCGAATCTTTTAATGATTTAAAATTAATTAGTCAAGGAGAAAAAAACTGCTAAAATATTTATTTGCTTTAAAATCTTTTGGCTATCAGAAACCCAAGCCAAGAATTATTTTAAGAAACTTCTGTTTAAAGATAGGTTTTTCTCCAGAAAATTCTTTGAATGCTAAATGGCGTAATGTGTCAAGAAAGTAAAGAAAAATTGAAGCGTAAAGTAACAAATTTTCAAACCATAACTTTCCAAGATTTTTAGATAATTTTATAATAAAAGAAAATACATATTGTGCGTACGCATTTTCGTAGTTACAAACTATAGTATTTTTTATTATGTAAAATAATATATCTTTCCATGCACGTAATTACCGGAAGATCGATGCGCAATAATGTTATAGATTTAGGCCTAAATGATTGGGACATGAGTTTTTTCTTTCATTCAAAAGCCTCACAAAACGCACAATTGTTCGATAATGCCCATGAAATGAATATTTTCAGAGTGAAAAGGAGGAAGGTGTATTAATAATTTTCACATTTCGAATTAAAATACAATTCATTGGTATATAGAGATAATAAAACAATAATAAGTAACATTGAGTGTAGAAGTTATATGGAAATGCGTCACGCAGCTAATTTCATTAAAATATTTTCATTTTGCTCCACGCTCAATAAATTTGAAGAATTTTTTCTTCAATGGAAAGCAATTATTAATTGACAATGCAATTAGCATATGAAAATTGCAAAGAAGAAAAATAATAAACACTACTATGCACAAAATGATAGGCGCAAACGCACTCATTCCGCAAATTTAACTTAATCGCACAAAACACCTACTCATCAGTGAAGAAGGCGTGTTTAGGGGGCAGGGAGACTCTTTTTTTTAACATAACCATCGATGGCATATCTTGCATTTTATAATGGTTAATGATTAGTGAAATGCACGCATTTATAGACAATTGAAAAATGACACACATCATTCACAACATTATATTTTACACATTAATAGGACTGTCTTAAGTTATTTCTCCTGTCTTTTGTGGGGATAATTCTACGTGTAATTAAAAGTAACATTTTTTTAATACATTATGCTACTTTGTAATAAAATTGCGTGGAGTCGAGTTATTTTCTCGTCACTGATTTGACAGAATAAATGTTTTTGAAGAGTTATTTTTTCAAACAAAATATATTTTTTAAATAATTCAGACGTTGCATGTTTTGTCATGTAATAAAATGTGTCTTCGCTATAGTCAAAACATAAACTAGGTAAAGTATTTTTTAGAAAATCGTTTCTAAAATCAAAAGGAATGTGGAAAAAAATCGTAATATATTTGAATTTGACTTTAATCCGTTATTTACGTTGACAAACTAGATATGTTTAATTACGCTGTTATTCAATCTTTTACACCCATTTTATTAACATCTGGTTTTTAAAACCTTTTTCTTTCTTTACGAAAGAAAAACTAGTTAAATTTTATTTTTTGCCATGTAATAAATTCAAACCCAAGACACAAATTAGCGTAATATAATGTGTCATTACTATCGCGTAATAAAATTCAATTATTCCCATTACAAAGTTGTCATTTCAGCTTTAAGAATTTCACAAATGAAAGTGAGGGAGGCACATGCGATGGAAAACAAATGCTGGAGGAAAATAGAGAAAAATGGCAGAAATAGTCAATTTAATTGCACTCCTATGTACATATTTTACATGATGGATCTCTTGAATATCTAATTAAGTCATCGTTTCATTACACGCCGTGAATGCTTTAATACTAAGATCCGCACCACTTTAATTACCAACTTGTGTGCTTTGTGTTTCCAACTTTGTAATTATGTTGTGATAGAAGAGTTTAGCTTTTTCTTTTCAACATGTGCCATGTTAGCGATTTGTAACCTATGCTAAATTCCACAATTTTTATTTCAAGGCATGAGAAAAAATCTCGCCCCATGAAGACAATTTTTCCATATCATCTGCAAATTAATTTCTTCCGTGGAAGTCGGCACAATAAATTGAATGGTTGAACATGTGTTGTGAATTCGGCAGTATATATGCCATTTGGACATCCCTCTTCCGATTATAATTCCCATGTATCGATAAACTCTGAGAATATTGGTTCGGTATGAAATTAAACGTCTTCCATGCGCGTATTTTTATCCCATATGGCATACACCCATATTCAAATGATACAGGTGAGGTAGGAAAAGGTAAAGAGAAAGAGCGAGAGAAGGAGCAGCGAAGAAGGTAATTCTGTGGCTTTGTGGTACGATGCAGAAAAGACGCCCTCCGTTCGCCCATCAATCCAATATAGTTCGCAATTTAATAAAATTCATAATATGAAAATGAAGTTATGGAAACCAGATTATTTTCTCTTCTTCTCTGCATGCAGCAGCACCGAGATGGTAATGCCGCAGCCCCATCGATGGAGCAAAAGAAGTTGTTCAAGTCGGCAAAAATAAGAAGCACTCTTAATACAGTCAGTGCCAAAAGAATTGAGACAGACAGATATTGAAACTTTACATTATTTTAATGATGATTTTATGGGCAACCGAACTTCCTTTCCCTCAACAATTACCGTGTCAATTTTCATTCCAAAATCATCCTTCAGAAAATTTTCTTTTTTAAATGAATTTTTAAATTATTAAACAATTATTTTTTTGTTTTATTTCCGTTAAGTACCTGAGGAAGAAGACAATCATTCCCGAAACGTCAAATAAAAGAAAAAAAATCTCATCAAATCATTAAATTTCTACTCAAAAGCGCCAAAGAAATATTATAGCTTATGTTTTAGGAGCAAAAATTATATAAATCTATAGTTTTTTTTTTCATTTTCGAAAGCTCAAATAAGCTACTATTAAAGTTTAATTTTTAATTGATTTTTGTACAATTTCTATTTTTTCCCAATTAAAAATAAGTCTTTGTCTTAATTCTTTTACAGTGAAGTGTAGCTTAGGGACTGCACCGAAAGAGAGAATCGTTTGCATCTCCAGAGCTCAGTGAGATGGGCAGAAATGGTATATGATGAACACACAATGCGTCCATGAGTTTTCGCATAAATCCAACCCAAAGGAGCGCGCGGCCTGAAACGGCTCAGAGATGATGGCAAAGTGCTCAATAATGAAATGAAAACAACACAAGAGAAGCGCATTGCGCACATCAGAATAATAATAATAGCAATGAGAAGTTAAGAAAAAAAAGGAGGTGAAATAAAATAAACATAGCACGAGTGAGAACGAGAGGGGAGGCATCGTGTGGATGCGGGGCTGAGTGAGATGGGGTCCCCATGCCTTGGTTCTTGAGGTATGTATACACATTGGAAAGGCAAAATAGCAACAAGAGAGAAGCCCCCATATCTCTTGATGTGATTCCCAATTCGGGAGCTCCGCCCTCGGGGATCGCTTAAAAACTGTAATCAAAGCACATCGCGAGATTGTATGCAACCGCCACGAATGGCAGACCAACATATACCCGAGTGGATTGATAGTGCGCCGCAGATGGAATGGAAAATGAATGATGATGGAGAAGCCAAAAGCAAGTGGCCGCTTGTGGGTGTCACCCAGACAGCTAAAGGGAATTATCAGCTAATTTCCTCTCCCAGATGGGGGCCCATTAATTTGTATAAATAATAAAATTCGGCAGCATTTTCCATGCGCGTGTGGACACTTTTCCCGCCCTTCACAGAAACATTCCGGCATGGTACTCGTGTGCCATCAACCGGCTTCGGATGCGTGGCTTTTTTTGAGACCTGCGCCACTGAGGAAGAGGAGAAGAGACAACCTTGCCACGAGCAAAATTTCGCAGCACCTCCAATAATAACCATAATTGACCCACAAACGCCATATTTCATTCAATATTGCCTTCTTTTGGATACCACACAGCAGAGAATCCCGCATTTTCCTTGCCTAACCATGCTCCAACCCACGAATCTTCCAAAGAAACCCAAAAGCTGATTGTATACATATGCAAATGCTTTTGATGATTAAGTTCGCCACTGCTTCGCGAAAAAAAAATCTTTTTTCCGTTGTTCAAATTTAAATTTTATCACATTAATCAGCTAATACGGCAATTTGCATGTAATTGCATACAATTTGCCATGCACTTTGCATGCAAATTCCAAAGCTGAATTTTTTAACCTATGAAAAACAAATAAATATAAATGCGCATCTCGTGAGAAAATGACAAAATACCACCAGGCGTCCCCATCTCACGTGTTGCCCATGTCACGATGAAGATCACTTAGACTGATTAAAAATTAATTTTGTAATTTCTTCATTCTGCAATAACAATGTTTTTTTCTCGGCATTTAATATATAAGGGATGGTCACATTATTTTGGAAACTCGGGGACTTTCAAGAGCGATTTTCAAGCCAATTTTTAAACCAAAATTTTGAAATCTGCTTGCACTCTTGTTAAATGGCCAAATACTGATAAGAATTCAGTATTTTTGATTTAGAAAATAAATTTTTGTGCTCAAAAAATTTATTTGAAATTCTCACATTTTGGCCATTTTGTTCCTGTAGAGTTTCCAAAATAACGTGACCATCCCTTACATATGTATATTTATGAGCTTTTATTTAAAATAAGAGTTGCTTGAATGTCCTTCATTTGGTCCTTTATACGATTTGGAGGAAAACTTACGAGCTTTTTAAAGCTTTTAAGCTCCTAGTTTGACTATCTTAAGGAGTTTAGCGTTATTTATCTCACAATGATTTTAAGGAAAGCTATTCAGTTTAATTAAAATAATGGGGCTTTCAAAAGTTTAAATAAAAGTTTTATTTTTATTTTTCTTAGTGGGGTTCTCTTTTTCTCAAAGATTCTATATGTTCCTTACGTGCATAGTCAAACCCTCCTGTAAGTCTACACTGTACCTCTAAATAAGAATGTATGACTGTAAGATTCTTCTCGTTAGGTATACCTTTACTTTCATATTCTCTGAATTTGATAAGTGGGAATTAAACTGAAATCTTGAGTCCCAGTAATAAACCTAAATATTTAAATTTGCATTTAGAAGGAAAATGTATATAAATTATGTTTTTTTTCACAAAATTATCCAAAAATTGCGGTTCTACTCTTATTGTAATTTTCAAGAATTTCAATTAAATCAGCGCAATGGCCCATGCAAATGGAGTAATAGCCAACACCTCGTATTAATTAATGTATTCAAATTTTTAATTTTTATGCACAACAATTCCGGTGCTTTTGAGAACATTTGAATGGCCAAACATTTGCATATAATTTTCAGTGGCTCCAGTTCAGCTCACTTTCGTGCAGAGATTTATGTGAGGCCCATGTGCGCGGGAGCTGCTGCTTGCGAAGAATAATCTAATTAGATTTAATTAAATTTTTAGCAATGTGCTAAAAAAACGAAAATATTCTGAGAATTGCAAATATTATATTTTAGCTACAAAGGGACGTTGGCACTTCATTTTGCTATTACGCGTGTATGGCTTTTCTGAAACGCCTCTTATACGCACTCACTGACTCGTCTCTGTTGTATAATTTGTGTGTTTTGCCGTTTTAGCCTTTGGGAAACTGGTGGAGTGTTGTCAGAAATTGGCACAATTACTGTGTACACACCACTGACTGGTGGGGTTGACCACAAATAAGGCCTAACGTTGAATTAATTTGGGTAAATGGTGGTTCCGTGGAAAAATTATAAACAACCGGCTGGGAGAGAGCGTGTATATACTAATCGATATCCACGCGGCGTCCCTGCCGTTCTCAACTATCGGCCGCTGAGTCCAAACAATAAACCACTTGTTCACCTCTGGGTGAGCCAACACAGGCAATCAGGTGGGGTATTTCGGTGGAGTTATCCCATGAGCCGTTCTCACAGCAATATTCATATAATGTGGGGAGGAAGATGGTAGAGGCGCAAAATTCCCAAGAATACTCCGCCGTGGGATTGTGTGCGGAAGGTGATCTTCGAGCCACGCACCGCGATCGAGTGCAACGAGGAAAGAAGAAGGTGAAGGATGGTACAATGGGCTCAGACGTGCCATGGCTCAGCCATCATCTGCATACCGCTGGCCCAGGCAATATTATTATAAGTAATATCAGTATCGATCGCGTCTCTGCTGTTGGATGCTCTCACATGGAAATTACACTACCTACACCGTTTCGCCATTTATGCACGGATAGAAAAAGATTGCATAATAGACCTATTTTATTAGAATGAAGTCTCTAATTTTACAGGCAAAGTCTTTTATTATTTTAATTTAGATTTAAATGTTTTTTTCTTTTTTGCTTTTGGTCAATTTTGGATTTTACGTCCATTCTCTTCTGGTCGCTAAACGACCTCGCTTGGCATTATAACTTGGCTTTTTAAGGGTTAATCTATTTTAACATTTTTAAATCAAGAAAACTAATTTTTAAGTAGGTATATTTTTCAACATTTTCTCATCTTGATTCAAGTTGGTAAAGAAACCTGCCATGCGTTATTGGAAAAAGTAATAGGAAAACTTTTAGTGAGCTTTTCAACATAATTTTATGTTTAAACGAGGTAAATTGTCGCTTCGCTCCAATTTTCCTCGCCCCGCTTCGCGGGGGGTTTTGCGCTTCGCGCAAATTTTAGAGAAAAAAAATTGTGATGATTTATACGTTGATTGGAGCCACTCATCAACCCAAAAAAATTGCAAAGAGAAGAAATCATTTTCATACAACATTTCAGGCGCGAAATTCAAAAATTCGCAAAAAATGCATGACTGTTATATGGGGGCTACCCGAAGGGGGGCTTTGGGGGGAAAATGAATACGGCCACTCGAAACCGCCTGATATAAGGAGCCTCTGTACCAAATTTCATCGCGATCGGTCAAACGGTGTAGATTTGTATAGCCGAACACGACGGAAGATTACCAACAAACAGACCTTTCTTTATTATATAGATTTAATTTCTAAATAATCCAGAAAAGCTTTTATTTACAAGGTAATTTTCATTTTATTTTTATTTTCTTTCAACCCATTAGAAGTGTCTTGTTTTATCAAATTCAGGTTGTTGTATCAAAACAAACAAATCTACAAAGGACGTTATGCACGATATATGAGAAAAAAGTAACTTTATTTTGGAAAAGTTTTCAAGAAGTTTTAGACGTTATACACGCACTTTCTTGCCCTCTATTGTACCTATACTTATATCATGTAGGATTATATCGTATTTTGCATAAAATAATATTTGCCACCGATGATTGTGAACAGTGTAGGTGAGGAAGGAGTACAACTTGCTCTCCTCTACCTTCTTCTTTAGCTCGTCTGTTCGCGGTGTGAGCCAACTCCTCACGAATTTTCATTAATCCAATTACGAGATAAGCTGTGTACGGGGATCGTCCAATCGTCTGTTCCTGCCTATTAATTCTTCTTGATTACAATAATCGCACGGAAGGGGGAAAAATTTATGTTGTTTAAAAATTAACCCCGTAAAATTGATGAGAATATGTAAGGGGTCTCCTTTCACAGCAGCAGCAAAAAAAAAACATTCCGACCTCCTTTTGCCAAAGACATCCGAACGGGGTATGGTGAGATTGAGAGGGGGGTTGTGAATTGAATGTTATTTTGACTTACCACAGGGTTTTTCTCGCATTTCACTATCACTGTTTTCTGCAATGAGAAAAGAAACAAAAAAGGGGTGAAGTGTTGTAAATTTTTATTGTAAGCTCCACGTGTCTCGGTAGAAATTTCTCAATGGGGTGTTAGAGTGAGACGGGGGCATTGGTGAGGACCGGGGAAGGAATGGATATGAAGAGAAGGCACTTTGAGGTATTATTAACAAATAAATGGGTTTATTACGTGGTTTTGTGCTCGATGCCATTGAAACTCCATAATTATCATTAGATTGCCGTGTGATGTGCATAACGGCATCGTATTTCATCTTCCCAAACACTTGGGATTTTTATGAATGAATACTCTTTTTTTTTCATCATAGCCCCACACCTCTGGCGGTATTTACAAAATGTCGAGGTTCAACAGGTATTACAATGCTCGATTTTGAGAGGAGGGGGGAGGGTAAAGAAAAAATATGTAGGCAAATTAAAATGATTAATATGAGTTTTTCGGTCAATTTTTATAGAGACGGTAGCTCAGTTTTGCAAAAGATTTTTATATTTTGAACATATAACATATAGTAAATGGAAGGGAGATAGAGATCATAGGCCTAACGATTTCGTGATGCGACAAAATGCTTGTTCTGTAATTGCCTAAATTGTCAAAACTCCCGTTAATTAGGTGTCACCTGATGACAAATGTTTAAAACTGTTCCAAAATGATTATTCCCATAATAATGTTTTTAAGGCCCAAGCAAAAGAGGGGCCGGCGTACTCCAAACAAGAGAGAGAGAGGTATTTCCATTGAAGCAAATGACCAGCTACCGTCGCTTATTGTTAATCCCCATTTCGTTGGTTATTGTCTCGGCCAAATGGCAATTATATAGCCGAACCACTGTAAATATCTCATTTCCTGTTCCCGTCTTGAATAATAAAATTCATATTAAATACCAAAAATTTATTATTTAGATCAAGAACAACACCAATTTCTTGTTGATTACTTTTCTTGAGTGAGTCTTTGATGTTGGAATACGCACATACACCTCATCACAACTTCACTTCTCATTGCTCACGCAACAACCAATAACCCAAACTAGGTAGGTACCTATAAGGTGGTATGCGTGAATCAAGAAAATGCACACAAATATCTCAACAAAACATAACTAAATTACCTAGCTTTTTTGAAAGCTTATTGCGTACCCACCGATATATAATACAACATATGACTCCCGTCCAAGACAAACGGAGAATAATTAAAGTTGAAGGAAAATAAATAAATACGAGATATATATTATCCAAAATGTCGTGCATGAAGCGTGAAATTATTATTAGACTCTTTATATTTTATATGTGGTGAACAAACGAAAAAAACCACGAAATAAACAGAATTTAATTAAATTAATTAAATTATGTGTTAGTGGCATTTTGAAAACACTTGTAGCCAATTTAATTGGGATTAGATCAAACGAGAGATTTTCACATTCCCGTTTTCCATTTATTTACCCCCTTAATTGTTTGTAGTTTTTCGACTTGAAATTTATAATTGTATAAGTCACATTTAAAAGTCTTATTAACCCCCCCCCCCTCCCCACCTTCTGGATCACTCTTTTTGCCACCAAGAGTGACTACTTGAAGTTTGAGAGAATGAAAAAATAAATAAAACGTCTTCTGGCTGAGCGAGGGATGAGTGAGTCCAATTTCCAATTCTTATTTTTTCATATTAATTAAATTTAATATAATAAAATTTGATAAAAATGATTAATGTAATTTCTTTTATCAATTTAATTGCCTTATGAATATTTTGATAAAATAATTATTTCTAATTTATTTTATTATTCGAAAGATTCTAAATGAGATTTAACATACTGAATCCTAATTAAATATTTCATTTTATTTAAAAAAAAATCTTTTGCGTAGAAATATGGAAAATCGTCTTCAACTCCTTTAAAATAGTTTTCAAATTAATTTTAATTTTTGTTATTAAAAGTTGTTTAAAAAAAAACATCCTGTCAATAATGTCCTGAGATTATTTTCATGCTCTCACGCTTGCACCTCAAATTTTATTCACCCTCTTGACATGCTCACATTGACCCCAACCCTTGGCGGATTTCTCAAATACTGCTGTGAAATTTACTCCCCAGTGACCTCCCGACATTGCCAAAAGAAAAATCCATCATAAATCATGACGTGATGAGCGTTTGGTGGGCGCGAGGGTTTGGCGGCGATTTGCTTAACATGCTGCTCAAAAATCCGCAAGAATAGGGATTGGATTTTTGCTAAATGTTCCCATGGGGTGGGTGGAAAGAATGTACTGGGGGGGGGGGGTGGGGGTTGATATGCGGGGGTAGATGGGTTGATGGATTGTGTGGGATTTTAGAGAGGTCAAAAGATAGAGATAAAGAGAGAGAAATAAACTCACCGAGTTCGTCGTGCTTGAATGGCGGTGGGGAATCGTCGGCTCCGTAGTATTGACGGTATAGCTGATGCCTGGTGGATGTTTTAAATTTGGACATGGTAAAATCCAAGGGCTGGTCTGTGGCCGGCGCTGAGCTGTGGTCAAGTGCCACTCGATGTGAACTCCGCTGGGCGACCAGAAGCGGCATAATGCACCTCCGTCCAAGCAGCTTCCTTTCGTCGCACGCTTTTCCCGTCTCCCACGTCAATTTAACGAATTATTTTGCACACACTTTATCTCTCAAAAAGTAATTTTCCCTTTTTTTCACTTGGAAGTTTACTTTGTGTCTGTTATTGCACTTTTTTTTTACTCTTAAAGAATATTGCCAGGTAATGAGAGATAAAATAAATTAAATGTTCAGCACGTGGACGCCCTCACTTTTTGAGATCGAGATTGAATCTTGCAGTCTTTCTTGAATTTCCCAGGGATGTCTTCCGGTCAGATTGGTTGAATTTCCTAAGGAGCATCGTGTGGGTGTTGTTCCTCTTTACCCAAAAAATTCAACCCCGACTGCCGGATACTGGAAATTCTGGGAAAAAAGGAAGAAAAAGAAAACATATCACTCGTATAGTTGGGATGAGTTAATAAAATATTCACGAGATTGTTCAATGATCGTCTATTTCTCACGAGTTTATGCGGCGATAAAAAAAGATCCGATGGGGGGAAAACAATTCGTTGAGGTGAAAATTGATAAGTCTATTAGAGAGAAGAAGATGAGTGTTTTGTAATCGAGTAAAACCTAAAGCACTTTGCCGGCATGTCAAATCTATAAGGGAGGGTTCCCTGCTGCTTCCTTATTGCCTCCTATCCCATCGATTTCTTCCAATTCAGCACCACATGCGTCTTTGGCGTATAAAATCTCCGGTGCACAGACAATTTACCAAACAATTTTGCATATTGATTCATCTCAATTTTCAGCTACCGCGTATTCCCACGAACATCCACACTCTTCAAATGGAATTCCGCCTTTTGTATTCAAATTGAGAATTTGAGAAAAAAAACACATCAATGTGCGTGATGGTCTCAAATGGGTCGCCAAAGAAGCGATTGAATGTCTTCTTTTTTTTTCCTTTTGCACCTATCGAGAGACATACTTTTAGTAATTATATTTCCTTCAAGAAGAATGAAAAAAAATTCTTATCACGATACGATAAAAGTCGTTTTGTATGTGAACTAGTAACACTTAATCAGTTCCTCTTCTATGTACATAATTTATATGTTTATTTGTCAATCGCACGACACACAAATCGATGTCGCGCGGGCACAAGGAGGTGCGAGAATCGGCTTAAAATTCACATTTTCTTACTTCTCGTGTTGCCCCACAAATTTATTATTGATACCTGTTATCAACTCTTGTGCGGAGTTCTCCTAACGCAAATATTTGTCATTTTGACTTGGTGTGTTATTGTGATTCTTTGCCTCTTTTTCCCAACTCACTCCTTTGCCCCTTTTACTATGCGGTGGTACCTCCCCGGGGGCCCCATGCCTCGTGTTTGCCATCGCATTCACTTGTCCCAAAAGAAAGTTATACACACCGGGCGCATGGTGAGGTGCGAGTGACATGGAAAAAGGGTGAAGAAATTGATGTTTTCGTGACGACAATGAGCTCGAAAATATTATATATCAATTTTAATGAGAGCATACACTGTTACAAAAGGAACGCCACGATTTTTGTTAATAAAATTCAAATGAAATGTGAATCAATTTTCAGATGAAATGTATTCATTATGGATTTTAATGAAATTTGTCATAGGTAGGTATTACATTCATATGGAAAACTAGGAAAACTTTATATTACAAAACGTAAAGTAATTAAAAAATTGATATCAAATTGAACAATCTCATGGAAGATGTTAAAAAAATCTTTACATTCACAAAATTTGAAATTGCTTAAAATTTTTTAATTAATAAAATTAAAAAGACTTTTTGGAAAAGCTCAAAAAACATTTTGATTTGGGTAGAACAGAAAAGAACGAAAAGATTCTAGGATAGACATTTTTCCGATTTTTCCAGAATACTTTGCTGAATTTTTCAATGTAGTTTTACCCTACCTTCTACTATAATCGTTATTCGGGTTTTATAAAATTTAAACCGACAAAAAAATTAATAAAAAAAACTATTCCATTATAGGACAGATTTTTTTAAGTTCAGAATTATAATATTTTTCATTGTTGAACAAAACTAAATGAAACGAACGAAACGAACTATTTGAAAAACTGCTAAAAAGATAACCTTTATTTTGATTTTAAATAGAATTAAAATGTAATATTTTTTTTGGAAATATTAGGAAAAAAAACAATAATTTAAATATTTTACAATTACATCTAAGCTAAGTGGTTTTATTGTATTAGTTGGTATACCACAATCGTGGTATACCAAGTATTTTTATATGTAGAAAAACAAGTTTTGCTTTAGTTTAGTTTATATTGACAAATAAATATTTTTCATTTTTCTTGTTTATTCGTATTGTTTTTAATAAAATTATTCTATGCCTAAAATGATATTATCAAGATAGTATAGTATAATCCTTATTTAAAATTATTTAAAGTCATTGAAATATAGAATTTATTATATATCAATTAGTTCCTAAATAACTCATATTTATAGTTCATATGAAATAGAATAATACGTGATAAACGAACTACTATATAAAAACAAAAAAATCAAATTAACATAAAACATTTATTCAAATTTTTACTTCCTGAATTTCAATTTCAAATTTCATTGTGAAATAGAAATATCTTTTTGGTCAAAGTCTTTGCATTAATCTATTTTGGCACTTTTGCAAATCCTTCATTTGGTTTTGTAGTCATGAGGCCGGATACAGGTAAGTCAATGAAAGTCTATTTTAGGTCTATTTTTAAACAAGAAAAAACCCGATAAGAATTCACTGATAGCTTTTTGTTGAGGAAATTGACCAACTGATTAGAGAGAAAATATAGGTCCGGTACCAACATCCCCCTCTGAATTCTGGCTCCCTAATTCGGGCGTGCGTTAGTGAGCTTTTGATGCGTAAAAGAAATCGAACATGAAGGACGTTGTAGAAATTCCAACGAATCACCCATTAGTCGTTGATAAGACAAATATCTGAGATATCGCATTGAGTTTACAGCGTCATTCAAATTGTAAATTTATTATAGGAGTTCCTCAATACTTAAAAAAAAATCACCTTGATCTGGTAATTATTGTTGTTTTTTTTTCTTCGTGTTTGCTAAAATTAGGCAAAAAAAAATATGCAGTGTCGGTTACAAGCGGAAATGACGTGCGTGGCTTAGAAAATAATAATAAAAAAAATCAATTCGGTATGTCGAAATTGCAATAGGAAATTATTTTCAAGTGATAAAAAACGTTCTTATCGCAAGGTGTAGTGCCAAACACCAAGTCATCGGAAAGTTTCTCTAGCGTCACAGGCTTCTTCTCAGTGTACTTATTTTTAAGTATTCACTCATTATGTTTGTCACTGGTGAACCACACAAATTGATTACGCATATCTCACCGAGTGTCAATGATGATTTTTAGGGCACCACACCGTGGCAGTGATAGGGCTCGATAGCGGGCAATTTTTGGGGACACGCACTTAAATTGCGGAGAATTTAAAAAAAATGACCGGTTGTAAATTCCAAGATGTGGACAAGTGGATGGGTTGGAGATTTAAGTAGGAGCAGCGTACCTGAGTGACGTTAATCCTAGGATGGTTAGGTTGGTTCAGCTGGTTGAATAGGGTAGGTGGGCTTTAATTTCAGCTTATTGCGTTTTCTTGTCTTTCCAATGTGGAAAATATAAAACAAAAAAATTCGTGCACTTCACATTAAATAGCAAACCACTCTTTAGTTGCGGGGGTGGATGCAAGAAATCTTTTAGTTGCAGTTTTGATTAACTGGGGAGCAACTATTTGAAGTACCCAGAGCCGTCGCACAGTTACTCACAATTTCATCAAACTCACTTCTCGCGACTTTTATCAGTTCACTTTGTCTTGTTTGGAGGAGTCCACCGGATGGTCATTAATACACAACACCACCGATCTTGGGTCGGTAAATCTCTTTTGCGGGGGTGGGTTAACCCTCATTTACGGTTGGGGTGCCATAAAATTGCGTGATTTCACCTCATCTGCGCTCCGAAACAAAAAAAAGTCGAGACTACCCAACCGACGAAAGGTTTATTTTTGGGACTTATTCAAATGAACGAGGTAATTTGCAGATATATATTCTCGTGAGGTGTTTATTGCACTTGACTCACATGCAAGTGGATGGCGCGTTTTTTTGTTGTTGTTGTATGGTTCTGGCCAAACACGGAATGGCGAGCAAGAAGAGGAAACACGGAACGCGCGATTGCGACGGAACGTGGTGGATCCCACATGCGTTACCAACGGATCGTCAAATGTGACTAGAGTAGTGGCTGTTGGTTGAGAGTAAATAATTCGTGTTGGAATCGTATTTGCGCGCCATGGACGCCACACATGCTCACCCGAGCTCTCTGGGTGCTCTCGCTACTCTCTCTCAGTGGACGTCGACGTAGGCTCTCTCATACTCTCTCACGATACCCGTTCTTAGCACCCGTGTACAGTCCCCTACCCGCACAACAGCCCCCTATCTAAGCTATACGTTATACGAGTTCCCAACTCTTATGATATGCTCATATGCTGATACATGAGGCAAGTCGTGTGGAAGCCGCCCGCGATTTATGTTTGTGAGTGAAAAACTTATAAAATCGGAGAGAGAGAGGATGTGTATAATATCACCCAGCTTTTGTACGGTGGGGATTTTTCAGTATCCAATCAGAAATTTGGATTTTGAATTGCGCGATTTTATATGCGCATTTATGTTAAACAGCCCAACACATACACACATTTGCACCCAACTCCACCGACAATACCTCAAAAATGCTCACGAATAAGCACGGGTGGGAGAGGGGGCGAGCCCAACAGAGGGCGACATATGAATGCCATTTGTGCGGAGAGAGGGAGCTTTTGTGGGGGTGAGTTTCTGCAGAGAAAATTCTCAAACATACTACTAACGGCCAATGTGGGTGGACTCCAAATGGTGGTGAGACAGTATTTTCCACACTCTGATCTATTATGAATGTGTGAAAAGGCGGGGAGAAGGGGGTTGGTGGGTGGTAGCGGTGAAGGGTGAAAATGACGCTTTATTTATGTGACAATCATAATAATAAATAAAATCCACACACCCGGAAAATAGCCACAGGGAGTTCCATCTAAACAGCCATCTCTTACTAAAACCCAACCCCGGAAAATTTCAATCGCCGTGTTTTGTGACAAAATTAAGGCTGAATCATGCTTCTTACATGGCCACAAAATATTATCAAAATGGAAAATATTTTCTCCTGAAAATTAAATGAAGAAAATACTTAAACAATTTAACTGAAAGTATTGAAAAGTTATTTGGAGCTGATTATTAAATCCTTTTCAGGCTCGGAACTTTGCTTTACGGCTATACATTCCTAAATGGTTAGATATATCGCAATGAAAGGAGTTTATTCGTTTCCTTATGGGAAAATCCCTAATTCTAGAAAAGAGCAATAACAAAGACATTACTATTAAAAAACAATAAGAAATGCTAAGAAGACATATTTCTCTTTTCTGCTGAATGGAACAGGCAAAAATTTACTTAAAAATATGAACAGTGACGTCACTTTTTGTTATTTTTTGGTTTCATGCTTTGTCAAAGATTTAAAAAAAATATGCATTAAAAAATGCATTGGAAAAGACAAAAGAAAAACACATGGGTGACGTCACTGTTTGCATTTTTGAACAAAAAAAAAATATTTGCCTGGTTTTTCCAACCGTTTCCAAATGAAAATGGTAAGTCTCACAATTTTTAATTATTTTGACTAGAAATCTAAATGAGCAACATCCTTAATTTTATTAATATGAGTATTTTTTCCTTAACTTTTTTTTCACTTGATGACTTTCTTTAAAAACTAATTAAAAGTCAAAGGTCAAAATTTTCCTTCAACGTGAAAAAAAACATTAAAATCACCACGGCCAATGGTAAATTAATCATTACACCGTGTCATCGGTGAGCTGTTATCGCTCGAACCTCTACTTGGAAGATTGCACAATATTCTTTCACAATAAATAAAATTTTCTTATCGATATCCAATTCGACACGATTCCCGCGTCCCAGGTCGAGTCATGATTAAAATTTGATTAAATTAACGTTCGTAATTAGATGAGATGGCAGTAAGTAATCACACTGTGTGCTGTGAATCATCTAGCCCATTGCTTATCAAAGTGATAAGTTTTAACTTCTCAAAAAAGCCCCTTTGTCGCAATTTTCATATACTTACTCTATTTCTCAGAAACACTTGAAAATTTTCAAGATATTGAGCATAATTATGGCGACAGAGCTGTAAAAGTAATACGCAAAATGTGGAATGTTTATTTGAGGCAGTTAAATTTTTGATCAGATATTTATTTGTGTCTAAAATGAATTTTTATATTCAGTTAAAATTTTGGATTTGACGTCCGGCCAAATAAAATTAAAAAGAAGAAAATTTTGGATATTATTATTCAAATACGGAAATATAATTAAAAGCATCAATTAGGAAAAAATAAAGTGAAGATAATATTTTTTTAAATATGGCGCAAATGATTTAAGAATCAGATTTTCCACCATTCTCTTACGAAGGTTGACATTCTTAAGTCAGCGGAAGACACAATTCGAAATTAGAGAATAAGAAGTTATATTCTTTTCTCTACTTTAAATATTAGAGAAAAACTAGGATTTAGTTAGGTACAGTAATAATGATCAATAAATATTAAAAAAAAAAGTAAAAATCCCATTTTCCGTTGAAAAATTAAGTTGAATGGCCTGAAAAATTCAATTAAAAAACAAATCAAAAATTGTTTTTTGATATTGAATATACTCTACCAAAAATAGGTATTACCAACAAATAATATTACTCAATTTTTTGAAATATTTTATCAAGATTTTCTCAATATTCTCATTATCACGTGTGACTGTTCCGCGAAACGATATACCTACATATTGGCCTCAATGAGTGATTCTTTCGAGGAAATCATTCGACAAAATTGGTCATTGTTTTTCTCCTATTGTTGACTTTAAATTCAAACACATGCCTTATTTCAATTATAAGTATACATGAATTTTATTCCCCCAATGCGCACATTCATGTTTCAAAGCCATCACGTATCATTTTCTCTATATTGTCACATTTTCAAATTGATAAGGCATTACGCTATTTAATGTGAATGGTAAAATATGAGATATTTCCTTTAGATTAGTCAATAAAAACGTATATGGAATATGTCATGAGAATACATTAAAATCATCAATAATGTTGTATAAATTTTTAATGAGAATATTTTGGGTTGCCTTGCGCAAAGGGGTGGAAGCTCCAAGGATGTATTTATTGGGGAATTTTCATCCCCAATATTTCCATACAAAGAACACTAAAAGTATTGTATGTGGTTTGGGGTGAAAGCTCTCCTTTCGTGACCTCTCGCCATTGCCGAAAGCTCTATGTGGGGGCTATGAGTGTATACCAGTTACGGGGTGGGTGCGGGGGTGGCAGAAAAATCACCCATCGCTTATCAAAATCGAAAGAGGCGAAAAACTGTGTACAGCGAAAAGCTCAAACCGAAATTCAGAGTGGGCAAAGCAAGGGTGAGGTTTTTCACCACCTCTCCCCTTATAGGCATGATTGTGAATGTTTGTGTGAGGGGGGTAACCCCCCCTCCTGTGTGTACAGTGTGTGGGTGAAGGGTGAAGTGGGTCAGTGTGAGACATGCGCAGAGTTGTGTCCAATGAAAAATCTTTATGGTGTGTGTTGGTGACGATAAAAAAGGGAAAATATGGGCAGGAACACCCCATAGAGACACCGGGGACGATATAAAATCTCACTTTTATGTATACACTTCACATTGGCGGGGGTGCTCAAGTGGGCGACATCGAGGGGGGGATGTATTGGCCTCATAATGCGGCAACGATCCCCTCCTTTTGTCAGCCCTCCCTTGGCCTGGTGTATATATACGAGGGTGCTGCTTTAAAATTTATATTTCCATTACCATTCACATTGTACAACGATTGAGGGTTGGGCAGCTGGGGAAGACTATATATGTACATAGCGCACACACACACCCTCGTAAATAGAGCTTTTTTTATTATTATGTATACACATTTCCACATAAATGCTTTTGAGAAAACGCCATATTCTCATATTACGATCCCCAAAGAAGGGGAGCTTTTTTCTGCCTTTCACCCCCAACAACGTATAAGACGATGCGGGATGAAAATATACACGGGAAGGGCTTTAAAGCTCACCCCTTGTTTCATTTTTCAAACGCCATTTTTGATTATTTATTGGCATTCATTGGTTTTTCAGCACACCCAAAATGTTTTCTTGTATGTGCTCCCAACTGATTTCTATCTCTCTCCATGATTAATTCGAATGGCGTCAATGTTGCTCTCATAAAGAGTTTTGGCAAGCAATAAATTTATGAGGTAAATCATATTGGACAAATTATATCTGTTTATACATCTCTGTCGTTCTTCGCTTTCCACCCCATTGACAAACTCTTAGCTGACGCGAAAATCATCAACGCAATTTCTGGCACGAGACACTCGAGAAAAGCCGAGAGCGCGTGCAGTTTTAGGAGGAGAAAAAAACACGTGGCAGAGATGCAACCCTTGCACTCCTTTTTAACTCTTTCCTACCATCCCCTTATTGTCAGACGAAAGGGTGGGCAAAGGGGTTGGGAAGATCGTGATCTGTGAATGTAAAAAAAATGTGAATCCATGCTACTCTATTGGTCATGTGATTCTTACGTTAACCAACTGATTTTTTTAGCCTTTTCTTATTCGAAATTATTTTTTAAGGATCTTCACTTATTACAATAATTTTTAGTTGAAAGAAATAGTGAATTGAAGTACAGTCGTGCCTTGGCATAAGATAGTTTAGGATATACTCTTCACACTCATTATTTTCAATACGCGAGAGCAGTACATCCTAGACTATCTTATGCCAAGGCACGAGTGTATATAACTAAAAGACACCAAAAAAATTAATAGAAGTTTATCTAAAAAAAAAATATTACAACGCAGGGGTACCTTTAAAAGAAATTCTCACTGAAACCAGATGTTGGACACCTAAATTATCTCATAAGCCTTAATAATTGGCATTTTATCTGAAAGAACTGAATCCCAAAAAGCGTGTTTGAAGTTTGAAAAGGTTTAACGATTTCAAAATCGCTACCAAACATTCCCGAGTAATAGCATATAGCTAGAACTCTGGTGGGATACGTGATTGAATGAAAAAAAATCTAGATGAGCGCAAATGAGGCAATTTCCTGGTGCGAGGATAGGATGTTGTCAATTGAATTTGTGGGTATTTATTGGCGCTTAATTGCGAGGAAAATTTGACGATATACCAACGAACCCTCAAAGGGGTTTGTTGAACGTTCTCAATATGTTTTATTTCTTTCAGCTGTCCATGCTCGTAACATGCTTTGCTATCACCTCAATTTCTTGCACCTGCAAACCCCTTCGAACTCTTCCACTTTTTGGAGCTTATCTCGTGTCAATGGGACAAGGCACAAAATGATGGAGTTGATGTGTATTATTCAGTAGCCTCGTATGTGCCTCATGACCATTACACTGTCTCCTCTGTGTCTTCCCGACTTGTTTGATATTGGCAAAAGGGAATTTCCCAGAAATACCTCCACCCCATGGCTCATCTGCCACTCGATGGTCTGATAATGATAATGACGATGATTGTGATGATAGCGAGAGATGACCCAATGATGGGTGAGACATAAGCCAAGAATAATTGGGGTAGGTCAAGGTTAAATATAAGAAGAGAAAATTTTGTGGCCATTGTTCTCATCCGTCCGCAGCGTACTCAGAACTAACAACACAAACACTATATGGCCAGAAAACCCAAAATGGAATGAACGAAAATAATACGCAATCCGGATAGCGTCTGCCACTAAACGATCGATGAATCTCCTCTTTTTGGCTAAATATTCTCCAGGCCATGGAGCAATTTCCCAACATAGCGCAGAGCTAACGGGAGCGGGATGGGGGTGGCTGTGAGTGCTCCTCCAACTCCGCATGTTAGCTTTCGCAGTTGCTTTCACAGCTTCCTCTTGTTGCTGCCACCCACCCCGCAGTACGCACCACAAACGAACCTCGAGAGAAGTTATGGTGCCGAAGGAGGAGCCGGGGGTCCACCCGTCGGTGGTGAAATGAATGTGGAGCCATCAAGTGGTGAGATAATGGGAACGGAAGGCGAAAGTGATGGAGATTTTCTTCGAACTGTCGGTGGCTGTAAGATACACCACATATGACCAGATTGACTCATGATGGGCACGTACCGACTGACCAATTAAAACTCATCGAATTAATTAGAATATTTATTGCGCATCTCCAACAATTCGACATTTTCCACGCGGTTATTTATTACCCTCAGAAATGTATGTATGTAGCGACATTGTGATCAAATTAGATCTTCCCATATGACACTGTGCACCATATAATTCCAATGAAATTCATTTGCATTTGAATTACAGAGATGCATAAGAAATTCCAACAATTTAGTTCAATAAATTACTTGCTTAACAAATGGTTAAAAAAATATATATCTTATGCTTATTTAGTTGGAACATAAAAAAATTAAAATCTTGAAATATTATAAGAATTACATAGTTCATTAGGAAAATATTTGTGGTATGCACTGTTACATAAATCAGGTTAAATGGGTCAATACTTAAACTTAAACTCTAGATGTTGAACTACTTATCGGTAATAGTGGGTTAAACCCCCAATCAAATACATTAGGATGTCATTTAAACAAAATTGAACGGAAGTAAGGAAAAATGAGTAAAAATTACAATGGAGGCCCATTATAAAGGCTTAAATTCGCTCTTAAGAATGCGAATTCCACGCAAAAACAAGGAATTTCTGATTTTAATAGAAATAAAAGTGATCAAGTTTGTCCGAGAAAAGATGGCATTGAAGGAGGATCAAGTGATTTAGTTACATTTTAGTGTGAGCAGAGAAAGATATCACAAACAGCCAATTTAAAATGTAATTGATCACATGGAGCCGACACATGCAATCATATCGTGCTTCTGGTGATTAATTCTCTGGTCATCAGCATAAATTTACATGCCACCGCCACCGCATGTGCGCCCGCTTCTAAGGAGATAAACGAATGGAGGGAGTTTCCTTATTATTTATTACTTCACTTGCAAGTAATTAGTAAAATTGTATTTTAAAACTTAAAACCAGAAAATGTAATCGCGATATTTTAAGAAAGCTCGGAAAGTTCGTACTTCTAATTTCTGGTTTATTCGTTATGAATAAAAGTATTAAAAATAATGTAATATTTTTAGAACATCGTAATGTTTAAAAAAAATACCTAGGGGAGAGCGGGGTTAAAAAAGTCACTTAAGGGTTTAGAAAACGCTCAAAATATCATATTTCCCAAACAGATAAAGCGAAATGTATAGCTCAATTCTTTAGGATATTTCTTGCCCTACAACTCTTTCTCAGATCATTTTGTTCTATCTAGCTAGTAAATATGATATTTTAAGCCTTTTCCAAACCCTTAAGTGACTTTATTAGCCCCGCTCTCCCCTACTGCAAAAATTTTAAAATCGAAATATTAGAAATGCAAAACATAAAATTTATTTTCTTTTTACGTCTTAACTGCAAATCATAAAAAAAACATTAATTATCGCTTAAACTCTCTCCAAAGAAAAAAGTCTATGCTGTGCACAGAAATTATGCAAACATTTGGAGCATATTATAGAGAATTAAAGTGGAGCCAGACGAAATGAAGGCATTATCAAAGTGAAGGAAGAAGAAAAGGGTCTTCGTGGGTATTATGAAGGAGTTGCAAATGGGGGCGCATTAGAATGGGTGAGATGTGTGACACAGAATTAGCATAGTGTGGCTTCTGAATTAATTGGAATATGAGTAGATGAGGTTCACGCCGAATGACGAAGGCTGGGGTGTTTGAACAAAGCCGCCAATTTATAATGCTGATGCTCTTCTGTCATGAGATGAAGATGAGCATGAGATTGTAAGGCGCAAAGTCAAATTGTTTGGTGCAGGAGGCGTGATAGCTACTCCAAAGCGGGCGCCTCATTCTGGGCAGAGAGAGAGACTCTTCACCAAAGAGATTGGATTAATTTAAATGCTTAATTACTGGTAATGATGTGAACAATTTGTGAGTATTATTGAAGTTGAGTGCAAAATGGGAAGTTTCTGTGATTCTTCTTGCCCCATAAGAATAGGAAGATGCTCATTTTTTTGCTAATTTTCCTGATTGATCACCGCAATGTCTCACACGGGATCTTGTGAGAACACTACCAGGGAGACACAGAGTAATACCGGCATATAAATACAAGTGAGGCCCACATGATGATGATTGAGAAATGAAGATGTTTCACTTATTTAATTTTTGCACAGCCACTGAAATGACTTCAATAATTGGAATTTTATTGTTTCTCACTGATCTTTCTCATGCTCATCCAACGTTTTTTTCTTTAACTTCATCCATTCCAACATAAAACCTTCCTTGATGATGATGATCTTCTTCTTTATTGCCACGGCGATTGAAGACACATCCACGGGTGGAAGATGAAAGGGAAAATATTGACAATTTTATCAGAGAAAAATTCTCTCACACTAACAATTAATTCTGTCTGGGAAGTTGAGTACAAAAAAAAAGTGAGAAAGTCAAAATGCCCTGTGTGATTTCCTCAAGATCAGTGTTGATTGAGTTTTGGTTCTTTAAGAAGTTCGCGATGGGATCTTTTATTTTGCTCTCAGCTCTTACAAAAAGAACTATAATATACAAAGTGATACAAATTCATTTTGAAAAAGGAAAGAAAAGTAGTGTGATGAGAAGTCTAATCTATGTTCATGAGGGTTACTGAAAGGTGTTGCTTCCATTTGGTACTGCACCCGAACTTTTCAATCACCCTTAATTGCTGCTTTCAAGAGAGGAAGGAAGGAAAAATATGAATGCATTCACGTGAAATTGTTGAAATAATCTCTCTCTTATCTACAATCGTTGGCGATATAAATTGTCCATGCTATCGGTGTGACAACACGAACCCGCCAGAGGTATCTGCAGCAGTAGCAGAAAAGCGAAGGCAATATAAGAAAAGAAAAAGGTGGAAACATAACATAGTAAAAGTGAGGCTTTGAAATTCTGGTTGTAATTTTGAACTAAACGACAAAATCCAATTGTTGTGGACTTGGGCTGGAGCTTAGATATGGTCCGCATGGGTGTGAGGTGTGAGTGGACATAAGGCCTGGTGAGCAATGGTGTGCCATATGGATGGAATGACTGTGAGGAGGAAAAAATCAATTATTAGTTAACTTGGTGAGTCAACAGCCAACACACCAGTCCATGGGATAAAAAGTCATAAATTCAAGTCTATACGCCGCTGCAAGAGGTTGAGTGTTGATAGTCTTTTCATTGGATTTCCGATGCTTCTCTCTCTTGCCCTGCACTATACAATGTTTTGGGATCGTTTGTGAATGAAGTTGGAGTCTCGCGTGTTGCTTCTGGTGGCAATTACTGTCGAATTCACGCGTCCACCACCTGGAGAAATATATATAGGTACACTCTGGTGCAAAGGAGCCCAAAAGCGACGTGAGACAGAAGATAGAGCCAACTCGTGCTCCACGTCCATAACATTTTTTCCCAATATCGACACACCACGGGGCTGTATAGCCGATTTAATGACAATATTGAATATGGCACTTTAATTGCAATTAGTCTGAAATTGCCCCCGAGATAGACAGGAATTTATATACAAACACCCCACCATTGTAGAATTGCCCTTGATTGGTATTTTAAAATCCACAGCATTTAATTACTTTCTTCATTATCTTATTGCCCATTCAGTTTTCAATTTACTGATGAATGAAGAAGTACATTGAATGCTAAGTCCCACATACAAGGGAGAGTATGTAATTTGAGAGAGATTCCATCAATAAACTACTTTTCGTAGAATTCGCATCTTCTCATACGCGCGCGTGAACATTTCCTCTGCAGAATATCCTCAAGCAAACAAATCTTTTATAATTTCTTTTATCAACATTTCACGTAATGTAGGTACATTAAAATTAATTGGGAAAAATCATTTATACGTGCTTGTATTCGCCTCTATGTTTAACATTGCCGTCATATAGTTAAAATGCTCTACTTTGAGAAAAGAATAATCTTAGCTGGTACATACTTTATTATAAAAAAAAAAAGATGTTGTCAATTTTAATTTTCAAAGGTCTTGAAAAAAAAATCTCGCGCAATTTTCAATAATGCGAAAGTCGATGTGAAATAAATGTCTGTAAATGCTTTGATTTAACCCTTTGCAGGCCAAGCGGGTGGGTTAGATTTTACCCTATAGAACAGACCTACTTTCGTGTAAACATTCAATGGTTTTAATTACGTATAGTTTCTTATTGATGCGACCACTATGTACATAATTATCGGAATAAGCTAACCATTTTCCATTAGAATCAACTAAGAAATCCAGGAAAATTTTTCTTAAAAATTACAATAAATGACTTAACATTAATTTTTTGATCCTTTAAAATTGTGAAACGTTAAAACATTGACAAAACTCATAAACGAAGCATCAATGCAAATGCTTTAAGCATGTAATTACACATAAAAATACAATAGTGACGTCATTCTTTGCATTTTTGTTGTCAATTATTTTGTTGGCTTTGTTCAGCTCACCTTATAAGAAAAGACATAAATCTAAAAAGGTAAATATATTTGGATGATTCTGAATCTCTTTTCCATCCTCCAGAGAACTTTCGATTATTTCCTTGAATAATTTACTCATTTATCGATGAATAAACTCCTTTTCTACTTTATGCTTGTTGCATTGAAATAAAAAACATATTATTCGTTACATTTTTCACATAAAAAATTTCTCCGAATTTCCTTTTGAATTTATAATTTACAAAATAAACTATACGTTGAGGATCCTCTTCTTCTTATTAGTTTACCTCAATCCCTTCTTTGGTCCATTTAGTTTTCTCTCGCATAACCTTTCCGTGCCAGATGTACACACATAAGAAGAAAGAAGAGAAGCGCATTGCCTCGAGTGGAACGCAAATGCATTCTCGCATTATCCGCATGCTGTGTGTGATCTCTATGGGCTACTGGAACAGCCTGGAGCATATAGCTACTGTCTTACCCAACGCGCGAGGTGTTATCTGATGACGATTGCTAAAATGTTTGACCATTTAAAATATATCACATCGGCCGTTGGGTGTTCTCGCGCACCTTCTTGTCCCCGCGTGTGGCTTGCAGTGGCAATGGTGCGAAGAAGCCAACACCGTGTGGCTACACTGTTAATCATCTCATTTGAATTTAATATACGACCGGAGCGTCGTAAATTTCACGTTTCGCCGTAAAAGAGCCCGGGGTTCCAGTATTGTGTCGCATTCAAAGGGAATTTTTGAAGGTGCTAAATACCACCAAAAACTACAATCATCACATTTTAATTATGGGTGAAAGATATACACTTACTTTGCTTTTTTTTTGGAAGTCTTTTTCCCCCGATTATAGCTGCATGCTGTCACGGGGTCCCTTGGCATACGCGATCTCGTGGAAAGTATGCTCCAAACCATTGATTGCAGTGTCGATTAACAGAAAATCACTTAAGTGAGCAACAAAATAAGGTGAGAACGAGATGTAATCTCTACGGGCGCGCAATGTCCGATTCCACCAGCTTGAATTCCATTGCACAAAAGCGCGCCAAGCACTTCTTTTTGCACCCAATCTTCCTGCCCTTCAGGTGTGAGCCTAAACCCGTTGTGCACAGAACTCCTCTATTTGTGACTTTTTTTTTATTTCACTATCATTGTGCCCATGGATTTTATTATTATTTATTGCCTCGCAATACCAAATTGACTGTGTAGGTGTTCCATGGATGAAATATGAAATACAATTGTTTTCCAGCTGACTCCTGCACCACACTTTGGATGATGCTAACCAGAAAAATATATATATACATATAGCAAAAGCGAGAGCAATGAAAATATGCAGCCAAATGAGCAAAGATACCTATTAAAAGGAAAAAAAATCATATCTATGCGTTGAATGATATTTTATGATCTTCATCGAGAAATATAAAATTTACGCTTCAAAATCATTCTTATTTGCAACATTTAATCCCTAATGGGATTTACATAGTTAAATTAAATTAAGATCGTGCCGCAGATTGTATACTATACGGAGCACCACCATGGAAAGCGGGGGCGAATAAGTTTGAAAAGCAATGGTAGAGCGTCAAAGCGTACCTTCTTAATTGATAATTTTTAAGTAAATTAGCAATAAAAATGAAAATTTTATTCTCACTCTCTGTCTCAACCTAACGACCATGTTATGGTGGTTTATTTATCGCTCTAAATTGTTGTATAGTACACATATTAATTACATCTAATTACAGGTAAATTGTCTTAAATGAGGTGAAGAAGTATGAATAAATATCACTGGGAGCGCGAATATTGTTTATAGAGGAGAATTTTTATTTAATGTTTTATAACCCATTCTCAGGAGAGACTATTTTATAATGTAAATTAGCCTTCTTCATTTGGCACAATTGTGTTCTTAAACATATTCAAATGGCACCTTGAATGACTTTTGAGTAACCAAAAAGGTGGTGCTCGCAGCAATTAATTCAAAGTCATGCTGAAAGTTCTGTTTTCAAAAAAAAATTGTTTTTGGTTTTAAAACGTTCGTCTGATCTTAAATGGATTTGTTTGAAAGGGGTTTAGGGACGATTATTCTTGAAATTTGGTACTGAATTTCGATATGTAATTCTTACAACAATATATAATACGAAATTATATACAATACTTATGCATAAAAAAAACAGTAAGACGTTATATGGAGAAAACGTTAAAAAATAAACATTAAATAAACTTGCAATTTTGAATAATATTTTCAATATTATCAGGTACATAGTGTCCTCTTTAGAAAATATACATACGTATTCTTTCGGGAATTTATTAAACCTTCATCAGGTACTTCAAAAATATAAAAATATATTATATATGCAAAATATGGAGTAAAAAAATGTTCTGTGTGGAAGAAATTTAATTAAAAGCCTGCAAACCTTTTCCGAGGTATTACAGAACTTTTATTACATCCCAGGTTTTAATTCAACCATTTGAGTGCAAACGGCCAAAAGTGCTTGCAAAGTACCATCCATGGACAGGATGTGCGTGTGAAGTTCAAATACTTTTCTCTCTATCTCCCTATCGTTTTTTTTTGTCTTACCGCTTCTTCAAAATTCACATTAACTTTTTTTTCACTTCTTCCCCGAGTTTATTTTGTGTGAGCAAAACACTATTATATGTATACCGAGAGAGGGAGGATGAGACTTTGGTTATAAATACAATAAAAAAGCGACCATAACCGATATGCTCGTAACAATATTTAGTGCAGCAAAGTGTATAGTTGGAGAAGAAGAGGTAAAGAAAAAAAATGTTACTTACCACCACAGCGTGCTTTATGAATTTTTTATTTATCCCAATCTGATAAATTGGTCGAGATATCGCCAATATGCGAAATACTTACATATATAACATTCACCTCGTCGTTTGCCGTGCTCGTTTCTTTCACTTGCTGGGTGTTGTGTGGCATGGGTATAAAGACAAAAGAATTCTCCGTGTACAGAAAATGATCAAGAGTGAGTGAGGAGAAGAAGCAAAAAGCCACCAAGGTTCCTCCGGCTCTGGTGTGGAGACCGCATCCCGAGGAGAAGAAGGCACAGAGAGACGATTCACTTGAATGAACGACTTGTGGAGGAGAGAGAATTCTCAATGCAGCCACAGTGCACACTCTAAATGTAATCACCAGCAGCTAACACTGCCAGCCTCAAATGTGGAAGCTACCTATATTCCTCGAGGGGACGCGGGATGATCTCCTCAGGTGGAAGATGTTGTTCACACAGACCCATCGAGGATCCCCCCTCTACTTAAGACCCATAAATTCTCATATGAAATCACATCGTTTACGTAATTATATTTAAATTCACCGCCAAGAAATATGTATGAAAATGAAGATCTTCCGTCTATTTCCCAAAAATTTTAAGACACCACCAATGTGCTCGCCCCAACATACGTAAACAATCCGCAAAGAGAGGAGCGAAAAAAAATCATAGCCCAAGGCAGACAGAGAGAGAGACCAAAAGCAAAATAATCTTCTACACAAAATAACTTCCGAGAATTAATAGGTTAACATTGAGACTCTTGGTATGTGCTGTGTGCTAATTAATAAACAATAACTTAATGATTAATTAAAATAACTGACACTATCGTGTTAATCTGCATACTAAATAGTCAGAATTATTTTAATAGGAATACGTAAAAAATCCAGTAATTAATTTTGGTTAATATGAAAACACGTAGAGGAGATTCGCGTTGAATACTTAAATACAGAGTTGAGATGAAATTTGAGATAAGATGGTATGGCATAAAATAGATCGAGATACATAATCATGATGCGCTACAAAGTTTTTTTTTTCTTAATTGAATTTCATTTAACGGAAGTATTTAGTTACTACATACTTCATTAACAATCCAAAGAGGCCTCAACTGAATTATGGATTTTATTGAAATTCTCGTTGAAATTAATCCAGTTTGCAAAGTGATTGAAATTTGATAACACAATATTGTATAATTTGAGATGTATACGTCAGTAATTCTTATTATAAATTATGTATTTTTCAACATACAAGCAATGGTCAATACATAAAACAAAACATATATGAGCTTTAATCATAAAAAAGGTAAATTAAATAATTATGTATACATCAAAGGCTTCTACTTGTTTGTGTATGAAAAAACTTTATGTTAAAGGAAGTAATCGGGATTAGCATAATATTGCAGAAATTCGTCAAATAGTTTTTATAATTTCGAAAAATCCTTAGGGAGGGGTGGGAAGAAAAAAAAAATTTCGAAAAACCTGACAAAAACCTGACAAAAATGACGTCACTATTTGTGGTTTTTGTTACTTTTAATGTATGAGGTCTGAGACATTTTTGCTAAAGTTTCGTCAATTATTTTTAATTAATAATAATTTTTATTTACTTTACTTTTATTATTACGGGTTCCATCCATTTAGATGATTCTTTTTAGATGATTTAAAAAAAAGATAAAAAAGCACAATGCTGACGTCATTGATTACATTTTTGGAAAAACTTTTGCCAATATTTTACAATTCGTTAATATTTTTAATTATTTTCTTGCTCTTTTTATGTTTATTTATTCGTTATAATTTTAATTCAATTTAAAAATATTTATATGAAAAACTATATGTATTTTATCCAAATCTTTCATCTAAATTCCCATCAACTTAGTTGTTTTTGCTTCTAAACTCATCCGCTCATTTGAATTGCAACAAATTACCATTAATATAAATTTTATGGATGTTATCCACTTTGCACAGAGTTATATTAAAAAAAAAAAAAGAAAAATTTTTGTGCTCACTCATGTATGCAATCCCTTGTCCCAGATTTTGAGTGCTTCGCTGCATCTAAGCATGCAAAAATTCAAATGAAAAACCCATCTCTTTTAGCTCCCAAAAGCGTAATCTATCACAATTGGCAGGCTATATTTATTTCAAAATTAAAACCAATTTATTGCGGGCTGAGAATTGAAAATCCACGACCTTCCATTCTCTCTGCGTGGTTTCCAGTCTTCCGTCTGGGCCAAAACTTAATCTACATATGCCACACAGTTGCAACACACAAGAGGAGGAGGTGGAGGAAAAGCCAGCCAGAGAGATATATTAATATGAATGGCGATGGGAGAGAAGCGCACGATATATGAAATGCCTTTTCATGTGAATTGTATATTCCTTCCTGATCCCAAGAGTCTGTGTGAAGGACAAAATTATCACCATTGAGGATGTTTTTGTTTCTTTTTTCTTGCGTTTTGAAAGCAATCAAATTATACGGTGATTGTGGGAAGGAAAGGGAGATTCTCATGGGTTAGATAATAGCGATTAGGATCCGTGGCCACTACCCAAAAATAATAATAATCATTATCAGGAGCGCTATTTTCTTTCATCTTCTCTCATCTATGCTCTCCATCGCAGGTAAATTTCATTCATAATTTTTGGCTAGGCATGTTTTTTTGCCCTATCTCTCGGAATCTTTTGGTATAATTTTTTTTGACTACATTGTGGGTTATTTCTACGAGTCGCACAAGCGTTGCATAATGAAGTTTGGTGTGTGTATGAATTGTGTGCGGATGGGGGAAGAAACAGGTGAAGTTGGGCTTGGGTGCAATTTTCATTCCTCTGCCTGAATTCTCTCATGAGTGATATGACGATGTTGGCCCCTACTTGAACCCGGGTCAGCCCTCCTGCTGACCTCTACAATCAATGTGATTAACATAGAGCAACTGGTAAGATCCCATATAGCTATATACATACATTGCGCCTAGGAATGGTGCGATTTATTGGGAGAGAGCTCATTACGCAGCCAATCGAGCATCATGCACGAGGTTCTACCCTCGCACCACCTCGATCATCAACACAATAAATTGCATACGATCACCATGGGCTCCCTTTTCCACGGCATTTTCAGACAAGCATCGTGCAGAGCGAATGAATTGGGGAGAACGGTCAATTGTGGTGTTGGCTGTGGTGGACGAGGCTTTAGCCGTAGAGATTTAATCATTTCCCCCTCGTCTTATCTTATCGTTTAAATCGCCTTCCACTCACCCAATATGTGTTGGTATGATCCCAAAGACAGTCTCCACCGCGAGGATCAACGGCGAAATTATACAGGAGAAAAACGTGATTTACTTGGGCATGCATCGCAAATTGGAGCTCTGCTGCTGTTGGGGGCCAACATGGAATGCTCAGACCATTATGGATATTTCAATTAATCTCCCCTCCCCTCATGTGAAAATATTCCCTAATAAGACTTGTTAAGAGTTGGGTGATCATGCAAATTAAAAGCAATATGAGAGAAAGGATCATGATACGAGCAAAGAGGTGTTTAAATGTGTTTGGAATGCAACACAAATTAACTTTTGGATTAAAAGCTACAAGAGACCTTTGAATTTAAGTATGAATTTATCTTTATTAAAAATGGCGTTAGGCATTTAAATTTAGCATTTAAATTTCAGTTTGCTCCTTTAGAGATTTTCACTCCAGGCAACCAAGCCTAAACCACAAAAAACATCTGTTTTCCCACATTTTTTACACAAAATGTGTGGCACAATGAAAAATTGAAAAAAAATATATATTTCTTGCATTAATGCCTATTAAATAATTAAACATTATTATTCAATTAGTTTATTGGGCTCCCATATCTAACGTGACATTTGACAATTCTCTCCCCTGGACTTCACAAGTTGGTTTAATTTTATTTTCACGCGTCAATGGATGTGGAAATGAGGGTGGATGTTTCGATGGAAGAAAATGGAAGAATTGTGCTCAATCGCGTGTCACAATATCGTAATTTTTTTCTGTTATTTCCTCCTGCTGTATTTCTCTCGCTGTCCTGCATTTGAGCCACACTGTGTGGCCAATAAATTATCGTCACGTTAACCAAATTTTATTTCAATGGGATAGGAAATCAACTATTGACGATTTTTCTCACCTTTCAAGGAGGGAAAGGGAAAAAATTCCCGCCCAACACTTTGGGGTAATCTTATCCACTGCTGAGTGATGGTTCCCTGAGAAAGAGTGCAAAATGCAAAATGAATAAAAATGCTAAAAGTTTCTTTCATGAAAATGATTTTTTTTAAATTTATTTCTTTTGCCATCTGAATACAATTAACCCCGCATTGAGTCACTTTTCCGCGTTGGGTTTCTGTTTTATTACATCTCGATCACATTTTCCATTATGCGGGAGAAAAATTAGAATTGCACAATGTGTTGGCCACGGAGGCTGTCAAGCTACGATGCGGAGGAATAAAAAGATGTCAAGCAGATTATTATATATATTTTTTAAAATGAATGAAATGAATGAGTAGCATATTTTCCCACACAACTTGTAGCTCCTTCTGCACCATCTCAAATGTATATATAATCTAATTGATGCCGACAAATTGTGAGAGATGCCTCGCTTCCCTGGAAAGTGCATCACTGTGCCCAGAATCATCAATAGCACCCCACAAATGGATGATAATTTTAATGAAATAATCACCTTTTTTGGTCATCCCATTGATGATGGGTACAGCGCCACTCTTTGCGCATTTGGCTCCCATGAGAAATCCACAATTGACTCTTCAATTAATTGACACTCCAGCCAGCGAGCTTCTTTAACTTCCAATGCTTCTGCCATACAAAAAATCGCATACCATCTTTTGCAATTTTAAATGCAATATGTGAGAAAGACACCCCAGAGAGCAGCGGAAGAAAATGCCTCGCTAATCCTTTGTCTCAGCCTTGTATACTTAAACTATTTTTGTACACTCAGAAAAATCTGCAGCTGAGTATATAAAAGAAATTTTAAAGGTTGATTTTAATATTCTTTTAAGAAAAATATAAATGATTACGCGATTAAAGACTATCAAGATTTTTTTTATTAATCGTATTTGGTATCTCAGTTTCATACTTCACTGTATTTGAGGCGCTTTTTAATAATGTTTAGATCTTGTTTTTTTTTTCAAAAATTTCTGGCACGTGATTCAAATAAGCAACAAAATTAGAGATAATTCTCATATTTTTTTTACAATATTATTTTCATGAAGGCGGGTCCTTTCAGATACCTACGCTAAATGCGGAACACCTTAAAAACATTTAAAAATTTTAAAAGACATAAAGATTGGGAAAATTGGGCTAATCAGATGCCACACTTATAATTAGTTTATTATTACAGAACAATAAATACGTAAAGACGTATAAATACGAGAAAGAATTCTTCCCATTCAGTTCAGTTGATAAAATACCTCCAGGCATCATGAAGTACTTCCTTGTAATTTGTATTCTTGTTGTAGTTGTATGTTCCACGTTTGTGGAAGCTAAGGTACATAGGTCAAATTTTCCTCTGTGATTCCATTTAAAATTATTTCTTTTTTTTTTTAGAGTGGAACATCTGCTATGGAGATCCCAAGAGGAACTTACTTGAGTGACACAAGACCTTTGTTCGAATCGAGGATTGTCAATGGACAACTTGCCGAATTGGGTCAATTTCCTTACCAAGTCTTCTTTACAGGCTACCGTGATGATATGCGTTCTATCCCAATCTTAACCTGCGGTGCTGTTATCATTGCGGAAAGATGGATCGTTACCGCAGCTCATTGCTTGTTCGAAGATAACAACCTCGATAAAATTCTAGGAAGTTTTGTTCTCAAAGCTGGTCAAATATACACCAACAAGGGATCAAGCTACACGCAAGGAGCAACAGTATTGACTGCTCAAACGCATCCCCATCCCGATTACAATCCCACCACTTTAATGAACGACATAGGCCTGTTCCATCCATTCTTTGGCTTTGATCTCCTCAGAGATCCATGCTATGTGAACGCAATCGCTCTACCCTCTCCCAATGATTTTATTGCATCACACGTGGGGGAAGAACTGACTATTTCGGGATTTGGTCGTACAGCAACTGATGAACCAGCTTCAGAACGACTCCTCTGGGCTACTCTTCAGGTAATTCCACACTGCTCTTGCCAAGAAAGCTACGCACCGACCCTCCCATCGACAGCCTTCTGTGGACAAGATAAAACATCCCCCATAAGTTCAACCTGTCGTGGAGACTCAGGTGGTCCCGTATCGCTAAAGATAAAAAATATTCCAACCCTCGTTGGAATAGTTTCATTTGGTGGAACCAACTGCGGAACAGTACCTCAGGGCTTTACTGCTGTAGCGAACTTTGTTAATTGGATTTCGGAAATGCAAGCTAAACACAAATAAAAAATTAATAATTTTATTTTTTGTTTAAAATATAGATTAAAAAAATCTTCAGCGTTAGAACATATGTATGGCTACCAGGCGCCTCCATCTTTTATGTTTGTAATCTGTACAGTTCAGTAACTTTTCTGGGTGTTTTTTCTGTATCAAATTTTTTCACCGTGTAAGTTCCTCACTTGAATTATTGCCCAGCATCGTTTTATCTTTTCTCACCGATTCAAGCGTTGGGATGTGTGTAATAAATGTGTAGGGTTGCAGCGTTAATTGGTTATTCAGACCACGAATGGTGGAGTTCATGTGCGAAAGTTCGATTCTTCTATACCATCCCCCATATCAGGAAGGTGATGGTGGGCAAATGAAGGTCCACTACACAAGGAGAGGGGGCTTCGTCCAGGAGGATGAATTGCGGGATGAAATTAGAAATCGGTAGACATTGTTTCATTAGAGACAAGTCATTTTTTTTCACCCACTTTGGGGGGTGGTTTTCACTTGAGAAGGAAGTTTTTCCATCTTTAACGGGGGGTTGCGCCTTTGACCTCCGCTACTCCGGTGGATGTCGTCCGTGTTTGTCGTCTATAAAATTGATATGCCACCCCTCTCTACACGGCTTTGTCTTTCAGTACCCCGAACACATTTTCCATTATCTGTATAAGTTCCACACAGTTGAATTGACTGGGACTTTCTTCACTTTTCCTCGCACACACGGGGAGTTTTTGGAACCTGGCGGCAATGGGTGGGGCACTCTTCGCTGCGTCTGTGCCCTGGATATTAATGAGATGGACATTATTATTATGAATTGTTTCTATGAAGTTAGAATAATTTTGATATTTCCTCTTTCATCCTGCGCCGCTACCGCAGGGAGCTACTTTGGGATGGCGCTGTGGGATGGTTAATTAGAGCAATGTACGGTGTAAATGGCCCGCTATATGGAATATTCTTCTCAACTTATGTATGTACAATACTTCCTCCCCTTTCCCGTGTGGCAAATTAATCCTACTGGACTCCCTCTCCTCCCACCCTCTATATGCCACCCTAGCATCGTTGGGAATAACAATATTTCGCATAGTACGTAAATTTTCTCCGTGGCGAACATTTTTTTGCCCTCTCTCTCGCTCGGTCTTTGTAACGGGCGAATTTGAAAATAGATTTTATAGCACTATATGTACCATGTACTAAAAGAGCTCCGATGGTGGGGGAAGGTGAATTTGTGCCGTGTACGTTGTGTTGTGGGGATTATATCTGGGGGAAGCTTCCGAGGCTCGCCAGTTCTGGTCTGATAGAGTCCTCCGGGCGACGTAATTATACCCATTCGCTAAGAGTGTCTATCTTTTATCGCAGAGGCACCGGCCATCTTGCCAAGCTGTGAGCCGGAGAAGATTGTGAAAGTTGAGTGCAAGAAAAGTCCGCCATACCGGAAGTACCAGCGCCAGGAGCAGAAGATCTCCATCCTGAGACGATTATACCCCGGAGGAACACCACGGACGCCACGTCCGTGCTCATCAGGATCGATACCGAGATTATCCCGCCTAAATGGGATTGGCTTGAGGCACAGCATAGCTCTCGGCCTCTCGGAATACTTTACCAGAGGGAATTTCCGTGGATACAAGTCATTGTCCCGCCTGGTTGGGACGTTCGGGAATCCAGCCTCGAATAGAGACCAGTCATTGTCTCTCATCCTCTGGGTTCATATCGGATCGTCGTCTGGAAGAACTATTCGGAGACACGACGGAGGATTCTGGTGTTCTCTCCGACTCACGACCGCTGGATTCATCGCGGATTATCTGCTGGAAGAACTGTTCGGGACACGACGGAGGATTCTGGTGTTCCCTCGGATCCACGGCCACTCCTCACCGGAACTATTAAAAATCGAATTCTTAAGTATAATTGTTACATGTTATTAACCCCTTTGTTAAGCCCTGAGATATAACTATTGGATAAATTATTAAGAATCAAGCCTAGCCAAGAACTCAATTTTCAATAATTACACATTTGTCTGAATAAAAGTAAATTAGAGTGCAAAATCAACTATTTTAGAATAAATTTCATGATACCATTTAATGGAAAATTTGTCACTTCTTATTTCTCATGGGAAAATCCTTACATCTTCTAAAAGTAAATTGTCTGGACAGTAAATCGATGGTGAAGTTGGGGCAATTAACTTCCCAGCAGCAACTGCTGAAATGGATAAATTGGTGAAACATGAAAATTGGAGGGTGATTTACGTAAAAATAATAATTGATGGTGGTTAACCAAAATTCATAAATTTTGTACCGCCAACCAAACATCTATTGGCATGGCTATCAAAAGCAAATTTCAATTCAGGTGTTTCGTGGAATTATGAGACGCATAATGTTGGTGTTTTCTTGTCTATGCTATCGTATACTTTTCATGTTCTAGCTTTATGTTTTTGATGGTTTTTTTAAGCGAAGAATTTTAGCTTTCTGGACGGAAAAAAATATTTTAGACAAGTTTAAGAATTATTTAAACCAAAAACAACTAAGAAGATCTAGCATAAAGGTTTCAATGAATTTGATTACATTCCTTGAACACTCAAAACAGCATACAATTATAACGTTCCACATAGGAATCAGAATCAACACCAGAAGATTGTCCTTTTCGATATTTTTCGCTTCTTCTCTGCATCCCTAAATAGTTGCAGCGGCGGAACAACACTTTGCCCACTAACGATCCCACCGAAGCTACACATATAGGATTCCACAAGAGAAACACCATGCAGCGCCTTAAATATGCTTGAATACAATTGCCTCCGTGGTGATATTTGTTTTGCATTATTTGTTCCCACTCCTCATCGCATGGATTTCCTTTGGCAGAAGAGAACTTCTTAAATAAGCAAAAAATGCAACTGCATAAATGATAAATGCCATTTCGGGGCCGAGACAAGTTTTTTTGCCAACACAGGACAGCATTTTGATTCGCGATGATTCCAACTTTCCACGCAGCAGCAAATAGGAGTGAACACCATCAATTCTTTTATACACACCGGGGAGAACGAACATAATCCATGACATTACTTAGTGGAGGAATTAGCGAGAATCTCCGCAAGAGGCAAACCTTCTGCGAGATCTTCACATCTTTCCTGGATGATTGAGCATCTGATGTGGAGTAAAAAGTGGAAAAGCCGCGACGACAGATCGGTGATAGCATTAAAGATTCACAATTTTATATTTTTTTGTAGGACTATCATTCAATTAATTGTAAGGAAAAGTGGAGGCGCCAGGTATTGGGCTTAATCTATATTGTGGATTTTTCTTTGATATAAAAAGGTATTGCTTTTCCTAATTATCGAATTTAAGTAATTTTTGTATGAACTTAAAACTAATTTATTTTTTAAACAAACTCTTGAAAATTCATTGCAAAGGAGTTTATCCGTTTCTGTATGAAAATTCCCCTTACTAGAGGAAACAAGAAATCTCAAAGGATACTACGGGATCAGTTGAGAAAAGTCTGCAAAGATTCGCCAAAAAATTTAAACAATGACGTCACCGTTGTACATTTTTAAATAGACTTAAGCTTTAAATTGAATCATTTTATACATAAAACTGCTTCACAATTTTAAGCACTATACTGCTGCTCACTACAACCTTACCTTTGCAAGAAGCTCTTCTTCTTGTAGAGAAACATCCCGCGCTACCCATTGTCGTGAGTTCTCTTTGGTCGAACCATTTGAGGAATTATGATTGGAATTTAAAGTGTAAAAATTCAACGTGCAAAATCTTTCAACCAACTTTCTGTCACTTCAAGGTGAGGAAAATCACTCGAATGTGCAAATTATGCCTCGATCGGCTATTATGCTCAACTTCTCATTGATATTTCAATTAATAAAAATCTCCATTGCAAGATTCTCTCGGTAATTAAAATTTAATTTATTAAAAATGATTAAATAAATTAAATTTTATGAAGGAGAGATAATAAAATAAGCAATATTAATTACACTCTAATATTATTTAAATGCCTTCCAGCGGAATATTCATAAAAATTCTTGCATTGCCATAGACACAACTGCAAAGGGGGGGGGGGGGGGGCATGAAAAGGGCATGAATCAGAACTGCAGCAATATATATGAAGGAAGTGGTGCAGCTTTACAATGTGCTGGCACACTGAATTTCCATACAAGAGTGCAGCAGACTGGGGTCTATGCATATCACGGAAATGGCGTGTCCTCTCAATTCATATATAAATTGCAAGCTAAAATATCCATTTTAATAAATTATTTAATTGAAGCGGTGCCTTTTATGCAATCTCATATATGCGCTTTTGTATGTGCATTTGAAGCTCTCTACGCACAAATGAAATGTGAAATTTGCAATGCAGAAAAGAATATGCAATTGAAAATGATTAACTTTCGCAAATTCACTCTCCCGCACACTCTTATAAATGGGAATGCATATTTTTGCGCTCTTAGCAGTGTGTACATGAATAATGATAGCTCGATTATTTTGTGATTTATATCAATTATTTTAATTTAGAAGAGATGTTTAAGGTCATTTTGTGAATTTGCGATTGAAATTTTTTCTTGAAAAATAATAAAAATGCACAATTATACCAATTTATGGGATTGATGAGTTATCCAGCATTATTTATTAATTAAAGATTTTAGATTTGAAGCAGCGAAATAATTTGTAGAAATTCACGGAAAAGTTTTCAAGGAATTTTTTTTTTTGTAAATTAATGAGAAGTAAATAATGCAATGAATAATTAATATTAATATTAGAGGTAGCGAAAAACAAATTTATTGGTATGAAAAAGGGCAATCACCTATTGATTGAACTTGTAAAGCTTTTTATTTTAAATTCAGGACCCTTAATTTTAAAAACTCTACTCCAAACAAAATTTTAAAAATTCAAAAATTTTAGAATTCTGTGTTTTAAAAAATATTAAGGCGATAAAAAATATACCAAAAAAATTAATTGAACATTCTTTAGAAAAAAATTCCAGCAGTGCTCTCTCTGTCTTGCTTTGTTTTATTTCTTTGAGTATAATTTAGTGAAAGAACATGCGAAACATGCCATAGATATGGAATACAAGAAATTACCCAAGCAACACGCCACGACTACTGACTGCTTTGACAACTTTATGTAGTACTTTAAGACGTCGTATTTTTGGGTTTTCACGACTAGTCAAAACTCTTTTCTCAATATTTTAATTATTATTGCATCCCTGTTTATAATTGAGTAATATAAGTGGTCGTCGCCTTTTACTCTACGATTTGACATAAAAATAATGTACAAAAACTGAATGCTTAGCAGTTTTTAAGAAAAGTAGTCGTAATGTTGTCGTAGTTCTGACAACATTTTGTAATGAGGATCCGTAAAGTTGTCGTGAGTAGTCGTGAACATAAAATCCAATTTTTGCTTAATCTTTTAATATAAATCACATTTTGAAATGCTTTCATCGTTGTAATTTACTTATAAACAATTCCTGGATACATTTTAGTGCAAAATATTAATTAAAATTACAATAAAACGCAATTAAAGAAAAACATGAGAATGACCACGAAAAGGAAGTCTTAAAGAAGTCATAATGCGTTGGACAAAATATTGAATATTCCTGTGGTTATTATTTAGTTACAGAAACTAATTTTACATGATAATACTATTTACTGCATTTATCATTGGAATAAACAATTTTGAATTTTCTTGTTTAATAAAAAACACTTAAAATTAAAAAAATATTTATTTGTAACCGACTCATTTCTACGACAACCAAAAATAAGTCTTAAAGAAGTCATAATGCGTTGAACAAAATATTGAATATTTCCGCGGTTATTATTCGATTAGAAAAACGAATTCTACATAATAATTTTATTTACTACATTTATCATTGAAATAAACAATTTTGAATTTTCTTCTTTAATAAAAAATAACTGAAAATTAAAAAATATTTTTTTGTAACCGACTCATTTCTACGACAACCAAAAATAAGTCTTTAAGAAGTCGTAAAATACGGTATCACGCATCTGAATTTTTTTGTAATTTGAAGAAATTGCTGATTATTTATAAAGTAAATATATCTTCAAAAGGTTTGTTTTAATGGAGCACACATCTTTAGCTGTAATTTTAGTTTCTGTATTATTTAGAAACATGTTAAAATTACATTTTAATGAACGACTACCAAAAAGAAGTCTTTAAGAAGTCGTAAATATTGCAATGAACTTTGCCAAATTTTATTGTTTTTTGAACCTTTTTAAATTATTTAATAATTTTATCATCTTTATGAATTATCAGTGAATCTTATTATTGAATATCGCAAAGAACTTAACGATATTTTAAGATTTTTATAATATTGTGTTGCATAACCTAATTCCGGATGAACATTCCGGCAAATTGTTCACAAGTCCCAAACATCGTAAGCTTTTCCCTTACCTCATCTTTATGATTCAAATGTATGCAACTGAAGATAAAAATATATTTACCCAACGAGAGAAATCGCTTGAAAATAGGGAAAATTTTCGTAAATCCGTCGGCAGGGATAGGTCGAGAATTGGTCAAAATCTCGACGCCTTGACGAAAATGGGGAATAAAAATCCCAATTTTTCTGCCGAAAGTTCGTCGAAAGCATGTTCCCTATTTCTGCCCAATTGGGAAGCTGATGTCGAAACGTGGCCGACCATATTCCGACCTACCGTCGAAATAGGGCAGAAATAGGAAAAATTTTCGAAAGTATGTCGACATATATTGCTTTGATTTCCTCGTTATTTGTCTCTTTCTCTCCAATAATATTCAATTCAAACAACATATTTTTATATTCTTCTGCTCTTTTCACACATCACATGATTATATTGGGGCCTCCATGGCGTTATTTTACATGACAACAATAAAATGCCAAGACAAAATGGAACACGATATTAATAAATATTAATATTTTTATATTGCGACTTATCCTGACGCTTGGTCTTTGGAAAACCATGCCACACCCTTTTCCCGACGGGAATATTTGTCATAGGCGATAAAATGCCATTGCATTTCACAAAAATTTAATTTTTTGATTATATTTTAATTTCACTTAAAAAATGAAATTTCCCAAAACCTTGTTGAAAGTATTTTTAAAATTTCTTTACACATCCTGAAACATGTTGGTCAACTTATTTTGGATGCAAAAGTCTCAGATAATTAATAAATCGAATTTAATTTTAGCAAGTAAATTTTTGATTTGCCGCGCACGAATAAGTACGCCATTGAGCTCATTAACCTCTAAACCTTAAAGTCCATCTGTTGACAAAATATGAAATCAAAAATTTGGACAAGGGCAGAAATTGGGAAGAAATAGGGCAAAAATTGGGAAGATTGTCGAAAGCATGTCGAATATTAGTCGACAATCGGCCTTATTTTTTCCCTAAAATTACAGGAAATGGAGGAAGGAAAAATTTCGACAGACTGTCCACACCCAATTCCCTATTGGGAAGGCGTCGAAACTTTTTCGAGATATCTTCCACTTGGACTGCCCAATTTTTTTACTTAAAAATAGGGCAGAAATTGGGCTGCTTGATAAGGAAATATGCCGAATATATTACGAAAGATGATTTCCTTCCAAAATAGGGCAGCTACTTTCGACATATTTTGGAAATTATTTCCACAAAGTCAACATTTGGGAAAATAGTTCTCGTTGGGTATACTTTTTAACACAATATGTATCTAACTAATATTTTATTTTAACGAATATTCACATTTCTTAAAAACTCTATGCATTCAAGTAAATAATATTTAAATATCTTCAGTTCTTGGAATTCAATTATGGGTACCTGAAAAATATACCCTTTATGACCCTCAGACTTAAAAAGTGTTAAGGGCAATAAAATTTGCAGTGCGCAGGTAAACTTTTCTCAATAACTATTTTTGTTTTCCATGAAGTTTACAGGATAATCTTTAAGTTTATCCCATTTCTAAGTAAAAGAACAGATAAGATGTCATAAAAAATCTAAAATATTATTTTCTAAATTTCGTTTTCTTTTTAAAAACTCTTATCAAATCTTACAAGATCACACGTTTTTTTTATACTAATAATTATAGAAAGTTTTTAGAGAATTCCTTGTTAGCAATATTTGTTTACTGACAATATTTGTGAATTCTTGCAAAATAAGGTATGCAATTCACAAAAATGGTGGAAAAATCGTCGGTTTTATCACCACTCTTTACATCTGTTGTAAAAATCTCATGGAACGTACAAATTATGCTGATGTAACTGACTAAATTTGTGAATGCGGCTGCTTTTGATCGCCCAAATTATTTTCACTATTTTTTAAAAATATTTGATAAAGTTCATATAAATAAAATTCACATTATGAGCTACTACAAGCATTCGCAAAGCAAATACTTAACATATGAATTAATATGAAATATAAAAATATTTATTTTTAGTTAAAAATTTTAATAAATAGTCAACATTTTTATTTGTTCTCAATACTTTTGCCATATAATGACTTATTTCCTGTCGAGGGTATAGTCTTGCATAAAATTATTAGCATATATACGCATGAAATTTTTTATTTCTATATGTGGCAAAATATTAGGGAATATTTCTAAGAGAAGGGACGACATGAAAACGGAGAACATTTTTGTGCACCCAAAATGTGCTTCACCAGGTAATTTGGAGTGAGAGTGAGTGCAATAAATATGAACGAGAAGGGGGAAAAAGCATACAAAATGTACAAAAATGTTTCACAAATGCAAAATGTTGCAAAAAAAATTTTGCCTAAATCCAGGAATTTTCACGTCGTAAAGTATTACGTAAAGTTGTCAGCTTCGACCAAAAAATGTACTACTTGATGATTCCCAAAGTAATGTTATACGACTACTTTACGTATAAGTTTATGTATTACATTATGTACTACTTTATTTTCGAATGTAGTACATTACGACTACTTTGAGTTGCTTGGGTAAAAGCCTCCATAAAGTCTGTGTTATCTGTTTGGAAATTAATTAAATTTAGATAAAATGCATTTAATTCATCATGTTTCTGCCCCCATGTAGAAGTTCTCTGACGGTGCGCGCCCTCCCCAGTGGTTCATACATATCGAATATGTTTTACAGAGCAATTAAAATGCGGTATATAATGTGGATGAGAAGAAGGCAAAAACATTAAAATTAAATTTTATACTTTTCAATTTGGCTATGAATGCGTAAAATCAGGCAATTGAGATCATGGCGTTTGGACTCGATGCGCCAGATTGTTGCATAAATGAATTAAAATTGTTAAAATAATTCTAAACCTTACGCAGAATTGGAAAGCAAAAATTCAATGTGCAGAGTATGGTAAAAAAAGAGTTTTTTTTTAATCATGCAATTCAAACTCATATCTGACGTGCCTCTTTAATAATTTATTTACAATGAATAATGCCTCATTTCTTTTAGGAAACATATTTGCGCAGAGGGAAATACGTGAGGTGGGGAAACATACACGGTGGATTAGTTAACATTTTGTACATTTATATTGCACAATAGTTTAAGTAGATTTATTACTAAGAAAAGACAAAGTCTTGTTTTATAGACTCATTAATACATTGTATGCACAACAGCACAAGATCCATCATACAAGAAGATAAATTTGCAAGATGAAAAAAATGACACAAAAAAATTTTATATTAGGTACCCTCACTCGGTGTTGCTAATTTAAATCTAATGCTAATGTGTTTGTTGTGTGAAAGAAATCATCAACCAAATTAGACATAATATAAAAAAGCTGGGGCAGAAAAAAACTTGAGCTTCCAACAAATTTAACACACAATTGCCACTATGCAAATTGTGGCCTGATTCAAAGAGAAGAGTGCTGGTTTGCTCACATTTTATGCAATTAGTGCTCTTTCCTATTCATACTCTCTGAAATTCTGGAAGAAAAAGTTTGTAATGAAATGTAAATGAGAAATGTGAAGTAATGTGAAGACGAGGGACGTGGACGAATGCGCTGTGAAGAGTGTATAACGTCATATTTTGACAGTGTTCATCACCGCAGCATAATAACAATAATCATGTTAGTTCATATTTTTAGTAAATAATATAATAAAAAAAAATCCAACAGATTATCACATTCAACAATCGCACTGAGAGAATCATATTTAATTAATTATTTATGTGCGAGCTGTTTATTTCACTTATTGTGCGCGGGAGAATATAATTTCAAATTCGAGTGTGCGCACTCTAATGTTCAACTGGGCTTAACACACAACAACTCTTTAAGCAAAGGCACGTAATTAAAATATCATTAAATGATCACTGCTGTGGCATTACTGCGGGTGTGTGGGACTTGCGGTGGATCACTCTTTGGGTATTATTGCAGCCATAAGAAGCGCCAGGGAGACTATAATATGAAAATTAATGTCAAAATTTAATTGGAGGAAGAACTCAAGTTCTCCGGAAAACGAATACATATAGCGCTTGCTTGAGAACGCAAAAGGGGCATCGTGCGTTCATCTCTCCTTCAGATCAGCCAGAAACATTGTTGCAGCGAATGTTGAGGTGTTGATAAATCTATTTATTTTCCAGTAGTTGAGCCATGTCTAATCACTTACTGCGTACTGAAAAATTAAAATACACCTGAGAGACTCACTCGCAAACTAACCAGCTCAATTAGCAATCAATTTACAGAACCAGCTTCCTACCTTCATTAAATTTTGCAATTTCCCGAAAGCTGCTCTATTGAGAGAGAAAAATGGTATGATTGATAAATTAGCAAAAATTAATCTCAAAAACAAATATTTTAATTAATCAAATAAGGGTTTAATACGTTTATGTAATTAAATAATCCTCCAAAGAAGCAAAGACTTTACTTTAACCCTTTCAGGTCCGCGATCAATCTAGCGATCTGATTAAACTAAAGATAATTTTTATGGATTCCTTTGATCTCAAATAAGATATTTTTAGCAAAAAATCTCAACTCAAAAATATACGGTTTTTCGTCCTTCCTGATCTTGTGAGTCCTTGGGGATGTTCTTTTGTGGTCATAAAATGATCAGAGATTCTAAAGACATAGTCTTGTACTAATTTGGACTCAATATTCATAAAATAATTATATGAAATAAAAAATTTCAAAATCGAGTCTTTGGGTCAGCGTATGACCCAATGGACCTTAAAGGGTTAAAAACGTTTTATTCTTCATAATTAAGAGAATTTAGAAGATTAATGTGATTTATGAATTAGTTTTTATTTGATTAATTTTTATTATTTTATTTAATTATTTTTTTAATACATCTCTCAAATACTAGCAAAATTGATAAAGGGGGCTCAAAAATAATATTGAACACATTTGTGGTGATTCACTTGCTTTTACGTAATGGCGTAAAAATATTTAGTTACAAAGTTACTGTTACGATCTACATTAAATTTTGTCTAAATAAAAAAACACTGATCACTTACTAAATGAAGAAAAAACAGAGAAAAACGAAATAAGTAACATGCTGCAATTGTTTAGTTATTATATACAATGTTCTATGTAAAACACATAACCTCACTTTCTGAAATGAGGATCAGGGACGCAATGGACCAAAGAAATTTAGCTCAGATCCTAAAAAATATTCGCTACCATTTTATTAGATCACGTTGAACGGTTAGATCACGAGATTGATACACTTCTATCCGTAAAAAGGCCCTCGTGTGGTAGTATCTCGATATCAACCCTTTACTTATCTGCGAAGAGGACAACGGTTATCCTTGTGGATTTCTTACCTACTTACGAAGAGCAAGCCTTACTTCCCTTAATTGAACTTATGGAAGAAAAAAATTAATTTTTTTTACCCGATCTTTCCCTATAAAAGTTAGCTATCTATAATTCTCGCATATTTTTTTATCTTTTTTGCTCTAAATTATTTACACCATATCTCTGTATGTATCATGTTTAAAATAAACATATTTTATAGGTAGGGTTCGTTCACAGAAGTTAATTCTTAAATTTAATCCCTTAATTTTCATGTTTTGTTCTTCTTTTATAGCTCTAGTGCGTGTTCTTTTTCTTTGCAAAATGAGATTATAAAAATAAAATACAAAATATGATGTATGCAAAGCTATGAAAATGAAGCAAAAGACATTCCACCAGACAGACAATATAAAAGGTCATGCAGATCTTAGAATATTACACCACAGGTGGATTGCAGTAAAACAAACTAAAAAAAAAACAATAAAAATATTTTTGTTCTAAGGAGGGGGGAGAGAAAGAGAAGAAATTCACGAAGCTCATCAGTGTAATAAAAACTAATTAAAATTGTATGGTAAAGAGTTGAAATTTGCGAATCTGCACGGAGACGTGCATCAGTGAATCACTTCTGACAGTTGATACAAATAGAATATGATCACGCAATTCAATAGTCATCCGTGCTTGCGAGTTTCTTGAATGAGACGGCAAAACTATATGGGGGGATTGTTGGGTGAAATTCTTCGAGCAAATGGTATGCGTAGAGGCTAATTAGTGTCAAGAGCATGGAAATTTCCCTGAAATGATGAGGATCGTGTTTGCACCCAAGAAGGGGTTTCGGTCTGGGGGTGATTGTATGTATACATAGGTAACCATCTATTCTTTGGTTACAAGTGGAAGAGACTTTGAATAATTCTCGCGATCGCGCGCCTTTTACCACGAATACGGCAATGTGGCGTGAATGTGTGCGTGGTGGAGTGATCGTGGTAGTGCTTTGAGAGTGTGATCGTATATGAGGAGAAAAAAGTCATTTTATAGTTCTCGCGAGAGAGCGCATTTGCTTTAATATATTTTACCATCGTACCCAATCGTCAACTCCACATGCTTTGATTGTGTTCCACGTTACGATCGAATATGCAAAGCAGTGGGTTGGCGCTACAAAAAGAGGCGTGGCAATCTCTACCACGGAGCTTTTTCTCGCGGCTTTTTTTTTGTACCTCATTCCACCCAGCATTACCACACCGATGTGCACAAAGGGTTAAAAATCTTTTAAGATGATCCTCCGCACGGTTGGCAGAGAAAAATCGTCCCCAAGAGGAATTTCTTTGTACCATCCTCCTCTAATTGAAAGCAATACAGGTAGGTACCATACACACCACCAGGCGATGTGGCATCAAAATGAAGAATATCCGATCGGGGGGCAGAAAAAAATCAATTGTGCATCGGGTGGAAGGGAGTAAAAAAGTTCTTGTACACTTTAAATGGCCATTGCAGCTTTTTGCTCAAAGTGGCACCAACAGTGTGGTACCATCGTATTGAGAGAAGAAATCATTGTTCCACCGCGGCAGAGTGGCGAAAAAATTGTTTTGCGATACATTTATTTATAAAATGTAAATAAATAATTATATTGCCACATACCATTCCTTCCCTCCAGGGCCTATGTATATAATACAAACGATATATACAATCAATGTGTATAGCAAATAAAATTGACTGTATATATTTATAATAATCATCTTTTCTGCGACTTGTGGATGCGATGAAGGAGCATCTCAACAAGTCTTTGTCTCTTGTAAGCTTGATTTGACTTTGAAGAGTTTTTTGTCAACAACTGAGAGACCGCATCGTTCCCTTTGAGCTCAACCGCGCGTGTTCGAATACGCGCGCAACACACAAACGATAAATGAAATATAAAATGAGGCACCGCGGCAATAATACAAAAAATAACTATATATATAATAAAAAGAAGAAGAAGGAAAAAAATCACAAGGTACATTCATTTCTGCACATACCACCGAGATGATGAGTATGCCCTAATAAAGGATAACGAGAAAAGTACTGTGCGGAAAAATTCACACTGAAAATATTCTCAGGTAAATCATTCTGCATTGACAAGTAGTTTCCTGTATATATGTTTATTAATTTATTATAATTCTTAATATGATCTAGCCTATCTAGTACTACAGTGGTGTTCCGCATATCTCAATCATTAGTATTTTTCAATTTTTAGTTGTATTAGTTAAACCGATTATTTAATTTCATTAGATTATACCGTTCTTCCTGATAAACAAAAAGAAATCTCCGTTTCTGGCGTCTTTAAAGTCTAATATTGACACAAAATAAGAATGAAAAAAAAACTTTATGCACGGGCATGACTTACCCAGAAAATTTTAAGACTTCAGTTGTTTCCGGTCAGACAAAAGGATTAAATTACACAAATCCACCCCCATTCAAAAACTTTTTTAAACTAGCTTTCGTCTCGCAATAATGTCAGAAAATAAAACAAAATTCTTGTGAGTAGTAAAAATCGTTTATCAAAATAAATATAAGGGCAGTTCCAGTGCTTTTATATTTTCAATTGATCTGTAAAATCTTTTACTACGTCTTTAAGGTCTTCGCAATTCAACAACAGTCGGATACACATACGGAAAACTCCATTCAACTTTTTTTTAACAACCGCCTTCTCAATCTTTGCTACCTCCAAATTTTAATTCTTTCAACTACATAACTAAGCCAAAATTAAGCAAATTGCTAATTAATTCATAACAAATAATTATATACTTGAGGAATTTTTGTTGTAAGAAAAGAATCCCAAAAAAGCATGAATGAATGTTGAATTTCTTGAATGAACTCCATGGAAAAAAATTGTCTTGACGATGGAGTGCCGAAAGAGCCATTAAACTCATCTAATAAATAATTAAATAAAAAAGTATAAATCGCAAAGAGAGTGGGAATGAACTGGAAGAATAGGAGATGCAGGAAGAAGATTGTACGAGGAAGGGGTCATTAGCCACAATGGTAAACGTCCTTAACCTCTCATAATTTTCCCACTTTGTCACCCAAGGTATGATCACTCATCATTACAATTATCATCATCGTCGTCACATTTAAGCAAAACGATGTGATAAATAGGCAATAAAGCGACCCTTCCAGTTGGGTGTGTGTAACATGCACTTGATCATATAGGTACATTGCATCATTATATCATCTCAATGGCCGGCGAAATATGTTGCATTTTATATTTAATTCACTCCGAGAGAGGAGCTTTCAGTGTATAATGAATAAATTTAATTCCAAGCATTTAAACATTCGCGCGCATCGCAATGACACAATCTTTCCTCACTTCATCTCCTTCTCGTGCAAACGAAATCTTTTCTTCTTTTTTTTTACTCATCAACGGATAACGCTCTTTGTGAGTGATGCTCGCGGTTTCGAATACAATTTTCTTCCAGCACAGTGATCATGCGAAGATGACGAAGTGGAGGATCACTCACACACACACTGCCGCATTGGAACAATTGCATCTCGAAACGATTTGAAATATTCAAACAATTCCTTATTGGCAAACTGTCTGTTTTATTCCAATCTTTTGATCACTTCCGACGCGATTTGTCCATTTCTGTGTGTTTCATCGTATAAGAGATCACCATCTCTCATTCTGTACCCGCATATACACAGCCCCCTCCCTCCGGTGTCCTTTGAAGCAACATACATACATATTATGTAGGCAGAAATATACATAGCCCTCCTAGATGGTTCATTAGAATGAAAGGAGCCACAAAGTCGATCTCTGCGGTAATTTTTGCATATACAATTCGATATCGTATAAAAACAATCGATGATCTGTGATCGTGCGAATGAAAATGAGGGGGCAGGTGGAAATTAATTGAAAATGCGCGAAAAGGGGATTTGTGCCTTGTTGCTGAGATGGCATAAAATCATTGTGGATGATTTGGGGGGAGCACTTCTGTGACGATGCGCGTGCAATAAAAACTGCGAAATAAAAGAATGGTAAGAGGATCAAATCCGCGGAACTCGTCGAAAAAATTCACATCTCATCAATTGTCGGTGTCTCTCTTGTGCTTTTGGCCTCCGTCCAGCCGCCACAGTAGCTTCCCCGGTAGCCCCCGCTGCATCCCAATGATGTGACATCTTCCGACTACCTGTGTTACAGTTGCGCGGCGTTCCCCTTTTCACGCTGCACATTCCATTCAAATTTATTCTAAACAGAAGTCACCGCAAAATGATGGACAACATTTTATTTATATAAAGTTTTTGCTCCACTCTCTCTCTCTCACCGATTTCTCAACATATTTTCGCAGTGGAGACCTTTTTGTGCGGCACAACACAGCTCCACGGGATATTTGGTTATTCAGACTTTTCTTGCGCGATCGCCACATCATTTGGACACACTGCCAAGAAGAAGTTTGTGACCATTAAAATTTCATTTTAATAATTTTACTATTTAATGTTCTTTTTATTTTTTTTCATAAGTATTACCACGTTAAAGAAATATTTAAATTTATTTGGAAAATATAATATTTTGTATTAATTGCGAGTTTTCCGAGAGAATGGATTTTCTTGAATATTGAATGTTCTTTTAAAATATTTTCTATAACTACATACATTATGTCTTAGAAATGATGTCATTTAGGCCTAACCATAGTTAGTTTATTTAAAATTTATATTTTCCTTTTTTATATTAATAAAAAAAATAAATACATATTGGGGCCAGAAGATCTAGCCAATCTAGATTCTAGATCTAGGTTTAAGCTCCTACTACAGGTGTGACCATTAAAGGGTCCCTGGTACAATTAATATGGAATTCAGTGTAGTTTTGGGTTGAATCAAGAAGCCGAAGAAGAGACAAATTTTTCAGGCATGCGGCCTCTTTTGTTTACTCGCCTCATTCCCATGTGGCATCCCGCGTCCTCACCGCTGGCGCACTGATTAGCCCGTTTGCGCTGCGAGGAGTTTTGCAAATATTGAAATTTCTTGCGCCAAATACCATCAGTTGCGATTTTGTTTAATTGTATTCATGTATTCCAAATATGTCATTGCAGATTCATTATTAAATTGCAATTGAATGTGCCTCCATGTCCCTCCTTTCGTTCTGTCTCCCATACTAAGTGGCTCTCTTTGGGTTGGTGCGCGTGCGACAGACACAAAAAATTTGCTACCGACCTCGACTTTAATTGAAATGCTCATATGCAATTTTCAGCGCACAAATGAAGATGAAGAAAAAAATTGTTTTATTCTTACAAAGCAATAGATACACAGGTGAAGAAGAAGAAGAGCAAGACGGGGGGAATTTATCATTGGCAAGAATATATAAAAGAGATTGATTTGCACTGTATGCTGAATTATTTGAAATGGAGATTTTTTATACTTAATAAATAGCCACTATCAGCATCTCTTTGCATGCCATGGATGGTAAATTGTATTGTATATTGAAATATTTTGATTAATAGCAATTGGATATTCAAGAGCATTGCAAATAATTAACCCATTTTATGATTTTACACTAACATGTGGTTTTAATTTTTGCAATTCAAAGTGCCCAGAGGTAATTGTGCAAGAGGTGCATCATAGGCTGGGGCAAAATTAAACTTATATACAACGGATTACTAAATTACAAAGATTGTAAAAGAAAGTTTTTATTTTGCATTTCTCATTTTCCGCCTGAACCCCTTTTGGTTGGAATAAAGATTACCTCAAGACAAGATTAATGCATATTCAAATGGAGATTACGATGATTATTCACTTTTTATGTATTCCTCATCTGTCTACAGGTAGTTACTTCTTGTCTTGAGGTAAAATTTTCCGCACTTTCAGTTACGGATCATGTCTTCGGAAGGGGGCTGTTCATTTAGTAAAATTAATGACAATGAGGCATGACATAAACACTTTAATAATTTCCATAGGAGAATTTTTAAAGATTTAAAAGTAATTTGAATTTACATAAAATATATTAAATTCACAAATATCTACATATATATCGTCAATGAGTAGCCCCTTTTTGCACCTTATGCATCGTATAGTGTGAATACAAAAATGCCCCACTTTGCTTCCCCATAAACGGGGAAAACAAGAATTGATTTGACTCAATACTTTATTGAGATAAAATTGAAACTTTTTCTCACGGTATATTATACCAAATGGGGGGATTAGATTGAATAATTTGTTGTTTATATTGAGTAAATGAAGAGAAAGAAAAAATGCAGAAAAATAACCAGCTACCAGGCGTTTGCAATGTCGCTGACAATTTTCTTCTCCACCAAAGAAGTCCGCCGTGGAAAATGCAGCGTGCATTTTGCTCAATGAAGTGAATATGTACACAATGAAACAAAAAATACATAATGCAATGTCTAAAGTGACATGGAAGAGCAAAAGATGGAGGAGTTGTAATTTCCCAACATTTAATCAATTAAAATGATACGGCTTGTAGGTTTTCGACCAACAGTCTTGCACCGCACGGCCTATGGATTTGCTTTAGCAAACGCACAAATTTCTTCGCCTATATGTAATTTAAAATCAAAATCAACCGTCAGAGAAATGAATACGCAATTTATCATTAAATCCCATTAATTGCAAACTGAATCTTCGTGGGCTCTATTAATTTGTTTTAATAGCTTTCTTGCAATTTTTTTTTAAAAAGCATTTTCTTGGTATTTATTTGGAACCTATGTATGTATTTTTACAAACCTTTGAATTATTATTTAATAACCCTATGATTTTTAAAGATTAATTATTAAAAAATTGTAATTGTGATGTGAATCATGCAAAACGAATTTGTAATGACCAAAACAACATTTTTAAAGTTTTTGAATCCAAAAAACCTAAAATTTATTAATTTTGGATAAAATAATAATAAAAAAAAATATTCAAAGAAAAGTAATTAAATACCTAATGAATTTTTTTTAGAATATTTAAATTCCCGACAGAGGGCAATATATTACAGTAGAGCCACCTAGCGGCCTAGCGTTTATTATAAATAAAGAAGCTAAAGTCACAAAATGTTCTAACTTAACTCATCCCAGAATTAAAATTATTAGGAAAACTGTATCAAATATCTTATCAATGATAAGAAATTATAAATATCAAGGCAACTCCTTATCACTGAAGGTAAATTCTAAAAAAAATAATGAAAAAGAAGGTAAACAACATATCTACGGGGAAATTTATACAATTATATACCTACATACATCATTTATTACTTTTTTGCATGATTGATACAAAATATATACATATATACTTAAACGCTTGAGTTAGAATAAATATTTATATTTACTGGTGTTATTGCAAATGGCACGTGAAAAAATGTTCTGATGTCATAAAATGTAGAAAATACTCACAGCGGATGGAGTTACAAGGTGTATATAGTTTTGTAATAAATCAATACAATGTGTTGTGTGTAAGAGAGAAATGTTCACACAGGTGAAAGAGAAAGAGACAAAAAAAGGCATAAAATTGACTCATTTGGAGTAGATCGCGACTAAAAATGGAAAAATCTGCCATTAAGAGTTCAAATCCCATCGTTTAGCAGTGATTAATTCGCATCTTATGATGCATAATAATAAAAATCCGTGGTAAATGATCACGCAAGTAATGTACATTAGCTATTAATTAATTAATATTAAAGTAAATGTTTGCAATAGAGGCGATGATGATGGGAAAAAAAAGGTATTCTGCTTCGAAGGAAAAATGTTAATGTGAATTAATTACATAGTCAGAAAATGAATTGACATATTCGCTCCTCAATGCTATTTACACTGGCTATACGGAATAATTATACGTTTCTTCGCCACATTAATTGAATTTTATTATGTGTGTAGAAAATAATTTATTTCATAGATCGATTTCTTTTCTCCTGCATATTCATTCCCATTGGCATTTTCTTCCCATATAAAATACCATCGAGACCATTTTTTTGCCTCCCTCTTACGTCTCTTTCTCAATTCATGCCTTATTTGCAATTTCACTCTGAGGTAGAGATCCATTCAAAATGCAAAATTGTGCTAAAGACTCCAAAGGAGGAAGAGAAATGTCTGAATACTTTTCTGTACGTTCGATTCCATCACCTTAATTAATAAGGAAAAATATTTATAATTTAAACCACCCCTCCAACTTCGAGGACACGTCGTGACCATTTAGGATAATGCAACCCTTTTACTTTTTTTTCTTTTTCCTATTTTTCTTTGATTCATGATCTTTTATATGAAAATATTCAAAAGCAAAATGAAATTTCAATACTCAACCATTCAGGGATATGTAGAGCCACAAATAATTTGCTTAGGAATAGGAAATAAAGAAAAATAAAGTGAACCCCATACGAGGATAAGCCGATGAGTTTATTCATGAGGCAGGAAAAGGCTTTTCAGCCATAACACATCAATAAATCTCTAATGGTCCTTCCGTTGATGGTACTGTAGTGGTGACTGTGGGGGTAATTAAAATGCAAGAAAAAACGGAGAGATATTGCTAATAATACCCCTATCGTATTTCTTATTAATTCCAAACTGGCCATCAGACGTGATTTGTGTATGGAAAGAGATACAAATTAAATAGTCAGGGAGTTGCTGCATCCTCCACCAGTGACTTCTCAGAATCCCAACCACAATGATCGGTGAATGGTTAAAAATGTTTCGACATTTATTTAATTATCGGTTGCAATCAATTGATAATAAATCTGTCACTTAATTCACTAAATACAACGAATGAGACCCCTCTTTAAGCCCATAACAGCAGACCATCCCCCCGATCTCTGGGAGGGCAGACTCCTCTGCATAAATTACATCGTGACAAGACGCAAATTTCCACAGTACCCTCCCAATTGAATAAATATATCGTTGATTCCTCTTGAAAACTCCTAACACACAACTAACTGCGGGGATCCACTTTAGCAGCTCCACAAGAAAGTCTCCGCATTAAAATGAATAACTTGTAACTTGCTGAGAGACCATCAAATTACAAACAGTGTGTAGTATTATTTATTTTTGTATTATTTAAATTTTGATAAATGACCTTAATTAAAGCTTATAGTAATTTTTGCACCTTGAAACACAGTCCCAGAGAGGGGAGATAATTTGTGATTGCTGTCGTCCACTGTATATACACAAATGTACAAGAAAGGAGCAATTTATCATTTCTTTCGTACTTAATTTCGTTAGCACGCTGCTTCTTGCACATTAACTTTATCATTGCCTTAATGGGAGCAAACAAAACCTCGTTCTACAGCGTGATCTTCACACTGTGATAATTTCTTATTGTTTTCCCGTAAATAAGCGCATTCTCCGGAATTCTCTCCTTTCTCTTTTGCTCAACTTCCTTTAACTCCTTTTATTTGGCAGTTAATGAGCTATGTGTGAAATATTCCAAAAAAAGCCATATAGGTATATGCTTCATATGCACTATGTATTTTAAAATAAATTACTGCAGAAAGTTATGGTAAAATTCATTAATAGTTTTTCATAGGATCTTCTTTGAAGATATAATAATCTAGCATTTTTGATAACTTTCTCTAAAGCTCTCTCCCTGAATTACTCAGTCTTACTATTTATTGTTTTTCTCTTTTGCTGATTTTCTAAAATTATTATTTCCATAATTTTTTAGCAGCTGTGTGTAAAGTTTCAGAACTTTTATACGGTTTCAAGATTTTGCTTGAGAATGAATTTTTCAAGATATTTTGAAGTCATACTTCGCGGAAATTTGGATAACGTAGCTGTTACATTCAAAAGTAGCTTAAGTTTCTTACGTGAAATTAAATAAACAACAATATTTTTACTACCTATATTTATGTTTTACTCTTAAAGCTTAACCATACTTCAGCGTCAAAAGACGCTGTTCGTTGTTTTTTCTCACTTGCTCCTTGTCAAATTGTATCGCGCTGTCACTGTCACACAAGAAAGGCGGTTATATAACATAGAAACCGCGTTTCTTGTTTGACAGTGACAGCGCAATACAATTTGACAAGGAGCAAGTGAGAAAAAACAACGAACAGCGTCTTTTGACGCTGTTGCTTGGTTAGGCCTTTAAGCACTCGAATTTCAATAAGTTGTGAAAAGGTGAAATTTTCACGTAAAGCGCTACTCTATAATACGAGTATTTTTTTTCACCTGATTCACTAATTAATTTGCAATCAGGATATGGTTAAAATATAAGTATAGAGATATATTCAATGAAATGCTCAGCATATTCGCAAAATGATCCGTTTTTATTCCTTTAAAGAATTTGCACACGATACATCGAGAAGTTACGAAGATGTTTGCAAATGAACGAATGGTGTTGAATAATTTATTTTCATCAGATGCAGAAGAATATCGTCTAATTTCCTCTCAAGCACAAATCAATTCGCGAACCCCCAACTGGTACAAAAAAAAATGCTAAAAAGGATTCAGGAGATGCATTTTTATTGCAAATTAACGTGAGAACTCGCCAAGAGATGTCACATGGATGGAAAATTTATTAGAATATGAGACATTCTTAGCGGCATCAAATATGTGCATAACTTCCTTGAGGCTTTTTTCCCCATACACACATATTATTATACCCGAGACTTTTCCACCGCTAATTCATTAACGCAAGCTCAGGAGATTCCTGTGGAATATTATTGTAAAAATTTTTATAATATTAATTAGCTTTGAATTGAAAACCTGTGGTAATTAATCAAGAAGCTCTCGCTGCAAAAATATGTGCTGAGCATTGAAATGAGCATGGCGACAGTTGTGACCACGGTGGATAAATTCTCTTGGTGATCTTCTCTGTCCCATTCGCTGGGGCCGTGTCCCTCCTCTCTGCATGGCGCAATGCAAAAATGCTGCCCAAGAGGTCTTCACCGGGAGAGTCCATCATCCGTCAACCAAGAGTATTTATCTTTGCGCGCACATTTGTATGTTGGGGATATAAACGAGTTTTGATTAAATTACGCACCCATACAGCTACGGGGAAGAAAGACTTTTTTTCTGTATTCCTTAAGACGCAATCTTTATGTACATTTCTGTATCAAATGCCGCGCATCCACAAGATATATAGTTAATAAGAAGTGAGCATTCTGGTAGGAAGAGACACGTTTGCAAATTGATAAAATCACGTTTAGAAGCGTTTGTAATGTCGCGCGATTTTGCACAAAAAGTGGTAGGTTTTATGCATTTTTCTCCCATCTCTCGATGGTGATAATAAGGGGAGAATGTTGCAGAATCTTTTTACCTTTAGAATTGATGGACTGCAAGATTTCTTTTTCCTTACTTGAGAATTTGCAATATGTATAAGCATTTCTCAGGAAAAGTTTGCATTTCTATCGCGGTGGCTTTTTTGAAAGAACTGATAGTGTAATTAATTGAATTTTCTTAACTGAAAATTATTTTATTTTATTTTAATAGAAATTCTCTAAAGATCTCTAAAATGTCTATTAATATCATTATTTTCAACAACATGTGTTACAACGGTTTAAGGGTTAAATATCAACTAATTTTTAGAGCTTTCGACTCTCTATGAGTCTTCTTCAGGCTTCAGTAAAGGAAAATTCCGTATATTTTTTCTTTAAGAAGTCTTGAAAAACTTCAGCTTCAACGTTTACAAGACTTTCCCTACTTGACAAACAGATGAATCACAACTTCCATAAACTTGTCTCATCCCTATCTAACTTCTTATTCATTCTTTAGTGTCATTAAGCCCCTTAAGCCCCCTATATATGTTGAAAAAAAAAAAGAAATGTATCATTGCGATAGGCAGAGAGGTATATACATGGAAATTGAGTGCGACACAAACACTTAAAAATGCTCAGAGCATTGCAATATTTGTACAAGAAGAGCACCTCTTATGCCCCCTGCATGCCACAATAAATTTGCAAATTTATCAACCACACAGCAGTGGAAGTATTACCATACTTAATGATTCTCAATGATGCTATTTAAAAATTTTAAATGACTTTTTTATCACTCTCTTACATCTCCACCACTCTTCCTCATGTTAAACTTATATTGAAGGTAAATTCAATAAAAGTCTTCCACACAAACAACGATGGGCTTGAGGTCTTTGACAGTGTCGTCATTTGATTCTCATTGTTTCCACATCACTCGTAAAAGGGCCTTCCGTGTCTCCCCTTTTTTTCTGTGAGATGCCACAATAAAACAAATTAAACAGGTAACAAATGTTAATCATTTAATTCACGAAACTTCTTGCAAATTGGGGTGAATACCAATTCACATTTTTTGCCCCTTCATCGATGGAGTGAAAACGGTGGTGTATCTTTTAATTTTTATCATTGATCAAGAAGGTGGAAACATTGTTGGTTAAAAAAAAGAGCAAAAACAGGTGTAAGAGACATATTTTCCACGCTGTTTCACCTCATTTTTGATCGATACTGGTTGAATAAGATATTTCAGTTTTTCTTGCGTATACAACTTCTCTTTTATTATTTATACTCCATTTTTTTCGTGTTTTCCACAACCAACTCATCCACAATAAATTATGCGAACACGCAAATAAACCATTGCAACTCTGTGATGAATAATATGCAAATACCTCCACATTTCCCTTATTCTAATTTTTATTCCTCCACTCAAGAGGGAAAAAATTTCACGGAAGAGGTGTACGTAACATAAGATCTGTCATGTACTGTGCAAAATACTATAATATGGAATTAAGGAAAAGTTATGAGATTATCGAGATTATAAACAGAGTTTTCAGCAAGATGTTTAGATAGTACCTAGAACTTTTAGATTGTTTTTTTTTATCTTTATGTAAGAAGAGTATAAAGAATTATAAGATTTTCAACAAATTTTACAGTATTATTTCCCTTTTAAATCCCTAATGGTGCTATTGAGAATTTATTTGTATAAAAATCAGGATCTTGATATATTTTTTCATTCCCTCTCTGTTCCTCTAATTTAATTTATAATTTTTTGTCTCTTTCTGTCGCATATTCACGACATTTCTTTTCATAGCATGCCTTTTTTCTTACACACAACATATTTATTTTCCTTGAATTTTCTCATTATTTGGTGATATTTTCCTCAAAGAAAAGTAGAAAATGCTTAGTTAAAGAATCCACAGTGTCTGTGAAACCGTAAAAAGTGAAAATTTAGGGTAACTGTCTAAAAAATCAGGAAAAAATGTCAAGATTTTGATTTTCGTACAATAAATTCCTAAATAGCACCATATTTGCTTTTCAGAAATACGATGAAATACTAAAAATTATTAAAAATATTATTGTTATCGTTACAGAAAATTTAAAATGAAGAAATCAAAGAAACTTTACACCTGTAATATCACCGGCACGTGTACCGGCATGGTGTACTCAATTCCATACAAAGTTCCCATCCCTTGCTAATTATGCACTGTGCAGCTAAAGGCAGCAGTAACTATATATAGCCTCTTTTCCTTTGAAGAATAAAAATACCACGAACGTGAGTGAAATTAATCAAATGATTTCTTTATGCTCATTTCATGTGATATTTGCATATTGCTGTACGGTGAGTATTTTGTGCGTTCGTTAAAAATTGGTTTTAGTGAGAAGTGCATTATACAATGAAAATTTGCGCGTCGAATGTGCAATTATTTTATGGGCATTGCGTGTGCACCATCACCCAATGTGTCCATAGCCACTCGTGCAGCAGAAGACAAGAGAAGTCTTCGAGACCATCGTTGCCCATATTGAGGTACTCTTGAGGCACTTTTTTTGATCCCATGATCTTTTACAATTAAAACTCACATGGAGTTTTACAATTTATACTCGCAACGTGGTTGGATTCAGGTGTATTAGATAGCGATAGATTTTCTCACACATTCACGATCAAGAGCATTTCCTGTTGTTGCTTTTTTTCATTTATATTTTGCTTACCTCTGCGCGCCTCTCTATTTACTTCTACCTTTGGTAAATTCGATTGCTATCGCGGGTTTTGCACACCTTTGCCGGAGGATCTTTCTTTTCTCCACACACACACGTCACTCCATTCATTGACCAAAATAGCGATACGGGGCGCTGTGTTGACACTATCGGGGGCTATTTTGAGTCACAAGTGAATTTTTTTTAGGAGCACAAGATTTATCATATGAATCAGTCACACTGCTCACACTTTTCACTTATCGCCATTTTCTGTTCAATATATGGGATTCAATTGCGTATACGTAATTTGCATGCGATGTGCTCGTGATCGTGTTCTCATTCCATGTATGTATGTAGGTAATTATGGTAATTACATTTGCAATCGATTTTTTTTGTAAATAATTTACCCCCTATTTATAGATAGCAAATCCCCATTGACAGGTTATAATGTCTTTAAAACACATGGATGGGGTGAAAAAAATATTTATAATCGTGTTTTAAATATGAAGCTCGTGTTTTTAATTCTACCCTAATTCGCTTTGCTAAATATCTAGTTTAAACCAAAGTTAATTTTTTTTTCAATTTCGAAATTTTTATTATATATATTATATATTTATTTTTAAATAAATAGATACCAAAAGAGAACGAGAGAGAGAGAAAATATATCTGTTCAAATAGTCTCGGAATGAAAAATTGATAATGAACCAAATTAATAGCAAATAATTTTCCATGAAGATGTTTAATTAATTAAATTTTCATTAGTATGGAAATTGGATGAATAAATAAAATAAAATTATATAGAATAAATTTTGAATCAATCACCTTTGAAAATGCAAAGAGAAGAAAAAAAATTGCAGGCGAAGGTAATTTATGTATGCGAAGAAGTTCATGGAAATGCAAAAATGTAATCATCATGTGCGTATATTTTTTTACAACACTCCACAAGTATCAATATAATTTTTTTATCTCAATTACATAATCATCAAATAATCAAAATCACGAAATGTACAAGAAGTGGAGGTGGTGCGAAAAATTATCATGCTGGAGTTTCTCTTGAAAGCACTATACAAATTATAGGCGTAAGAAAATGTTCTTAATCGAAATATAAAATGAGGTAAACGCGAATGTTATCGCATATTTTGCGTGAGTGCATGTGTGTGCCGAATAACGTAATCGATATATTTATTAATTGATTAATAATAAATTTTATTGAGATGTTTACACTGTCTTAATTGATTTCCCCAACAAGCGCAATTTTCGCACGTACTCCACCTTGAAAATCGCTCACAATACAGCAATATTGTGGGGCTCTCTGGCGGAATTGTGGTGTGTGGTGCACCAAATGAGAGTCCTCATTTACCTACAAAAATTCCAAAATGGCATTCAATACAGAAATGTGACACAAGAGTGAGATAATTTATTGTATTGAATGAGTAAACATCAATTGTGGGTGATTTCTTCCAGTTATATTTTCTTTTTCATCATGTTCTCAACACGGAAAATATAGAAACATCTTATCAAATGAAATCGTTATGTGGTGTTATAATAATCATAACGAGTACCTACATACCGATAAGTAAATTGCGATGGAGAATTTGTGCTGTTGCATTGTGTTTTCCGTATGGTAAAGAGGTTTACGAAAAAAATTAAAGTGAATTGAGTTTCGAAGAATGTAAAGAAAGGTTCATATATGTATGATAACATCCATTATATATTTTGAAAGAAAATATCCAAATTTTCTAAGAAACTAAGGTAATAAATTCAACAATGACAACCACAATACTGATAAAGGGTTTATTTTTTTGGAACTTCATTGAAAAAATGTGACTTTGTATTTTTTTTAACCAGAAACAAATTAGGTGTGACCGCTTCTTCAGAAATGATCGCATTACAGCAATATATTTTCTTCTATATACATACCTACACATTATTCCCCTCCAATAAAGAAAACATTGTTCCAATTCAATTAACTATCATGGCGATGTTATCGCGTAATCGTGCCAAAAGAAGGGATAGAAACACGAAAAAACCGGCGCCACGCATTGATAATAATTTTGTATTTAATGTTTAATAATACGCGAAAGAAAAAAATCTACATGCGGCTTGTTTCTTTTTTCTCCTCCGCAGTGCGTCTATCGCAATTGATATTACATAATTGGCCTTATTTGTATGTCTCTCTTCCAACATGGTCACATCTCTCTTTTAGGTTCCACCCGACAATCGTATAGGAGGTTCCTTTGGGAAATTGCTTTGACAATGCTGCAATTGGTGATCAATTTATGATTAATTTCTTCGACAAAAGACGCTACTATTTATTGAAAATATGACAAGATCATAAACTTCATGGCAAGAGAATTTCAAATAGAAATTATTAAATGATTTATTTCTTATTCTTCGTCACAGACAAGAAAGACTTTCGGACGATTATTCTGCAAGAGAAAAATTTCGCTATCAGTGAAGCCGTCATGGGCAGAAAGTTCACGAGATGAACTTCCTTCAGTTGTGCTACATATATGTACAAATATATCCACCGAGGGTGAATAACATGGAAAAGAAAAACTTTCAATGTCCATTTCAATTGAATTTTCCTGCTCAATCTGATTTCCAGCGTCAATGGCGCGAATGTTGGAAAAAAACTTCGATACCTGTCCATTTGGAATTTAATAAAAAAAAAAGAAACGCCCCTGTTAACCTCTTGCCACCTCCAGGGGGAAAATAAGATGAAGAAGAAAAAAACAGCCTCCCCCAGATCTCGCTTCCTGAATTTGTATTTGACTTGTCTGATTGTCTTGGGCTTCATTTTCGAATTAATTGTGTTTATTTTTCTTCCTCGCCATCGCATATGTCAAGCTACTTGCACAAAAGACAAGAGCGGGGGAGTGAAACAAGAAGTAAACAACTTTTCCATAATACAGGAAAATCACAATCAGGGGGTTTTGACGGAAAGAATATTCCTTCGGGGTTCGCTTTTCCGAGAAAGCTCTTGCTATTGGATGGTCTGCTTCCCTTAGTAAAAAAATTATTAATTTTTTTAACAACTTTGAAAATTTCGATTGGAAAATTGTACTTTCCCATTTATTTTCTAGGGTTGGTATTTTAATCTTTAATTATTGTTTTTAATAGGTAATAATTTTATTGTTTTTTTTTAATAGGTAATAATTTTAAAAATTTTGTTTTTCTTTTAAATACATTCTTAAAGTCTTTTCTAACTGATTAATAAATTCAAACATTTAAAATAATTGTTGTTTTAACCGACGTGAAATGTATAATCTTGATTTCCGGGTTTTTCGTCGGATCGGTAAATATTGAGATTAAAACACCAGAGTTTTCATCCCAGAGCTTTCGGCTTTACACAAAGCCTTCTTCAGTGGTCAAAAATTAGTGATTGTCGCTTCTTCTTAGCTCTGTTCGTCAGGCATAGACCCAATAACCCAGGCGCGGGAGATAAATGTTTGATTTTTGTGTTTTTCCCTATAAATATTATTTGTGCGAGGAATTTTCATGTTGTTGTGTGGGGGCCCAGGTTATTGGGTCTATGCCTGACGAACAGAGCTAAGAAGAAGCGACAATCACCAATTTTTGACCACTGAAGAAGGCTTTGTGTAAAGCCGAAAGCTCTGGGATGAAAACTCTGGTGTTTTAATCTCAATATTTACCGATCCGACGAAAAACCCGGAAATCAAGATTTAAAATAATTAAAAGAGTTTATTGATTTCTGGTAAAAGCCATTTATTCTAAGAAATAATCGGAATATGTATGTGTGTAACCTTCTAGGTCTCGATCAGCTAAGTCAGAAAGAATTTTGCCCAAAAATTCAAACACTGACGTCACCACAAAGTATTTTTTGTCTAATTTTAAATAGTTTCAAATCAACTTTATAACTATAAAATTATTTATTTGGTGCAAATTATTATTTATTTTTAAAAACACATAACCGACACAAAAAAACTCGTTAATGTGGAACGTTACTGTAATAGTTTTAACGAAAGTTTATGTTACTGGAGATAGAGAAGCTGTGGCTTGTTGTTATCGCATTAAGAGTACTCAATGAATTTAAAATGACAACTTACATGCCCTCTTAAGTAGTTCTAGGTTGAATTGAAACTCATAAATTTGCGAATTAAGTGCCCCTCACAAAGGACATCAATTGAATGTGTTGGCTAAGAGTCCATATAACGAAATATTTTCCATCTCCCTGCCCCCAAAGTGCTCAATTGGTGTGTCGATAATAAATTGATAGAGTCGCCGAACAATTAAATAATCTGACGTTCTAAATTGAGAATAATAAAAATGTATATGAGTGAGCAAGTCAATCTAATTAAGCAGACAAATTTATACGAATTCGTATCAATTTCAATTGGAGTGGAACATCTCTAATGAATTAATTGAATCAATTACTGTTTTAGTGACTGAAAAAGAATGCATGAGAGTCACTCAATGCTCATGGGGTGTGTGTTTTTCTACCATCATCGACTGATTCCTTTCGTATCTCCTTTCAGTCAGATAAATTTGTTAAAAAAAAAGAATTTCTTCTTTATTGCTTCTCCCGCCCCGAGTTTTTTCCCCGTCTAAAACATCGATTGGACATTTTTAGTCCACTTGAGAGAGGATTAATTTGTCGGTTAAACAAATTTCATTTGGCATCTTTCGTAAGGGATAAATTAATGAGTGAGTCTGTCGTTTGGATTTTTATTGAATAATTTATAGTTTAGGTTCGATTTTGTGGGATAAAATATTTCATCCATAGAAGCAGCTGTTTGCGAAATTTCATTCTTTGAAATATTTCTTTAAAAAAATAATACTAAAAATTTTAATGCGTTTCTTTCTTTGGATTTTTGTCTAAAAAATATTTTAGAAGCAATTTGTGCAGTCGAGGTAGATATTATGGATGTTTGACAATATTTATATATGATCCATTTAGGCTTTGTTTTAACCCAATTATTCTATTGAAATTTTCATTTATTGCAATAATTTCCAAATTTCACCAAGAGCTTTTACTTTTCATTTAAAATGAAAAATTTAATAAAACGGAATTTTTAAAATTACTTTAAAATGGAAAAGGTAAATGTTGTGTTTATAATAAATTATTCTAATGGAAATTTTCATGAATCTTCTCGAGATTTTTCTGAAGTTTTCCATAAACTCTTATTTGTTTTATTCTGTGCGTCTCCCCTCACATTTGGCACTATTGCATGAGCAAGATAAGACCACCCTCTTCAGCATTTCTGTGTCCGAAAAGCGGAATTTCTGTCTGCTAGTTGCACGATAAGAGTAACACCACACCAATGGTCATTGTTCGTATGAGGTGGTCACCCTCAGCATCCCCTTTGCAGACATCTTTGCCCAAAAATCCTGTAGGCACAATAAATAGCAATTAATATTTTGCTTTCAGTTTAATTTGTAATATTTTTTCAAGGAAAAGCAATACAACACCATAGCTTTGGAAAAATTTCCTCGGTGGGTTTTCCTTGCTCCAGGGCAGCGGAATAATTTCCCTCGTTAGTGGAGTGTGCGTGTCACATCCTTGAATACACAATTTCCCATTTTCCTCTCTGCCATGTTAATGCTGCACATTCGGATGTGTTAGTGTTGCTCACCGGGAATATCCTGCGACTGTCGCTATGGCTACCGGAGCAATCAATTTCGTAGATGGCATCATTAAAGTCTGAAAATAAAATGGAAATGCACGTTGCTTGAGAGGATGAGACACACTATGGTGCTTATCTCTTGCAAAACATATCCTCATTAAATGTCAAATAGAATTTCCATTGTATTTTTCCAGCTTTTCTCACCATTCCCCATCTCTCCCAAAACCCTGATGCTTTCTCCACAACAGCCATAGCCGACAGCCTCTTTATCCCATTTTCAGGTGGATACATTGTGTGCAATTGTACTCCCATTCACTGACGCAACTGCTGAGGGAGCACATAGAGGAAAAATTTGACCATCAAATGGATTCCTATTGATGCGCAATTATCCTGCAGGAAGCACTTCAAACGCCCCTCATCATCTTCCGCAAATATCGTGCCGTCAGAGCTGCGGGGAGAAAAGAAAAAAAACATGTGAATTCTTTCATAATACATTAGCGTTTTGTTCAAATTTCGTATTACTCTCTAGAGCAATTTTCCTGGAATTTTCTCAATGAGGGGTATAAGGATAAATCCAAAATCTATATTGGATTTATTAATAAACTACTGCTAGTCGATAAGATTTGTAATTTAGAAGAACTTGTCGAAATTAGATGATAAAATTGCACTTTAGTAAAAAAAATACAATGTGTGGAAAAGCTTTTGAAAATATTTTTGTATTTTACTCTGAAATAAAATACAAATCAATAACAGATTAAAAAAAATAAAAGAATATATTAATGAAAATTTTTATGAGAAAACCTACTTTTGAATTAATAAATGCCAAAAATAAATAATTTAACCTTTTTATTAAAAAGACATAATTGATTAAAAATGCAAGATAACAAATATTTTATATCTCTCTTTAAGAACATTTTACATGATTTTCCACACAATTGAAAATGTTGGAGTTTAAATTTAAAATTCTCTCTCTATGCCATATTTATTTCATCTAGCAATTTTCTTTCAATTCTCTGCTACTATCCTGTCCATCACTGCATGCCAACAATATAATAGCACAATCCTGAGTGAATGCTTTTGTGAATGTTGTAGCACGGCGGAGGCTTCTAAATGGGGGGGGGGGAAGTAGGAGAAAATTGTAATGTCTGTGTGGCAATGAGGGTAAGGGATTGTGTGGAGTAAAATGATGGATTACAAACTTTGCAGACGACATGCGGAGGAAAAATACCCTCGAGAAAAATTTTCTCAGCGATTTCCTCGGCCCCTGAGTGACTTCGAGAAGAGATTCACGATTTTTCTGAATAAAATTGTAATACATTAAGTGAAAAAGTGCTGAACGTTCCATTTTCCCCATGTCTTCGGGTATTGTGGGTGAGTGTTGGAGCTTCCAAGTGCTTTTCTCACCCAGACGATTAATCAAATTTTCTCACCCAGACTGCCGTCCCGGGGCACACAAAGGAGATGATACGGAATCTGTGAGCTGGAGAGCAGCTTATATGGACCCACACTGGCTACAATGAAAAATGATTCACTCCCATTGGATTTTTCGTGGGGGAATTGAATATGAAATTATGCAATGTAATGCTCAATTGTGAATATGTCACACTTGTGCCGCACTGACTTGACTGCCAACGATTGACAGTCTGATTTATTGATAGTTAAATATTGGAAAAAAGGCATCTCCTTGCGTGACTTTGGGGTGAGTAAAATATTCTTAAAGCATTTCTTTAATTCTCTTCTAAAAAATTCAGTGTAAAGTTTTCGTTGATTTTCTTTAGTGGAGAAGTGAATAGATTTCTCTTTTTTCTGCTAGTTAACTATTAAGCTAATTAAAAAACTAAAAGTTAACTAAAAGACACTTTGAGATCCAATTTTTTTTTTGTAAAGGGTGCTTTATATCCTCAAAATGAAGCCCTAAATATTGAGGTTTCATTTTTTAAAAATCTTCCAAGATAAATTAACCGTTTTTGCTCATAAGCGTAATAAAACAAAATAGAAATCTAAAGAATTTCTTTAAAATAAAAACAGAAGAATCCAATTGATAGAATTCTTTTTAATTTAACAAAGCCAACCCCTCGATAAAAATTTATTTTATTAGTTATGAAATGAAATAAAAAACAAGTTTAAAAAAAAGAATGTTCAATAATTCCAACTATTCCTAAATTTTAAGAACTTTAACAGTTCAATAGACACATCCTGTAATTCTCATTCTTTCGATATTTATTTTGAGAACACAAAAAATATCTTTCATGATCCGTTTTCGCAAATTCTCTTAATGCAAATCCTTCTTAAGAATAACAACAACTGAACTTGCCAGTAAAAAATTTCCAAGGGTAGTCCGTACTTGAGTTCTTTGCAAAGAGCTCCCCCTAAAAGTATTTTCTATTCAGGGAATAAAGAAAAAAAATACCCTATGTGGAAAAATTTCCTCCATTTCTCAGAATCTTCACATTCTCCCCACGGCAACTTCGCCACAAGAGGGGTTGTGATGTTCGTGTTCTTTTCCTTCCACTGGGACTTTAAAGAAGCATTTTTTGTGATTTGACGTCAAAAGAAGGTGGAAAGGTTGGACCCGGCAAGGGAGAATATGTAATGCCGCATGTTTCCCTTGAGATGACGTCAAAATATGGCTCCTGAATTATTTCCCGAAGGGGTGTGGGGACCCCATGGATAAAAATGTAAACGTATAAGAAGTAGGAAAAGTGGAAATACATAGCAATACACCTTACATAAATATAGAGCGCTATGGGGATGTTTCCAGGGCTGTTATTTTGTTATTTTTCATGTTACCCACCCAGAATCTGGGGAGCGATTTACAATGTGCGCCTCAGTATACACAAAACCCAAAATATATTTTCTATCTGAATAGATTGGTCGGGATCCCAGGGTTTTTTTTTCCTGCTTCTTCCTCCTTCTTTTTCATGCGTGGTTTGGGGAGCAAAGAGGATGAGAAAAATTGCAAAAAGCAAGGGCTTTTTTGAGGGAAAAATACACGACATGGGCATAGGGGGTGGAGAAAAGAAAAACGACATCTTTGTCATTTCGAGTCCTCGAGATATGGAAAATGTATTTTTGCAAAGGAAATTCATGTTTTATTGTTATATTCTCTCCTTCCTCTTTCCATTCACATGGAATTTTATTTTTCCCAGATGTAACAGAAAAAACCCCCATCACCCCAAAACTGCCAATCATACCTCCCTCATGTGGTGGATGCCAATATACCTGGGCGTGCAAGAATCTCAAGCTGGAAATACAGTGTGAGTATTCTAAAGGATTTTGGTTTATATTTGATACCCTGAAAGTTTAAAATTTATAAAAATATTTTAATAGAAATTCTTCATAATCTGTAGACTCTAAAAAGCTTAAATAAATGAAAAAACAAACCAAAACTACATCTAATTTTTTTAAGAGAAAAGAAAATGTGCTAAATAAGCAAAAAGATATTTTATTAATAATTTCTTAACGAACCAGAAACCTAAAAATTATAAAAATCAAAAACATTTATAACAAAGAAAAATATTCTTCAGAGTTAGAATAAATTTTCATCACCCTGTAAACACCCTTGAATAAAATGCCGCTTTGTGTAATGTTGAAAATCCACCCTAAGGCGGAATAAAGCTCAGTGGAAAATTTTCCCTTGGATTTTCCTTGGGATTTTCCGTCTTACAACGTATAAAAAATTTAAATCGTAATTTGATGGAAGGTGGGTGGAGCCCATGGGTATTGTTACGATTCTTCCCCCTGGCGGAGCCTCCCGAGAAATAAAAAGATGTTGGAAGCTTATACTTCAATAAATTCCTTTATTTTCCTTATCCTTATAATTCCTTATATTTCATTTCTTTCCTTTCCTTTCCTATCCTCCTGTCTCCAGCCCGTCCTTCCCGTCGCTCCGCTGGTCTGCCTCGTCAGGTGTTGCCGTTGGTGCCTTTGCGGGGGCGGCTGCCCTCACGGGGGCCTGGGGTGAGAGCCCCCTGGCTCTTCCCCTAATCCTGATGCGCGCACTGAGGGCTTGGAACTCGCATAGACGTGCGATCCTGGCTCCCCTCTTTGTGCGGCGTCCGAACACGCGGGAGTGCCTCAACTCAGGGGGGGGGGGGGGGTATGTGTGTCTGCCCGTGCCCTGCCCGAGGAGTACTCTCCTACCGCTGTGTTCCTTCTCCTGTTGCGGATGCTGCTGCCGCAATCCTCCTTCTGCTGCTGCTGTTTTCTCCTTGCGGCTGCCGTCTTCTCCGCCCAATGCCCCAAGTCCCTCTTATGGCGGGCTGTGGCTGCAGGAACTGGCTGGGTGTGCTGGCGGAGATGTTGACGGCTGAAACGATAAGAGCAGAGAGACCTCGAATCGCCTCAACACTCCGCTTTATATACCCGCTGGGGTAACGGTCCAGCGCGTTAACGTGTGTTGTTGCGTTCTCTGCCGAGATAATCGGCATTTTGATGCGTTGTGGGGTTTTCTGCAGATAAATTGACGACGCGTTATTTTCTGCAGAGGATGATTCTTTTTATTCACCAGATGGAGGCTCATCCATTTTTCCGCCTGGCGTAACATTGCCCCCACCTTTATTGCTGATCGGCCCGATCAGCAGGCTCATCCCCTAGTGAAGCCAGGCCAGACCGCTCGTCTTCTTGGCTTAAGACGTCTGACTCCTCAGGGATATGCCGGCGCCCTTTATGGCGTCTTTTCTTCCTTGCACGCTTCCACTGACGTCTCCTCCTTGTCTTGGGGATCCGGGTCGCTATCCTACTCAGGGCTTCCTCGGGGTTCTCCATCTGTATGCAGTGGGTGCATTTCTTCCGCAGCTGGTCTGCTAGCGGCTCCGATCTCCATTCCTTTTCTTTCCGGCGCTCAAGACGTTCTCGGGGTACTGGAAGGAACCATTCAGGTTGATGTCCAGGTAGCGTCCCTTGGTTGGAGGCTCGTTCTTCCCGGTTGCCTGGTCCGTGAGCAGGACTCCTGGATGATCCATCTTCTCCATTGATCGGCCTGGAAGACCCTCCGCGCCCATGTGGGGGTGGATCCATCGACAGGTCCGACATCAACATCTCCAATTCTGACGATGACTTGGCTAACCTCTCTTCCAGTACTGCATCTTCCTGGGGGGTTGCATCTTCAAATTGAATCAGTGGGTCGATTGAAAACACCACGGGTGCTGGGGCTGCTGACTGTGGCAGCACAAATTGGGCCGTTTGGTATGTCCGGCATAATGCATTAATTTGGCGAGCTTGTTCCTCTTGGGTTTCTCGCAAAGCTCGAGTGGCTCTGAATATGTCGACGGCGAGCGCATCTATCTTGGCGCTGATATCCCTGAGGAAGTTCTCAAATGGATTTTGTCCAATCGACTTTGAGCTGATTGTCGCCATTGGCGATAGTGGGGCTCCTATGCCCGTCTCGGGGACCGCCATCGCTGGGGGGCATTCGTGGTATCCTACCGACTGCGCCATTGTTACGATTCTTCCCCCTGGCGGAGCCTCCCGAGAAATAAAAAGATGTTGGAAGCTTATACTTCAATAAATTCCTTTATTTTCCTTATCCTTATAATTCCTTATATTTCATTTCTTTCCTTTCCTTTCCTATCCTCCTGTCTCCAGCCCGTCCTTCCCGTCGCTCCGCTGGTCTGCCTCGTCAGGTGTTGCCGTTGGTGCCTTTGCGGGGGCGGCTGCCCTCACGGGGGCCTGGGGTGAGAGCCCCCTGGCTCTTCCCCTAATCCTGATGCGCGCACTGAGGGCTTGGAACTCGCATAGACGTGCGATCCTGGCTCCCCTCTTTGTGCGGCGTCCGAACACGCGGGAGTGCCTCAACTCAGGGGGGGGGGGGGGTATGTGTGTCTGCCCGTGCCCTGCCCGAGGAGTACTCTCCTACCGCTGTGTTCCTTCTCCTGTTGCGGATGCTGCTGCCGCAATCCTCCTTCTGCTGCTGCTGTTTTCTCCTTGCGGCTGCCGTCTTCTCCGCCCAATGCCCCAAGTCCCTCTTATGGCGGGCTGTGGCTGCAGGAACTGGCTGGGTGTGCTGGCGGAGATGTTGACGGCTGAAACGATAAGAGCAGAGAGACCTCGAATCGCCTCAACACTCCGCTTTATATACCCGCTGGGGTAACGGTCCAGCGCGTTAACGTGTGTTGTTGCGTTCTCTGCCGAGATAATCGGCATTTTGATGCGTTGTGGGGTTTTCTGCAGATAAATTGACGACGCGTTATTTTCTGCAGAGGATGATTCTTTTTATTCACCAGATGGAGGCTCATCCATTTTTCCGCCTGGCGTAACACATACGTTCACATAAAATGAAAATTGATAAATGATTGCATGAATAAAAATGTTGAAAGGTCGAAGGGTGACCCTGCGGCTCAATCGACTAAAATACACTCACCATACTTTTTTCTCTTCCAAAACGACTCCCTAGAAAAATCATGGAAAGCGGATTATTGTGCGGGGGTGCGAGCAAAAATGCGTTCATTGCGTAAGGGATGTTTTTTCCTTTCCTTCCTTGTGATTGAGTTTAAAGGAGGCATGAAGAATTTTTATTGAACTCTATAAAAATTTGTGGCTTTCACACAAGGGGGTGTGTGTTCATTTGAGGTTCTTTCTTCTTCACCCACCACGTGCAATGAGGGATGATTTTTCACTTGGGAACATTCTCTCACTGATCCCCCGGTGAAATGTGTGGAAATCCGCCTGTTGTAAATTTATGGGTATAAAATATATATGTATATATGTTGCCAAAAAGAGAAATGGAAGTTTCCATAATCTCAAGAATTGTCCTCACAGCCATCCTCATCTCTTCTTTTGTGACTTGATATACAATGAGAAATGTCCAACCCTCCTATTACGCTTCTCACCAAGAAGATTTTATGATTCTTGGTCTCGCATAAAAAATATCTTACATAAATTTGCAACATCTCCACCGAGAGATGATACTCTATAGCGTCAACTTTTCATGTTGTTGATACCCCCCCAGCTTCATTGCTATATTGTGCCCTTTTTATGGGATCCCACTCATTTCTGACGCATCGCACAGAAGAAAATGGCACAGTCGAGAAAAAAATGCCGCGAAACATGCTCCGCATACGAAATTATGTGTGAAACCTCCACCTCATATTTTCATCGCTAAAGCTTATGACGCCTCTGCAAAACCGGCCAAACCCAAAGCAGACTCATACTGAGAAAAATGACCAATCTAACGGCGAACTATGCTATTCTATTCAAAATATGTAGGTATAAAAAAAACTTTTATGCCTTTTCGTTCAAAAATAAAACTCGAAAAAAGATTTTTCTGTTTTTCCGAGCAAGGTGCAAAAGGTCATCAATAAAGCCAGCATTAGACGTAAAGTAAACAAAATTTTCCCCATTATCATTTCTTTTTTCTTAAGAATAAAGAAATCCAAGCAAATATGCTGGAAAACGTGGAAAACAAACAAAAAGGAATTCCTCTTCGATTTCTCTGTTCGTGAAAATATCATTGAGCCTTCTGGAAAAGATATCATTCCGCAACCCCCTCAAATAGGGGATAAAAGTTGACATGCAAAGACTCCCAACACTGCACACAAAATGTCAAAGTTTCTCCTTTACGCTTCATTCACGTCGCCAAACACAGGCAAGGAGGGGTCAGAGTTTGCGGATGGAGAAAAGTCTTGATGAATGTCGTATAAGAAGGTGGAAATTCTTCACCCTCGGCTGTGATTTAGCTACGAGCCACGGAAGCGAGTGACAGAGAGGGCTGGAGTGGTAACTGCTACAGAAAGATAATTATGGCAACGACATATTATATAATGCTGGCTGGAAAAAGAATACATAAAATGTACATTAAACCCACAGAATAATGACAAATGTATTGGTGGTTTGGAACTTTTCTTCTGCTGTCTCTGAGGGGTTGAAAAGACATTCCTATGGCTTGCAGTTTCGTGATAAAATTCCCCCTTCCTGCCCGAAAGTAGCTCACCCCGCCTATCCGCTTTTCTTTCTCCCCAAGACACAAATATATGCAGTATAAATGAAAATTTTCCTTTTTTCCTTCCTGTGGGAGGCTACAAAAAAACTCCCCACAGCAGTATTGCAATAAAGTGCGTCGGAAAATTGCAATGTCTATCAAAGAAAATGTGATTTGACTGTTGAGTGACGCACCCCAAAGGGATTAAGTTCCTACGCAAACTTATATTAGGTACATACATATGGGCGGTATGGCGTCACTTCTAATTCCAATGAGTAGAACACTGTCCTGACTCCGGATTTGTGCATAGAAAATCGTGGTGATACCTGGCGGGCCTTTTTAACCACACCCGCGTTGAAAATCTACCCTTCTTTTTACAATATTTAAATTAGACGCGGCGCATGCGTTTCCCTTGCCATCCCTATATACTCTTGCCTACATGTGGGGTTGTTCCTTTTTTATCGTAACCTGAAGTGGGCTTATTTTATTGGATATGACATCCCTCCTTTTGAATTTCAACGAATAAGAAAGGACGTAAAATGATTCGATTGAATTTTATTAAACTAAAATTCTTCTTGGAATTTTTTTTATATTCCTCAAAAAATATATATGGGAACGTGGCATAATTCCGACCTCCTTCGACCTTTTTTTAATCCCCCATTACTTAAAACCGATAAAACTTTTAATGTAGTAAATTATGGGAGAAAAAAGAGCATTAAATGGACTTTAAAATGATACCAAATTTAAGAATATTGCTTTTTATTTTATACAATTTTTTTCTCATTCTGCGCAGAACTTTGGAGGTCGGAATTGGGCCACGTTCCCCTATCTATAAAACACCAAAGTACCTAATGAGATTGAATTAAAATGAGGTGATGTACGTACTTTATGAGAATTAGCATTTATTGATTAAAAATATTTTAAATTCTTATCATTTTAATTCTAAAAGAAAGGATATCAAATTTAAAACCTAATTTAAAATTTTTCATTTTATGGAAAAACATCCTTCAATTTCTACTCATATATTAGATCAATTGAGCCATGTGGAACGAAAAAAAAAACTTTAACTTGAGGAAAATGAAAATTCCTCCCACACCCATTTTCGGTTCTCTCATCATCTGACAAAGCTCAGTTTGGACGTCGAAGCAAGGATGAATTGTTGATTTGTGTATAAAGGTACAATGAACAGGAGAAATCTCAAGTTTTCAGTTTAGTCAAGTTCATTTTGTATAGGAAGTTCTCTTTTCTAAACTTCTACCTCATCCCATTTGCTTCGTTCCACCACCCTCACAGGCGAATCCACATAGCATTGACATGTACAATAAAAAAGGAGGATGTGGGTGGCGTCCATTAGATTGATTGAATTTGATTTCACCTTTTTACAGCAAAAACATCCATATAATGTCAGGATGGGGGCGGACATGGGGAGAAATACGAGGAAAACCCCCTCGTGTATACCCACCAGAGTTGCCAACTTTCAAGCTATATACATTTCTTCAACCTCATTCCTATATACCCTCCCGCCGTCGCTCCCCCACCACATTGAGCCTCAATTCGAGCCAGTTACCACCGAGGACGTGAAATGAGATGAGAAAATAGAATAAATGCGATGAGAAATAAAAAATCCCATATCATTCTTGCTGATTTGGCTCTTGGTCGTGCATAAACAGGCCGGGTTTTTTTTTTTTCAGCTATACTGCTGAGCATGTCACGGTGTCATTTAATATTTATTTAAAAATTATTACAAAATGTCCAAGATTGTACGCCATATGTTGTGTGTGCCTTTTTAATTCATTATGGATGTAAAATGTCGCGAAGGTAGGAGAAAAAAAAGTGAGGCATTTAAAATTCAATCGAGGCAATACCTCTGCTGTTTACCAGTGTTCCAGAATGTTAGACGAGAACATTTTGAGCAATTATTTACCTTTTATGATTGAATAGAGCTCTAAAAATGTGCCTCTGGGTGTGGCATTAGACGTGCTCAATTGAAATACGTGGACGATTATTTGTCACATTTCACCCGGTAAATGGAGCAAATGTTGAGGAAAAGAGTGCAATATTTGGCGTTATTTGCCGCCTTTCCTCTTCTCCATTGGACTGTATTGTCTTCAAAAAGCTCCACCTGAAATTGTAAACTCTGTAAATAGGCACTCAAATGTATCAAGTGATACGACGAGGATTGCTAAAATATCAAAATTCACATTGAGAACCGAAAGTGTTCTACTGTAACCATAAAATGTGACTAATATGATCAAATGTGATGGATTTAAACCCGGAAAAATGAGCTCTAAATCTCAGAGAAGTGTAAAAAAGTCTAAATTAAGATTTTGAAATTAATTGCTCTTGTATATTTAATATTTGGGTGTTTGATAAATATTTTAAACCTAAGACTGAAAAAAGACTGAAAAAGGAAAAATCTTTTTTACCCCTTCTCAGATCTTTTATGTTTTATGTAGATTTCGTATTAAAATACAGATTTTTCTTTCATAAAAAAGTTATCTTTAAAGTGCTGAAGGGCAAATATTTATTCTTAGTTCATACTCATAAACATAACTTGCCCATTCACAAACATAAATCCCCCCAAAAAGATGGAGCTTGAGATATCAAATGGTTTTCTAATTTGTACGAGAAAAAATTCCAGAGATATTTTTCTTCTTCACTCCATTAAAATATTTTATCTTTGCAGGGTATTTTTTGGATGTGTACTCAACTGAAAGGCCATAAAAATGTGTTATAAATTAGAGAAGAAAAATATGTTTGTATACAAAAATAATAATAAAAAAAAATCTCTCTGTTGGATGCATTAGGAGCTGTAATTTTCGCGTGGCTACCTCATTAGAAATGCGACGCGACCGAAAAACGCAATGCACTAATGGACGAGAGGGAATTCCAAATTAGGAATGCAACAATTATATATATGTAGGTATACACCACAGGTGTAATGATATAAAGTAAAAAAAAAGATGAATATTTATAATGATAAAATGCATTGAAATGATGGCTATCCTTGAATTGATATCAACTCTCGAGTGGTTTTTCTTATGCAATTTAAATCAAATATGATTAAAATAGCAAATTTATTTACAATTTCAATAAAATGTTATCTAGTGCAAATTCTTCATTCCCATACAATTGCTCATTTTCTTGTTTGCTCTTTATACTTCCCCCTTTCGTACTTCATATTATATACCCACCACAACATCGCAACAACATTGTATAAAAGTATAAAAGTTTGAAAAGCCATAGCAAATGCTTTTTCCATGTAATAGCATTTGGATTTATTATTTATTCAAATCAATAAAAAATCCGATATAATGAGATTTTACCCTTATAACGTTTTTTTTTTCTTTTTGCTCCATTTTCCTTAACATTTTCTTAAGGGAACTCGATGGAGTGGCCTAAAGTCACCCTGGAATACGGAAATAACTTGGATTGATGAAAATATTTTGTATGTACTCAAATAAAATATTTCTTATGCTCAAGCATGACAAAAAAAATTGATTTTTTCCTTAAAAAACTATTCCCTTTAACAAGATAATAAAATTAACATGAATATGAATAAAACGAAAAAATTCCTCCCCCATCTCTTACATAATATTGAGTTAGTATTTTGAAGAATTTTTCTTGAGTACAACATTTCCGATTTTTTCCTTTCGACAATTTCTCTCGAAGGAGAAAAAAACGGTTAAGTTCTCCTCCTTCATATCACTCACTCTTGGGTTTCTTTCTTTATTTTATTTATCGGATATAAAATCCCTCCCCTTTGGTCCACTCAATGTATTCATGTTGAAACCCTCCTGAATCCCCAGGAACTCCACATTCACCCTCCACATTCCATCCGGAGGACCAACCAACGCTGGGGTATTTTAGCTGTGATTCTTTCGAAGAAAAGAATAGCACAGCTTCTGTGTCCACTCTAAAACTCAAGGTCGTCGGATCGGGCTCAAACTTGGTATGAGCACGAATTAGGGTCCCCACATTCCAAAAAACGTATGCGCCGAAAAACTTTTCCGGCCGTCCGTCCGGCCGTCCGGCCGTCCGGCCGTCCTTCCGGCCGTCCGGCCGTAGTTTGGAGCTCAATTACAAGAGAACGGTAATAGATAGAGACTTGCGGTCAACGGCAAAGTTCAATTATCGACTGGAAGTCGTCCAACTATGATATCAAATTCAGCCCCCCACCCCTGCATCCGCCATTTTGAATTTTTTTCAATTTTGTTTTTGCTATATCTCAGCCTCTATTATAGCTAGAGGTCTGAAATTTTAATATGTTGTAGGGGCCCTTAAGACCTTTTCAACGATACTTCATTTCCAAAAATCGGACAAGCGGTTTAGCAAATATAGAGTTCTATCGTAAGTGGGCTATAACTCCTAAACCGCTTGACCGATTTGGACCAAACCGGTTTTGAATGAAAGATCTCAATGAGGTCTACAATTATCTATACATAGGAACTTTCAAAAGTTACCGCTAGAGGGCCTACAATCAAAAACAAAATTTTCGATGAGTTTTCGACCAGTTTTCGATTAATATCTCAAAAACTGGACGATAGATTTCGATTAAATTTTAGTATGTTATAGGTGATAGGCACACCTTTTAACCAAAAAAAAATAAAAAAAATTTATGTCGCGGTTTCAGAGATATAGACCAAAACAGGTTTCCATATGTACCGATTGTTGTAATATTGCCTTATATCGGCTTAACGGTACTTGATAAAGACTTTTCGATTGAAGTTTCATCAGGTATAGTGGGCATGACCTATCAGATTTTACTAATTTCAAAATTCAAAATGGCCGCCTTCTGCCATTTTGTTACATCAACAATTACTTTCATCTGTTCACATATATTTTAAACAAATTAATTGGCGCCCCGCGAAGCGGGGCGCCTTTTTTATACATAAAAAATATAAAAATATATAAACCTATAAATATACATATATAAGTACAATGATGGTCCAGCAGAGTAAAGGGAATGTACTGGTAAGTTTCACTTACGGGCTGTGATTCTTCCTTCAGATGACAGTCAAAGTGTAGTGAAAATTGAGGTGGACAAATTTTTAGGAATGGCTTTCTCACGCATCGAATCACAGCCAACGCGTGTAAATTCTGGGGAAAGGCTTACTCATGCGCGTTGGCTGTGATTCGATGCGTGAGAAAGCCATTCCTAAAAATTTGTCCACCTCAATTTTCACTACACTTTGACTGTCATCTGAAGGAAGAATCACAGCCCGTAAGTGAAACTTACCAGTACATTCCCTTTACTCTGCTGGACCATCATTGTACTTATATATGTATATTTATAGGTTTATATATTTTTTATATCTGCCAGTTTAGCAGAATGTATAATAAGAAGAAATGATGTTGCCTAGGAGGGTAAAAAAAAAGGATGAGATTTTTTCTGCTCTCCTCGCAAAATCCACACATCTAACGTATAAAATGTTTTTTGGGTATCGACGGGGACTAGGGGAGTCAGCGGAGTAAGGGTCAGGACGAATTCACAACAACAGAAGCTTCTTATGTACGCACTTTTGGGGAAGGCGGACGCGTGGGCACAAAAAAAAAGAGAGCGAAGAAGTTATCTGAAGATGAGAGGAGTGTGGAAAAAAATCAAGAGGTGGACGAGAGTGGTGGGTTGAGAGGGAAATTTTATCTGAATTTATTGGGATTGTAGGCATCATACCGTCCCCATGTACACAAAACAATTCCATATATTCCACCAAGGATCAGGCATTTTGGGGGGTGGCCCGAGTGAGATATTTATGTATTTATGGACAATCATCAGGATGACTCCTTATCATCAGATATGCGTACCACATTATGATTTAGCCAATTTGGAGTTGGAGAGGATGCTTGAGTTGCTACTGCTGCGTTATGTTGCCCCTTTTGGCATGAGCAAAAAAAAGCCCAACATTTCCCTTTTTTATGCCTATCAATTCAATTTTCTCCACCAGCCTCTTGTTTTTTTCTCTGCCTCGAAAACAGATTCGCTCCACCCCGCCCTTTTGCCAGAGAAGGCACACAAGAAATTGATGTGAATTCGTACACAGTTATGAATAATTTGATTATCAGCAATACTTTGAGAAAATTGATCTTCCGCCTCTGATTTCAATGCACTTTTATAGCTCTGTGCTGCCTTTGAAGTTGCACGCACTGAGAATTTTCAATCAGTCGCTCTCGGGCTCCTCTTAAAGTGCATACAACCTCCCTTTTCCCTTCAATGTCATGTACTACCGACGAGAAGCATCACACAATGCTATATTTTATTATGTCTCCACATTAAATTGAACGCAAACATTTTCAGGAGAGATAGAGAGGTGATACGGAAAATTTCAAACAAACCCAAGGGGCTGAAAATTTCCATCTTTTTACGAAGAGTAATCAATAAAGTTTTAATTTTTACGTAAAATGTTTCTTTTTTTTTTTTTTAATAACTAGAAAAAATTACTACCACAATGTATGGTATATTGTACATTTTACGAAATCATCTCTTTTCCAATAAGAACACCTCTTGTTAAATTTTACCAAGACTCTTAATTCAATCCAGAGGAAGGAAAAAAACGAAATAATTCGTAGTATTAAATTTTTGAGTTCCAAAAGTTATCTAATTAAATAATTAATTCAACCATCTGCCAATGAGAAGCCCCCTTGAGGAGCAATGGGCCTAAAAGAAAGAAAATAATTGAATGTGTTTCCAATAATAATAAAATGATGTACTTTCACCATTTCAGGTGCGTACAAAATGGATGGTACGGAGTCAGTGAATTGTTAATCATAACATATTATGCGCTCTGTAAATATTCGAGTAATTTTAATTTGCCTCCATTTTTTTTTTTGTTATTTCCGGCCACCCAAAAACACAAAACACAAACCCAAGTGAAAGTGAATTCACGTAATTTACAATTTCTTATACAAATTTGACTTACAAAATTTGGATGTTCCACCACGAAAATTTCATCAAATTGTAATAGAAGCATGTTGCACCCAGAGCAGATAAAATCTTCTGTAGTGGAAATTTCATTAAATTCCTTCGCATAGAGACAGTCTAGGTTGGGGGAGAGGGGGTAATGTGGGATGGGGGTGAAGGAAAAGCAAAGGGAAGCAGAAATTCTCATCTGCTGGTGAAATGTGATGGTTGGGAAATTAAACAAACGGAAAACTTTTACATCCCTCGGAATGCAATAATAAAAATTCCTTGACAAACAGCCACCAACCTCCACATTTAAGTCATTCGCCTCCCGCAAGTTTAAATCTAAAACTCCAAAAAGAGAATGTTTGCAACTTTCGCTCTGCTTCCTTTCTCATTGCGGTGTGTTCCACGCTGTGAATCTTCTCGATGGCAAAAAGGGATATATAATATGGGCGGTTGGAGAAAATCTCGGAAACTTTTACCCCATTTCCACACACCCCCACACGCTTGGTCACCATTTTAATTGGAAAATACCCAACCACCATATTAAATTTTCCCTTTTGCAATCAATCTGATGCCACATGTTGGATATTTCCTTTTGCAATATGTACATAAATATCCTTTCTATGGATACATAAAATCTCCGGTCATTGTAAAAATGATTTAAGTGATCGTTATGTGTATATGTTTTAATAATAAGAATTTCCATTAAAATATTTTAATAAATATTAGAAAAATTGAAAGTTCAATCACAATGAAAATTAAACAAATTTTCTAATCCCTAAAATTTATAATTAAACTCCACAAATTCATAAATAATCTACTGAAAAAAGTCTTCAAAAATAAAATTTTTAATTTACAAATAGGGTGTGTCGTACAGAAAGTTATCAGTTGAATATTTTCCTGATAAAATTTTCATATAAATTGCGATGGGACCGAGTGGCGTCGGCATGTGCCATAAGGAGACAAATAGATCGGGGTGTGAGCGATGACGGTCATCTAATAAAATGTTTGATGTGAGCTTCATGAATAAAAAATTTCCATGAAAATTTATTCGAAGCACCTAAATAAAATTGACCTTTTTTTTCAGCAGAAAAACCCACCCCAATTTTCTCATCAAAATTCATCCCTTGCTGAATGTGTATTTGGACTTGAAGCGTGGCCGAAAAATGTGAGTAAATACGAGAAAGAGAAACAGGTTGAGGGTCCCCTTGTGTGTCCATCTTCAATCTCACACCAAATATACATCAGGACACGCATTTAACAGTTGGTATGGGAGGGGGTGTGGGTGAAAAAGAGTCACGCAGTCTCTTCACTATGGGGGTGATTCTGTGTAAGGAAAACAACCCATCAACGGGATAGATACAAATTTTCCCATACGGACGGAATTTATTTTCATTTTCTTGACTTTGCCCCCATCATCCCATTCTCTGGCTCAAGGATCCTCAAGAGCCAGCGTATGTGTATGTGTGGAAAAAATAAGAAATTCACCCTCGGACTTGAGGGTTGGTGTAGTATACACTACACATAGACTTCTACTGGGGGGAAGATCTGGGTGGATGCGAAGCTCAAAAGATGTAAAATTGTTCGATTGCGTCAGCATGTTCTTTGATGATTTTGGGACAAGAGGGTGATTCCTTCTCACTCCTCCATAGCATTCACCTCCAATTCACTCTACAGGATGGGCATAAAGTCAGCATCACCCATTCAGTGGGGTTGATAAATCCAATTCCGGCAGTGAATTCCATTTGGTCGTCTCCGAAAACATCACAGAGAGAGACAGACGACTCGGGGTAGGCACCAAGAGTGAGTGTTTATGGTAAATGGCAAGCAATTCGCCGAATAACAATTGCTAAGAATATAAAACGCCCTTTACATGTCTCCACATCCAACGCTGACCATCCTTCAAAATGCCAATCAATTTAATGGTTACTCCACACGATAAGGGTTGGGATATCAATTTTAGAATTTCATTCGCCACACCGCCCCCCATGGGCATTAATATTTATCGAAGTGCCGGAATTCCATCAATATTTGGTGTGTACGAACGTCGAAAGTGGATCTAAATAATGCAGCATGGAGGAGGAAATGAAGAAAATGACATTTGCCTTCTTTCATTTATCCAAATATTGATAGACACCACCCCCCACAAACCACCCTACATCCCCCCCCCCCGCCAGGTCTTCCCATCGCAAATATATGGAGGCAAGTGCACAGGACAATTCAAATAAATGTATTGCGAAATTGTATGCCCAACCCCATGAAGTTCCTTTTTTTAATATTTCACCCATTGTTTGCTCATGGTGGTTTCCAATTTCACTTTGTTGAACCATCGCTACGGCTGGTAGAGTTGCAATGTGGGGGTGGTATGTGGAATTTAGTGGCATATTGTCCTAAATTGAAATTCCTCTCACACCGCACTAGTGCAGGAGGAGGAAGAAAGTGCAAATATCTATTCTTTTGCATTAGACGATAAAATTGAAACAACAGAACAGAAAAGACAGAAGAGTCTTCTTTGTGTGTTTTTTTTTTATAAAAAAATCTATCTAGTTAACAATTTTTTAAAGTTTTTGGTTTTACCTATAACATTTAATTATTTTAGGCAAAGAAATCAAAAAGATTACAAAAAAAATCCCTTTTGTTATATTTTGGAAGCTTTAATCCTTGAAGTACCTACATCCTATACCAAAACTATAAAAGTTTTGTCAACCCAGATTTTCCTAGGATTTTTTTTAAATTTCAAAGTTATCTAAAAAAATTATTTCTCAGTTAAAATTCTTGAAATTTTGTGTAAGAAGTTCTAAAAATTTCTTCTTTTAACTAAATACATATTTTTACACATTCAAAGTAAACCAAACGGCCAAATTTTAGTTAAAAACTATAAATGAAGAAAATTCTAAATCTTGGAATTGAAAATTTCTTTCTAATCTGATTTTCTGAAAACATAATGAATATGCAAGAATTAAAAGAAAGAACAAAAGTACATAACCCATTGTGTCACCATTCCACGATATATACATTTTACCACCCCCATCCTAGAGCAAACCACCCGTTCTTGCCACGAAGAAGGGGTGCAGGAAGATTGTGAGTGAGCGCATGCGTCACATCCTCAGACATCGTACACTACATCACACAGACACCACTGCAGGAGGGATTGAGTTATATTTCATAGCAGCAAACTCACCCCATTAAGAGCCACCCTCCAGGTTTGTGCTCATATTCAGCAACTGCAGGAATAATTTAATGGTGGCAGACGATGGAATATTCTGTTGCAAATGTAGCGCAGGAGTTTTCTCATTCGGTATCCTTCTCGCACTCGCAATGGGTACCTCTGTTGGTGCTCTGTCGCACACTCTACAGCATTGCCAGTGGCCATGGCTCTCAGGAGGGTTGACGGATGAAGGGGGTGAAATCGATAGAGAATATTCCTGAAAATGATATAAAGTTGTAATTTCAACCATAATTCCCAACATTGAGCTTTTCTCTCTCACACAAAAAAGGAGAAGCATTTATTGGGGAAAAATGGGAATAACATTTTGAGAATGGCGATGACGAGAATTCAACTCCTAAAACTTCCTCCATTGTAAATTTTAACCGAATACAATCAACCCCTATTTTAAATCTTCCACGAGGAAAAGAAATCAAATCACGAATTTGAGGGTGAAATTCTGCCCTCAATTGTTGTAAAAAAAAAATGTGGAGAAATATCTAGCTGTGAGCGAAAACTTTATTACAAGTCAGTAAATTTGAAAACACAACAATAATGTTATTTTTTATTCCCACCACCCCATTACATGCGGGGTGATTCGAAGAAATGCCAATATGATGGAAAAATCCGAATGTCAAATGTTGCGTGACAAAAATTATTTATGATTCGGAGAATTTTCCTCTTCAGAAGTGACCTTTTCAAAATTTACAGTCTCACCCTCATGGCTATATATGGACTTCCAATTCCCCTTGTGGTTGTGCCCAGAGGGTGGTTTTTGAGGTGATTTCGTTTGCAATGCAAGACTATTTTCGAATAACACGAAATCACCCTTCGCATTTTAGTGTGGTTCAAAAACAACATTTTTCGCATGATTTTTTATGCCACCACCAATTTTGCAATGATAATACTTGAAATTGAAAGTACATTACACAATTTTTTACATCCCTTCGGGAAGGGTGTTCGTTTTTATGTAGAACATTGTTGAAGAAGGAAAAAAAGCGAACCCCAACGAATTGGTTGATACTTGAAAATTTGTTATTGAGAGCTCTCGAAAGTATTTCGTCACGCTGTAATACGATTAATTTAATTGAAATTATGTAGAATGTGCCAACATAGAAATTATAAAATATTTTTTACAACCAAATATGCATTCAAATAATGCCAAAATCTCTCTTTAATAAAAGAAGTCGTCAAAAAAGTAATAATAAAAAAATATTACTGAATATTAATATGATTTATATTTTCTCGCGTTGATCAGAAAGTTGATGGAAATATTTTAACAGCCACCCCATGTTAAATTTCTCATTGTTTTATCAGCAAAGGAAAAATCACCCTTTTACACCCATTGGTGAATCCTCCATGATGGACGACCATTGCATGATTTATGACACTCTCATGTGAAATATTACATTACATTTTCTTGAATTTTATTGATCCAAAAAGCTCCTTCTGCCACCCACCATCACCGAAGCGGAGTGGTTGGAAAGACGAGAACGCTATTACAACAACCCCATCCTGGACGACAATATACAATAAAATGTTGCACACAGGGTGGAATTTTCCAAAAAAAAGGGGTGAATGAAAAGTGGCCAAAGAGTAAAAGAGAGACGTACTTTTCGGGGCAAACATAATCCATCAATGTTTCACAAATTCTCCATCTTTCTCCATTTTCTCTCAATTCCTCATTATCTTATATAACACCCAGCCCTATCTTTTGGGGTCTTATCTCGAATATTGTCATTAGATTCCTCACTATTCTCCGTGTTTAATATAAATAAAATTATGTTATACCCCCCAAAATAAGAAGGGTTGGAATCTCGAGGGTTTGTGCCACAATATATACGAAGAAGGAAGACTTCACCCCTTTCTGGCTTGGCATTAAGCATTAGCAGTTGAGATGATAGGGTTGAAATAATACCGGGACAGACCTCCATCTTCCAAACAATGAAAGTGTTCATCAATCATAATCTGATGACTCATTTTCCACCCTCTCATTACTCACAGAACTGTGTGCCAAAGAATTTCCCATATATAGGGTTGCGATGGCTACACTTTAATCTCTCAATTTTCATGCTCTCCTCTGCAGAGTTCTATAGAAAATATAAATCATTCAAAGACTTTTCTATTCTAAAATGACTTCTTTGTAAGAACTATTTTTTTTCATAAATGAGAACATTTTTCCTCTTCAATCACATTTATTGTTGCTTTTTCGACAATAAAAATGCAGAAATTGAATGAGATATTTTCATCAAAACGACTTTGTATTGATTTTTCGTATGAGTGCATATAAATTCGGGATTATCGTATGGAAGAATGTTTTCTCGCTCTCATCCCCTTTTTGCAATGTGGGGGTGGATGCCGGTATGAAAAACTATCCGTAGGGCCATTCATTCATTATGCATTCCTTTTCTTCTTTTGCCACCCTCACCAAAAGGGAGGAAAAAAAACATTTGGCAACTTCTCCCTTGTCGTGTCCTTTCACCCTCAATTGTGGATTTCTCGGCTGTCCTTTCGCTAGAGAGCTCTGTCTAAAGAGTGAATTCGGAGAGAAATGCCGGACTTGGTGAATTTAATACATCCCATTTCTATGCTAATCTCTAGCCTCCGGAATACAAAATCCCAAAACATTCTCTGCCTCGAAGGGATGAAATTTGGTTGAATTGTTCGTTGAACGGAAATGGCGCACGAGAAGACTAAAAAATTTTCCAGCCAATTCACTTATGTTCATGGAGAAAAGGAATGATATGGGCCCCGTAAAGGCAACAGAGACTATCCAATTCCTCCCCAACATGTCAGCCACCCACTTCCTTCCCCACTCTCTTTACATCCCCACACGTTATATATGTAGCAATTTTGGTTGAAGGGTGTGTGTGTGCAGGAAAAAGAAGAAAAAATATATAGGAAAAATGAAACCAATCAAATTTTCCATTCTATTTTCATGTCGATATTCGCCGTCACATTTTCCATCTCTTCCTCCTCACAATATACCATCAGAAATACGATGGATTGTAATTCAACTGACTTTTATATCAGACCTTCATGTATCGGTGGAAGCGAATACGGTGGAGCACCCCACAAAATGTTGGAGAGTAAAATGTTTGATATATTATTAAATGATTTCTTTTTATTGTACTGTGCCCTGTTACATTTTCGACAATTTTTTCCCGCACTCTTTTTTTTTGGATATAATACCCCGGAGGGATACAAATTTTCCCATCTCATGCACGGAGAAACCATGAAGGAGCAGCAGAAAAAAAAACAGGACAGCTTTTCGCAAATATTTCCAATCGAGAAAAATTGTGATATCTCGTCAAAAGCTTTTCCATCAGCAATGAAGATTTGGGTATTACCACAAAAAATAGCTATATATGAGGAATAAAATACACAACCCGGCTGACACATGGAGTACAAGTAACTCACATGGATTCAATATAAAAAGTTTTATTTTTGAATATAAGTAATTCTAGAATTTATTGTATGAATGACTTTTTTTATTTAGGAAGTAATTGAATAAGAAAGTTCCAAGGCCATCGTTTCTCAAGGTTTAAAGGCACTGAGGAAGATCTAGTGAGCCGAAAGCTTCTAAGATAGTGCAAAAACAGATCAACTCATTTAATCCTTAAAGACAAATTCCATTTATTATGTAATTAAAAGGAATTATTAAGGATATTTTCTAACTAAAACTAAAAAATAGGTAAATAATAAATCATTTAAAATAATCAATCATAGATCTCTTATTTTATTATTAATCATTTAATAAGCAATACGATGTCAGCCGGGTATTTTAGATTAGCTTAGGATCTATTTTGGGGGATGATTCGCAAAGCGATGGATGCGATGAGAATGATTTAGAAATCATGTATCGCCATAAGTGTATGTGGTGAAATTTATTGTTCAACACTTTTTTTTTGTTGGTGACAGTGGAAAAAGGCAATAATTTTCGTGATTATGTGTTTTGTGTTGCGAAAAGGACATCGTCCCGCAACAGTATATCCCATTCGTTCGCAAAAGTACGCGCGTGGTAATTCAAATAAATTCACCATATAAGCAAAATCCTTTATTTATTTTTATTTTATTTTTTTTTGTGCTGCCTTCCTCCGCCACTGCAATCATATATCTATTTTTATTTCATCCCCGTGATATTTATATGGTAAGCCATAAAACACATTAAATCCCATAGAATAATCGAAATGTCACATTAGTTTGTAAAATATCGGGTCCAGATTTCCACTCTTACATCCGTTTTCCTTAGCATTTTATTCCTCGTGCGCTGTGGTCCTTTTTCCCTTTTTTTTTCCACACTCACTCTCTCTCGCAAATATATATTTTTTCAGGCGCACAGAACATGAGTCTAGTGGGGCGAGAGAGCCCCTTGGGGGATAATTCAAACGACTCTCGGGCTCGCACATTTATATTCAGCCATTGCCGCACGAAAAGTGTCTCCGCAAAATGTGAATTATTGATATATGGATATTGGCTTCCATGGGAAGTTTCCCATTTTACAGGAAGACCTACCGATAGAGCTAACATACTAACCAACCCCGGAATATGGAGGACGCTGAGGCTCGCCCGAGGATGACTTGGTTTGGTTGCGGGGGGAATGTGTAGTGCAATGGGTGTGGGTAGCCATTGTGGGGGAAGGATGGAAGAGACCTCGCAATAGTATGCTGAGAGTGCTAGAACAGATAATTCTCTTCATGTCTCGAGGGTGGCTCGTGGATTGAGATTTATTTCAAATTGTACCTCACGAAACTCCATTTTCTATTTTATTCACACATTTCTCATTCCCACATCCACTTTACATTTACGAAGGATAACGACTTTTCCATTTTCTCTTCTTTTTTTCTTCTTTCTCCTTTCCCCAAAATTTAATATTAATGTGTCCTTATATAGTTACTTGCCTTACATCTACTGCATACTACTCGAAAAAAAAGTTTTTCGTTGTTTTTTAATAAGCGAGATAGAGGGGAAATTCGCTTAATCTCTATTATAAAAAATTTTACATAATTTTTATTTATTAAAACAATTAATATTTTAATAAGTTTTAAATCTTAAAGAATATTAAAGATACAACTTGAAAAAACATTGTACAAGAACTAAAAAGCTTTCATTTAAAAACACAAAAAGGATATAACTGTGAATTCCTTTGCCAGGCTCTTTAGAAAACCACCCCTCGAGGAGTTTGAGGGATGTGTCAAGAGGGCGAATGTCGGAAGTGAGGCACGCGTCTCATGTCCATTTGAGTGATTCAAACTAACAAGGAATTTTCTTTCATTTCTCTGGCTTGTCTTTCAAACGAAAGAATTCTTATACTTTAAACCACACATCTCCATCCACCACATACTTTTTATCAGCATCCACCGCCGTCTGGGCTGAGAGGAAGACAAAGAAGAACTACCCCCAGTGCGCTGAACGGAGAGGGATCACATTTCCAATTTTGTAATTACTTGAGCCACTTTTTTCTTTTTCAAACTCCCACTCCCATTGTGTGCCTCTAAATTTCTCAAGTGGGATCAATTCAAGAGGATTCCTCCCACCCTAAGGTGGACCCTAAGTCCTCCCCTTGGACATGATTTTCCTATTACAAAAAAAGAGGAATAAGAGGAAAAAAAAAAGAGAATCTGGATGCTGAAGATCGGCAGAATGGAAAAAAAAACTCATCTCACTTGGCATTGTTCATCCCTCGTTCTTATCTCACTGTTATCCACACCCCACAGAAGCCCATAGGATTCCGTGCACACTCACGCACACTGGGACACCAATCAATTCCATCCTAACACCTTCTGTCCTTGCCAATCTCTCAGCCATGGGTGCCAGGGGTGTGAGGAAAATCCGTCCGAATTCCGTTGTTTGTTAATGAAAAATCCTCCACCGAGCGGCTTTCACTCTGAAACTCAAATTTGACGCTATTAGGGGAGAAAGTTTCCGAACAGGATGACTGAAGGGATTCCAGGAAAAAAGGGGATGAATAGTAGAGATTTAGCGATTTAGTGATAAATTCAACATATTTTTGAAACTCTGCTCTGAAAACTTCTTTTACATCAAAGGAAAGTAAGGAAATGATTAGATATGATGAATTTGTGAAATAGGTTTCCTAAAAAGAAAATTTGATTAAAAATGTTTCGCTTCTCTGCTTTCTAATAAATTAAAATAATAAAATTCTTGACTTTTTATCAAATATCTTCAAATTTTCTTTTCCTTACATTTTTCAAGAATTAGAAGAAGAATTTCTCTCTAAAGAATTATAAAAGGGAAGTGAATTCCTTAATTTTTGTAAATTTTCCTCAATTCTTTTGAATAAAAGAGATTTTTGCTGAAATGCTACAAAATCAATATAAGGCCACCGGAATCTCAGCACTAATGCTCCTTCTCATATGAAGCACCCAACAACCAGGTTTAATCAGCAAAGAAGGGGGATAATTCATGTAATACCCCCTCATCCTAAATCCCTGTGAGCCATGTTCTTTTCCAGTAACATGAACTGAAAAGTAAAATTAATTGGCCATTTTTGGGAGGGTGGTGAACTGAAAGTTCTCCCATCAGGAAGAAAAAAGATCCTCCAAAAGGCACCAAATGAGGACGGAAAATTCCCTGCCTAGGGACTTTTTCTCTTCCGGATGGTGAGTGTGTGTTCATCAGGGGGCAGAGAGTTCAACAGCTTTTTTTGCAGTAGCATTTGTTTATGCTAGAAGATGAGGGTGGTGCGTTTTTTGCCCAGGCTAGTCCTCTAAGGGAAAACCCAGCCAACACCACATGTAGTGAATTACCCCTCTAGCCGCTGCAGGGAAGAAGAAAAAAAATGTGGGGATGGTCGCATGTTATCTTTGAATGACAGAGCTGGTTGTTTAAGATTATTGCAGATTATTACGCATTTTTTATTATTTGTCCTATCTCGAATCTTTTTTGCCCATACACAGAGGGTCACCAGCCTAGAGGGGCAGTACAGCAATCACCCGCTGTTTCATCTATCGATGGGCAATTGAAGAGGCGACATGATCACGACGAAGTGTATGAAAATTTCACAGGACATTTGGTCAAATTGCAACGAGGGTTGATTCGGAGCCATTAAATCTCTTCATCCCCTCTGGTGCACTTACCTTAATTTCCATGTAAAATATTTGAGATTTATCCTTTGCATAAAAAAAAACTCCTTAAAATATCACTGATAATCCTTTTTTTCGTTAATCCTTCTCACTGGAATCACTTTTTTATTTAATAAAAAAAAAATGCTTAAGAACACGATCGTCCAGCAGCTAAATCACAACTGACTGACACTTTACATTCACCAATCTCTTTTGCATATTCTAAAGTCCTTCGCATAACATTCCAATGAAGAATATTCCCCGAACGCTTGCGCGCACCTTTTTAGCCCACCCCACGGAAACTCCCCCACAATTTCCTGTATTCAAAATAGCTCCCACTTGAATATTTTCCCTAAAAGAAGGAAATTTTCTCAAGAAACTCCAATACATCCTTTCGCGGGAAGACTCAAAATTCGAATGAGGTTTCCTTTTTATCCCAGAGATCGCTCAACCCCTTTGCTATTCTTTAGTCATTTCACCCTTTTTTGTGGGGTTCGCCATCTTTTTAGCATACCCCGGTGGAAGGGTGACTAAAAAACCCTCTCCTGCCAATGGAAAATGCATTTTGGTGGGGATGAAAGGGTGAAAAGGCCTCTGAAGTCCAACCCTTCTGGAAATGTGCTCTTCCGGGATATTCTTTTTGCGATTTTTTAAAAGTTAAAAATTAAAAATATGCCTGAAGATCACTGATTTATTGGCTGTAAAATCAAATTTCTTAATTTTATTAATTTTAGAATTAAACTAAAAGTGGCTAAGACATTCAGAAGTCGAATAGGACGAAATCTTACCCTAAAAAACTCACAAAAAAGGGGTGAGTGTGCTAAAAAACAGCAAATAAAACGGCAAAAGGGGTAAAAGCCATCTATCTGGCAATACTAAAATCAATAAATATGTAGCTGAGCCATGGAGGAAGCTAACAAAGTAAGTAAATTAAGCAACTAGATAGAGAAAAAGTGCGATTACGTGTGATCTTTGGGCGATTGGGGTCCCCCAGAGAAATAGCTGAAGCGTAAAGTTCAAACTCCTCACCTGAGGATTCTCAAATACCTGTTGGTTTTTTAATGATAGTCATCGGTACACACACTTATGGTAATTTCAACCCCCTAATATTCAAATACAATGCTTTTTGCCCTCTCGTGACTTCAACATTTTCAATTTGTAACCAAGTGTGATCACCTGTTACGCTAAAAAATGCACACCGAATACAATTGTGAAGGGATAACTCCCAGGAAATAATTTAGGGGGATAGGACAGTGATGGAGGTCAACAAAGTGCAAATTGCAAGGTTTCTCTTGCATGATGAATAATTTTAATTTTTGTAAAGCGTACTCTTCTAAGTCTGTGTATGAATATTTAATTTTAACAATTCATTTGAAATGCTTTTAATTCCAGGAATTCTTCTTTGCTTCCGTGTTTCGATCATCACAAGTCGTTGGAAGTTGAAGAGATGAACGTGGAAGGAACTCATCAAATTATGACGGAATTGTTCCATAAAATGCATCCCTAAAAGTCTTTAGGAGGGATAACGTCGAAAGGGCAATGAAATTGGCTAAATTTTCGCGTCACATTGAACCAATTCTTTTTTATGCATTCTTGCATTTTTCCACAAAGGGAAAATCAACAGAATAAATGTTTCAATTTAGCTTACACGACAAGAATACAGCTGAGAACAATATCGAGAAGTATTTCAGTGAAAAATTCTTTGCAAAAAACGTGGAATATTCTAAGATCTTGGATGATTGGTAACAATTTGTCTTAACTGCTCAGTCAGGATTCTTTTTTTTCAAATTATCGCGAATTCTGATTTCAAAATTCTTGATATACGGATTAAGAAGTTCTAAAACTCATCTTCAAACCAAGTCCATTAAAAAAAATTCCGAGTGTACTAAATTGTATACAAAGAGTAAATCTAGGAGAAGATGGTCCAAAATTTGTAGAAATTAGAGTTTAATAGGCAATATTTGAGTAAATTTACCTTATTATGACGCAGAAAAAGCCTAATGTTGACTCAATTCCTTTATTTAGACTCAACCTTTGCTTTATGCAGACTCAATTTTTAACTAATGTAGACTCAGCCTTGACCTTATGGTGACTGTTAAAAATTGAGTCTACAAGACAAAACTGAGTCTAAATAAGGGAAAATTTGAGTCGCGATAAGGGAATTGAGTCAACATTAGTAATTTTCTGTGTCACGATTAGATGGAGTTAATTTTAAAGCAAAAATGATAATTTCTCTTCAAAATTGATTAAAATTTAATACTTTCAGTTTTTGGAAATAGTTTATTTTATCGTTCATTTGAATTTTTTATTACTTTGGACAGTTCGTTCCCGTATCGTAGAACTTCCTGAATCTTTTCTTATTGATCTTTCCTTGATTGACAAAATGTCTTAAATAATTTAATTACAAACTACAAACCAAAGAGCTACAAATTAATAAAAAGAATTTAAAAAAAAAAACTTCCCCAAAAACGTAAAAAAAATCATTTTAAAAACAGAAAATAGAAACACTTTCACATATAAATATTATGATCAACATATCAAATTCAGAACAAAGGGTGAGAAAATGAAATTACCAAGCACTAACTTAAATGCTGAAATGCACATGGAAAATTGAGAAGAAAAAAGGAAGAACAATACCTGAATAACTGAGTACATGGGGTCCGGTCCAGCAGATAAGAATCCCATCAGAATTTCTGCTTATCCTGCTGCATCCTCCTTAGTCATTATAATGAGGAAACCATCATGCTTTTCGGGAGACTCTTCGTCTGCGAAATTCAATGAAGACAATGCGAGGAGCAAACTGCAACGTGTTTTGGATTATAACAATGTTGAGGGTGTTCCAATGAAGTTGCTTTGTGGAATGAAAGAGTCGGAGGGTCCGAGAGCTGGGCAGAAATTAGTGCAAATGTCCACTGATTGGTAATTGTTGTGTTTGTCCAATGAATGGAAGAGACAATGAAGCGATTTTATACAAGAGGGTATGCGACATTAACTAAACTTTTTGCACAGATTCTCCATGCTTATACTTCTTACTCAGCCAAATTCAAGGAGAGGGAGGAGACGTTGAATTGGGGATCGAAGAAGCTACATAAGGGGTGTGCGCATATTGCAATCGGATTAATAGAATTAAATATTGCATTATTTAGCAAACAAATTAAGGAAGTATTTACTGGACAAACATGAAAATTTAATTTTCCTCAATGTATGTTCCAATCAACCTCCTGATTTAAATTAAAAGTTTCTATAAAAAATTCCAACGTTGTAAATTTTACTAAAAGAAGACTCCTTTGGGGATCTAAAAGGATGAAAAAGGAAGAATTCATTTCCACATGAAAATATTTATGTAATAATTTTTAGTGAGGAGAATTTTTCCACTCTCCATCGCCTAGACTTCCATTTCTATGTATATGACTCTTTTTCCATTCACAGCAGAATAAAGTAATTAATATAAATAATAGCGGGTTCTCCGGTGCTGCAAATGAAACTGAAAAATTACGTCGAGAGCAAAATAATCATCACACACCAAGAGTGGTCGCACCCACCGCCCTGTCTCGTCGGAAAATATGAAAATACGAGAGAAATATTGTGGAAACAAGAGAAAAGCATCTCCGCCCGGTGGTGGGTTGTGGGTGGTATGAGGGGGGCTACACATAGTAGCATATGTGGTACCGCAACTGGACGATTTATTGATTTTCATTGTGTAATTATAACAGCAGGGTGTCTTCGCATACAATCACACGAGATATTCATCTCCTACACCCTACTTTTCTTCTCTTTTATTCCTCCTCAGGTTGAGATTCTGGCCTTTATAATAAATAATTTTACCTCAAAAATGCAGATGAATGTTTGGGAGAAATTTTAATTAGATTATATTTAATAAATTTTAAATTAAATTAGATTATCTCAGCCATCTAGCTTAGAGTTTTAATTAAGATAAAAAATATCTTTTAAAAAAATGCAGAAAGAGATTGAATATTTTTAGGGTGAATAATTTTCTTAATTAGGCACTAATTAGAGGCCTAGTAGAGAAAATTGAGCAAAGTTTGATCAAACATTAAGGTCATACTAACAATCAACAATCGTAACAACAAGATTCGATAGAACAGAATGAAAAAAGAAAATTAAATATTTAAATATTGAGTAATTTGGACAATATTTGACAAATATTTGATTAAGAATTGGGGTCGATTCTGTTTCAAAATCTTTTCTTTTCCTACAACTTAAACTTTTGTAAGATTTTGACAATTTATGTTTTTAAATGATTCTATAAAAGAAAATTAAAGATTTTTTTTGTTCCAGAAAACAGTCGGAAATATCTTTAAAGAGCCTTGAAAAATTAATTTTCCTTATGAAATACGATCAAAGGATAAATAAAATGTCAAAATCTTATAAGATTTTTCGCAGAAACAAATTGTAAGAAAAAAAAAGATTTTGAACAGAATCGACCCCATTGTGTCAATTTTAATTAAACAAAAGGAAAGCAAATGTTTCGTTTTTTAAGGATATTTTTTTATCATAAACATCTGACGTGGTCAAATAAAAATTAAATATTTTCGTAATCTTTTGCTGAAATACATAGAAAAATATTTTAACATCATTACAAAATATTTCTCCACAATCAATAAAATAATTTTACCTTTAATCCTATTAAGAGAATATATTGAATTTTCATTGACTTAACTGAAATTCTAATAAAAATTCAGTTTAAATAACCCCCTCCCCACGTCTTGTCATTTGTTCATTATAAAATGAATGTCCCTCTGTTTCTGAGAAATTAATTAATTTCCCTCAATAAATTCAATTTATGTACATGAAGAGAATTTTTATATCATTCCCAATATTTAATTTTCTTTGGTGACTCTTCTTGGCCACGCATCGATGAGCTCGCGACGATGATCAATTGTGAATTAGCTAATTGAAGTTATAAATTAAAATTAATTGAAATCAATGGGAATTCTGTTATTGATAGTCAATCAATGAGTCGGTAGAATATGTAATTAATGCCCGCCATGGACTCTGACTACACTGGCGTGCCATTCCATATTGAGAGATTTTGAGATGAAAAGATCGTCTCCACTCTGGAGGCAGAAGCGGAGGGAAATGCGATGGCAAAAGAGTGCCAAATTGCGCGAAAGGTAAATTAGACTGCAAATGAGATCCATTGAATTGTCATTCACATAAAAAGCATTCAATCTTTTTTTTTCTACTTGTTCAATTGAGAGATTCCACATAAAAGAGGAATTGGAATTGAATTGCGATTCTATCCTATAGGCAAATTGAACATTAATTTATTGCATTTACCTGTTTTCATTTTAATTTTTTTTTATTATACTGCTTTTAGAATTTCTTATATTGTTTTCTTCTTTATTTTTTCATTGATTCAACATGAATTTATTTCAAACATTATTTTTGTCCACTTTTTGAATTTGGCGCCTTAAATGTAGTTCTAAAAGCCACCACTATTATTCTTTGGTTCTGTTGAGGAAAAAATTAAATGGATGACATGCTATTTCACCGCGATTCCTCTCCTCGCACGTCACTGATACTGTTTCACTCGCATGGAAGGTTTTTCGCAATTTTCTCGCGTTTTACATCAAATTTTCACGGGAAAATTGTGTTTTTTGTGACCGGGAAGCGACGGGAAAAAACACATTTTCCCGCATTTGACACTAAATCTGGAATAAAAATGCATAAAGTCCTTTTTATTTTCATTAAAATAAAACACATTTTCCTACATTTGACACTAAATCTGGAATAAAAAAATGCATAAAGTCCTTTTTATTTTCATTAAAAAACACATTTTCCCGCATTTGACACTAAATCTGGAATAAAAATGCATAATGTTCTTTTTATTTTTATTAAAAAACACATTTTCCTGCATTTGGCACTAAATCTGGAATAAAAATGCATAAAGTCTTCTTCTTCTTCTTCTTCTTTTTAAAAACTTCAGGGCCGGACGTATGCATAAAGTCCTTTTTATTTTCATTTCACTTCGGGATACTTCGGCTTCGTGCCCTTCGTCCACTCGGGGACGGTACTTCGGATCCCACTTCGGCTCCTGTCGATGACAGGGTGGGCTCGTTTGGCTGGCTCTCGCTCGGCTAATGCTCGGCTCTCGTTCGGCTCTGGCACAGAGGCTTTTTAGTTGAATTTTATTTCTATTTTTATGCTGTCCTGTTAGTATCAGTGCAAATGGCCGATGAAATCGTAGCCGTCTAGGATTTTCTGGCATTTTCTGGCAAAAATCCTAGACGGCTACGATTTCATCGGCCATTTGCACTGATACTAACAGGACAGCATAAAAATAGAAATAAAATTCAACTAAAATTGAGCCTCTGTGCCAGAGCCGAACGAGAGCCGAGCGGAAGCCGAGCATTAGCCGAGCGAGAGTCAGCCAACCGAGCCCACCCTGTCATCGACAGGAGCCGAAGTGGGATCCGAAGTACCGTCCCCGAGTGGACGAAGGGCACGAAGCCGAAGTATCCCGAAGTGAAATGAAAATAAAAAGGACTTTATGCATACGTCCGGCCCTGAAGTTTTTAAAAAGAAGAAGAAGAAGAAGAAGACTTTATGCATTTTTATTCCAGATTTAGTGCCGAATGCAGGAAAATGTGTTTTTTAATAAAAATAAAAAGAACATTATGCATTTTTATGCCAGATTTAGTGTCAAATGCGGGAAAATGTGTTTTTTCCCGTCGCTTCCTGGTCACAAAAAAACACAATTTTCCCGTGATTTTTACGGAAGCTCCCCGGGGCCCCCTAAGCACTCCCGGTGATTTTGGGGCCCCAAAAATGTGTTTTTTCCATGAAAAAAAATTAAACTGTTTTCACAACTTCAAGCGGTTTACCGCACTTTTTTATCCAACGGAAATTTTTGAATTCAGCCAAGAATTGCAAAAAACCGATAGTGTGAACGAGACAACTGGAAGAATTGTGCGAGATAGCAATATCTGTCAAAACAAACGTGGAAAAGTGAGGTTATGTCAGATTGTTTTGATTTTCCGCCTTTGCGAAAATCCCTTTATTTTTGGTAGTTTATCGCTAAATTAACGGCAATAAAATGGTGAAAATTAATTGAAATTGCAAAAATAATCTCAAAACTAACTAAACCTTTTGAAATTTACAGGGAAAACGGACGAAAACGCAAAAAATTCAAAAGCAGAAACTTGCACAGCTGAAAAGATTGATAAAACCCCGAGATCATCGATTAAAGGAGAAGGATAAGGCGCCCCCGAAGAAGAAGAAGCCAGATCCGTACACAATAAAGATCCACGATGCCCCCCAGATGAGTTCTGCCCTCTTCTTCCAGTACAACACCCAACTGGGGCCCCCATATCACATTCTCGTCGACACGAATTTCATCAATTTCAGCATAAAAAACAAACTGGACATCATCAAGAGCATGATGGACTGTCTCATGGCCAAGTGCATCCCTTACGTGACGGATTGCGTCATGGGGGAGCTGGAGAAAATGGGGCACAAGCACAAAGTAGCCCTTCAGATCGTCCGGGACAGTCGTTTTGAGCGCCTCACGTGCCTCCACAAGGGCACGTATGCTGATGACTGCCTCGTGAATCGTGTCACGCAGCACAAGTGCTACATTGTTGGCACGAATGACAAAGATTTGCGAAATCGCATTCGGAAGATTCCCGGAGTACCCGTGATGTATGTGGCGCAGCATAAGTACGCCATAGAGCGTATGCCCGATGCCTACGGGGTACCCATGTGAATCTTTTTATTGATTTTGGCAAAATATTGTAACTTTAAACTTAAAAATAAAGAATTTTTCTGAAGAAATCAAATCAATCTTGAGCATCAAGCATATGCTTCTTGTTTAATTCCTCCGAGTAATAAAATCCTAACTAATAAATAAAACAACAAATTAGTAAGTAAATGATGTTTATTAGAAATTTGTTTTCTAAGGGCTCTCCTGCGTGCATTACAAATAATAAGAAGCCTGAGGATGGGGGCGCTCACGTGTTGAAAAGAAAAGACGAATAAAAATACTATTCTGAGGATTAGTTGATGGTATTGACAATGTCGTCAATCTTGAGGATTGACCGCACCGTCTCAGATGCCAGGGTGACAGCTGATGTGGAGACCAGGAGTGGCTGAACCACATTCTCCGTGAGAATGTCCGTGATGGCGCCCTTGCGTACGTTAATCCCGGCATTCTTCTCGCCCTGTGCATGACGATTCCTCAGCTCGGTGACAGTTGAGATGGGATTGAGCCCGGCATTCTCAGCCAGTGTCGACGGGATGACCTCCAGGGCCTCGGCAAAGGCACGGAAGCAGTAGGCGTCAACGCCAACGAGGGTCTGAGCATGATTGGCCAATTGTAGGGCCATCTCGGTCTCGGGGGCACCACCACCGGCAATCAGACGACGCTTCCTCACGAGGCACCGCACAACACAGAGAGCATCGTGCAGGGAACGATCCACCTCCTCCAGGACGAGCTTATTGGAGCCACGGAGTACCACTGACACGGTCTTCCCTGGGTTCTGGATGCCTGTGATCTTGACAAACTTATTCGTCCCACTGGGAACTTCCTCCGCCAGGTCGGCAGAGACGAGATTCTCAGCCACAAAGTGATCCAATGAAGCAATGGGGCGGCAGCTGAGGGTCTTGCAGACAAATTCAATGTCCTCCCGTTCGATGTCCTTAACCACCATCACCTTAATCTTGTCCAGGAAGTGCTGAGCGAGATCTGAGATGGCATCACGGAGGATGGATTTCTGCACGAGGAGCACGTTGCAGCCGGTCTTCTTGATCTGCTTCACAATATTGAGAATGTACTCGCGCTCCTGCTTCAGCACACGATCCATGGCAGCGTAGTCCGCAACGATGACACTGTGATCCATGTCCGTCTTCGGGGGAGAAATGCAGAACTGAATGAGTCCAATACGAGCCTTCTCCAGGCGTTTCGGTCCATTATTCCCGGAAGCACGCTGCGTAAAGACGAGCCCGTCGACAAGTTCGGTGTCCTCAATGGTGCCACCGAGGCTACGGATGCACTTGATGTCCTTGAGATCAACCACATCATTGCGCGTGGTGTCAGCCACCTTCAGAACAGCCTCCACGGCAAGTGGGGCCAGGAGTCCACTGTACTGCGACACAACTTTGGAGTTGAGCGATGTGGAGGCACTCTTCACGAGACTCTCGTGGTCACCCAGTTCAATGGGAATGGACATCTCATCGAGAATCTCCACAGCTTTAGCAGCACACCGTTGGAATGCATCCGAAATGGCGGTGGGATGAATGCCCATCTGCAGGAGTTTCTCAGAAGCTTCAAGAAGTGCTCCAGCCACCACCACAACGGACGTAGTTCCATCCCCAGCCTCAATATCCTGTGCCCTCGAGAGCTCAACGAGCATCTTTGCAGCTGGATGGATGACATTCATCTGCTTGAGGATTGTTGCGCCATCATTGGTAATTGTCACCTCCCCATTGCCCGCCTGAATCATCTTATCCATCCCACGAGGCCCCAAACTTGTCCGGATGGCATCGGAAACAGCTGCAGGCAAGAAAAAAAAGTGAGGTTAGGAACAATGTCAGAAACTTCCAGAACTCCCACACCTTATGGTTGCTTCCTGAACATTTTTCCACCCTTCTTCTCTCCCTTTGGGTACAAAACCCAATCAGAAAGCCCCCAAAAGCCTCAAAAGACCCCTAGCAAAGCCCTAGAATGGGAATTATTTACCTTTTGCTGCATTTATATTGCTCATCCGGATATCTGCCGGCTTACTTTTATCCTTGTAAGCACTCGCCTGGGGCTTCGCCTTTTGAGTCTCATTCTTGGGCACCATTTTTCCACGCAGAAAACTTACAAGAAAACTGGGAAATTCACAATTTATCGGAGGAAAAATGAGCTCAACACGCGCTCTTGTTCTTTTCTACACACACACTGACACAAAACACACACGCACACAAAGTAAATTCTCAGCTTTTCATCTGATGAATGGTGTTTGTGTTGGACGACAGAGGGCCAAGATGTTTCAATTTGGCGCCAATTTTGAAGATTTATTTTTGAAGAAAAAAGTAAATTTTTAACGTTTTAGCTGTGTTTCTTTGAGACACAGCTTTTGTGTACCGAGCAAAATCGAAAGTCGTCAGATCGGGCTCAAACTTGGGATGAGCACGAATTAGGGTCCCCACATTCCAAAAAACGTATGCGCCAAAAAAATTTTTCCGGCCGGCCGGCCGGCTGGCCGGCCGTCCGTCCAGCCGTGGTTTATGACTGAATTGCGAGAGAACGGTAATAGATAGAGACTTGCGGTAAACGGCAAAGTTTAAAAGTCGACTGGAAGACGTCCGATTATGACGTCAAATTTTACCCCCCACCCCCCGTCCGCCATTTTGAATAACCTCAAAATTTAGTTTTCGCTATATCTCAGCCCCTGTAATAGCTAAAAATCTGAAATTTTTATATGTTGTGGGGGACATAAAGAGCTTTCCAACGATACCTCATTTTCGAAAATCGGTCAAGCCGTTTAGTCAATATGGCCGCCACAATTTTTCATCGAAAATCGACCATAACTCGAAAACGGCTTGACCGATTTTGATCAACCCGGAGTCAAATGAAAGCTCTCAACAAGCCCTACAACTCTCTAGAACATCCAAAGTTTCAAAAGTGACCGCTAGGGGGCCAAAAATCAAAAACAAAATTTTCGATGAGTTTTCGATGAATATCTCGAAAACGCCATTATCGATTTGTTTCATTTTTTGATATGTTATAGCTGACCATGTTATCTAGCTCCATGCCAAAAATGAAGAAAATCTATGTCTCCGTTCTCAAGATATAGCCTTCCAAAGTTGTCATGTTATATCTCGGGTTCTACAAGTCCGATCTTGATCAACTCAAGTGCAAATGAAAGGTTTCGTGAAGCCCTACAAATGTCTAGAACATTGCAAGTTCGAGAAATGACCGCGAGAGGCGCTAAGGTCAAAAACAAGATTTTCGAAAATTTCGAACTCGAATATTTCGAAAATGCCATTATCGATTTACTTCATATTTTAATATATTATAGTTGAGGTTAAGACCTTTCCAACGATAGCTCAAACTCGAAAGTCTATGGAGCCGTTCCCGAGATATGGCGTTTTAAAGATTTCTTGGGGGATGACTTTTCAACTTCTCCCGACTTTGCGCGTATTTAAATTAATTCGCGTTCTAGTTTGCTCTCACAAAATTGGTACACTGAAAGAAACACAGCTCTCGTAAGCTTGGTCAGCTTACCAGTACATTTTATTTAATTAATTCTTAATTTTAATATTAAATCAGCTATAGTTACATGTTGTTTTATCCCTCTTGCGTCTACCACTGACGTACCGTCGTTGATTACCAGCATCCTGGTCAAAAGAAAACTAATAAATTCCTTCTAATTTCTTAAGGATTTTCATAAATCACATTTTTCATTTTTCTTTCATTTAGATTTAATTTAAAATTCTTCCTAATAAATCCCACATTAAATCACATCCAGAGAGTCCCTCTGAAACATTATTTAAGTTAGAGGCACATTTTTTTTTAGAAATCCATTGTAGGCACTTCCAGGTCTATAAGATGCGTCTCTGTGATCTTTTGCTCCTCCTGCTCAGCTAGACTACTCGTTAGGAGGGTGTAGTCCTGCTGCTGCGCATCCGTAATTGCCTGATGGGTGGATTTGGGCTCCATTGTGAGCGTTCTATCCTGATCCAGGTTCATTATGCAACTCTCCGTGCTGAGGAACTTCATCTCATCGAAGGAGGATTGAGAGTTGTCCAGCAAACTGAGACAATTCTCGGGATCACTGCTTGGTTGATTCGATGGGAATGGCGAGAAGCTCGTGAGGGTGGTCCATTCGAGGGATAAATTGCCCCGATCGAGGCACATGCTGTGATCAAAATTTATGCCCAGGAAGAGATTTGGGGACAGGCGGGCACCACAGGACGGTGAGAGGGGTACTTCGTCTACTTGGGGGGCTTTCATGAGGTCCGAATCGAGGGATTGGATGGGGATTTCGGTAAAAATATCACTGGGAGCCACAACATCGGGCAGGATGTCCGTTGGGGGTGGTTGTTGGGTGGGAATTGCCGTGGATTCGGGGAATTGCGGGAGAGGCATATCGAAGCAGGGAGCATCGGGTGGTTTCTCCTGCTTTCGCCACTTGGCACGACGATTCTGGAACCACACCTGCACCCTAGCCTCTGTGAGATCAATAACACGCGCGAGGTCCTCCCTGAAGAAGACATCCGGGTAGTGGGTTCGCTGGAAGGCACGCTCCAGCTCCTGAAGCTGCAGCGAATTGAATGTGGTCCTGATGGGAAACAAAACAAAAAGAGCGGAACTCTCAGGAGTTGGAGGAGGAATTTCTCATCAATCGATGGTCGCACCTGTATCGACGCTGTTTCCTCTTCATTCTCACACACCACCACCAGCACCTTTCTACGGCTTCATCCCGATGACGACAGAAATTTTTCCCAGACTTTTCAGCGCTTTTTCCACACGTTTCACGATAAAATAAAATTAAATCCTCTTCTTAGCACAAGAAGACACTTGAATCCACCTAAAAATCATTTTTTCAAATTATTTTTTTAAAGTTTTTCTTGCGAAGAAAATTGGAAAATTCTAAGCAGCAGGAATATGATTTCCTCGCCACTATTGATGTGCAACTGAAGACACGGTCACAGAGAACCGTTGAACTCTACCCATTTTCCCAGCAAAGAGACCAAACTCACCAGAGAAGGGCGGAAAAGCCCTAAAAATGCAATTTCTTCACCTCTCATTCATTTTCATTCCATTTTCTTGCTTTTCTTCGTTTTTCTCTTCTTCCCCTCCTCTCTCCTTCAGAGCATGGCAAGAAAATCAAGGAGAAGAATTCAAAAGAAAATAGAGAAATCCATCAAAATAATCTCCATTTACAATGATTTCATATATATATTTTCTTCAATCTTAACCACCATACATTTAAATACTTTTTTTTTTCTTATTTATTCTTTCTTTTTATCTCTCTCTGTTGTTTTTTTTTATTTAAATAGTATATATGTAACCTTTTTCAGTCCATTTTCAATATCCATTGAAAGATTGATTTTTTTTATACAAAAAATTAAATTCTTTCCCACCTAATTGCGCCCTAAAAGTGCTACAAATAATTTTGTCTTTTTTTTCATTCACAAAAAAAACTACTCTTTCTCCCTTCTCCCCGTGCGTTTAAAAACTCTTAACTCAAAAAAAAATATTCAAAACAAAAAAAAACTTAAATCTACATTGAACTATGATACAGAAGGTATTATATTCGATTTATTCCGGACAATTTTCATTTGATTTTTCTTTTATTTTTCAAAAATATATTTTAAAATAAGGTGAGAAGTAAATTTTTTTAACAAAGTTTTTTGTCGTGAAAACTTTTTTTTTTAATTATTAAAAAAATATGAAATTTTAGTCAGGAGAAAGCTTTATAAGTTTTAATAATGATCATAAAAAATTTTATGATTTAAAATTTTCTGCTAATTGATCAGAAAATTATTCAAATGATTAGAAAAATAATTTAATTTTAATAAAAAAAATTCTTTTTTCTCTCAATCAGAAAAATGATTAAATTAATATGGAAAAAATTTTTTTTTCAATTTTTAAATAGATAATTTATTCTTCTAAATCACTTAGAAATTAAAATTAAAATTGAATCGTAATTTATGAATCTAATTTTTCATTTTTTTTTTAATTTACGTTCCTAAGTCTGAAATTTGAGTTTATTTAAAATTTATTAAAAAAAGGAAAAACAAAAAATAACCAAAAACTAAAAACTTGACTCCGAAATTTTAGAAAAAAAATCATTAAAAAGCATGAAGATTTAATTTAAATAAAATTGAAAATCTGAGGAATTTTAAATTGAAAACTTTGCTTCTTCTTTATTTTTCAGAGATATTTTTGATTTTTTTTTTATCAATCAGTTAATTTTCTTTCTAAATTATTTTGACGTTTTCATGGGTTTATTTTAAATAAAATAAAATACAATCAACGACTTCTATCAAATTCACAAATATTTAAGAAAAACAAATTTAAAAAAAATCAATTGAAAATCGTACAAAATAACTAGAAAAAAATCAAAAATGATGGTAAAATAAATCTAAAGATAAAAATTGTCACGAAACCACCATTAGATTCTTTTTCCTTAAAAAATATATATAGATATAATTTTATTTATATTATCTACATTAATTTTCTTTCTTCTCTTTCATGAGATTGCAATGAGAAAAATGCACAACCAACAAACAAAAATAGGATAATTCCTTCACATCTTTGATTTTTCTTTTCACTACATTTTCTCTAATCTTTTTTTTTCTTTTCTCTTTAACATCTATCACTTATATACAATTAATACAGATTGGAAAAACATTTTTTTCTTCTTCATAGGTAATTATACAAAACTTTAAAAAATAAAAATCTTCTTCAAATTAAGTTGATAAAGTTGGGATGTAACGAATTTTACAACAAAATTAGAAAAGGAAGAATTTTATAAAAGTTTTTCTTTACAACCATCTCTAAAAATCTTAAAGATACAAAATCTACAGCAAAAAATAAGAGATTTTTAGGGGTTCTCCGTGAAAGTTGCATTGAGGGAGATCAAGGAAGGGAAGGCAATAATCACAAATATTTTTTTTACGTCATATAAAGAGATTCCTGTCAATTGGTTTACTTTTTGCTTATAGAAAAGCTGCATTTTGCGACATTTTTTTTTTACCTATTATCCATAATTCTATTGCCAATATTTAATAGACATTTTTTTCGTGCTACATTATAAATTGTCTGAATTCCATCGAAAAATTACTTTTCATTTCATTTTTTGTTTAAATTCTTAACATTTTTTTCTTCTTTATTAATATTGTCAGATTTGATTTTTTTTTTTAAATATTTCTTTGTGATATTATCTTTTTCTTTTTTTTTGAGGTGCATTAGAAGAGGGTAGCTACCAATCAAGGGGGAGATTTGAAATGCAAGCGTGGGCTATTAGGGAAGTTTTTTGGTTATAAATTTTAATAATGAAAAACAGAGTTTTTTTTTAAATATAAAATATCAAAAAAAAAGGAATTTTAAATTTCAGTAAAGAAAAATGAAAATAAAAAGTAATAAATTCAAAATTATTTAAAATAAAAAAAAACCGTTGTGGCTTAATTTTTATCCTTAGAAAAAATTCAATATCGAAATTTTAAATTTCATAGTTCAATAATGAAAAATTTTCGGTTTCCTTATGGATTAGAAAAACAATTTCAAGAAGAATGAAAAGACTTTTTCTTACCGGGGCCTGAATTTTAAATTTCAGTAAAATTGGTGTTAGCCACGAAGAGGAACACCAAACTAATAAAGCTAATAAAGTTAAAATCGAAAAACAAACATTAAAAATTTCAGAATCTTTTAAAAAATTTTCTGGATTTTGGAGGCATAGCGTAAAATATAAAAACAAAGATCTCTTTAATTTTAAATCGTATTCTTTGGACCAATAAATCATTGAAATCGTTGAAATTTCAAGAACAAATTCTTGAAATTTTAAAGATTTCTTACCCACTGAATAGGACCGTTCTGGAAAAGTCAACTTCAGACCAATTATCCTGAAATTTCAATTAAGATATTTTAACTATTTTAAAAATTTTTTCTTAATCGAATTTCGTGGAATTGGAAACTCTTTATGTAATTTTTATGCGCTCCAAGTAAACAAAGAAAAATTGCCAAGCGTGCTAAAAAAAAAACTAAATACTTACCTATAATTTTTTTTGATCTTTTTGCTTTGAATTTTAAAGGCAAGATAGAAAAAAAATCTTACATTTTAAGCACAAATTAAATCCTTTTAATGTTTTTATTTTAAAATTATTTCTTTAACCCACAAATGTTGTTTAAAAATCTTTAAAAAAATAGTTTTTCGAAAATAAAATAATAAACAATGAACATACACAACTTGCATAAATCTCCCCTTTGGAAACATCCTTCCACTCTGTATATTACTAAAATAATCTCTTTTAGACTAAAACACACATTTGAGAAAAATATTCAATGTCTTGTAACTTACTTGCTAAATATCCTTGGAAGGATGGTGTTGAGGTGTGTGTGTAGAAAAGTAAAATGGAGGCGCGAGGAAAAAGAGTTTTTGGAGTTTTCTTCTCTTTTTCATTTTTTTTTTTCATTTCTTTTAATACTAATTATTTCTGGGCGGCTGCAGATTTGGCGGCTGCTGAGCTTGTGGCTGCTGTACCCCGTGTCCGGAGCCACGACGCCGTAGGAATGCCCTGCTACCCGTTGGATACATCCGCGGCAGCGTAATGAGAGCTGAGGCGAGTGCAAGGCCCACGGGGGAACGATACTTGCCCGGAAGACGAATGAACACCGTCCCAACGGCCGCCACACCATCGGCCGTGGGTTCAATGGCAACGGGACGCACATCTTGTTGCTGCCCTTGAGCAATCATCTGCTTCACCCGCCCACGTGTCCGGCGATTCTGCACCGGACTCTCCGTGTCGGGATCCACATGCACGGTGACACAGGCAAAGGGGCGCTTCGCCATGTGCAGCATCTCGACGACATGCCGCCGTCGGGCACGTCGCACATCGGCCGCCTGTTTTGCCTTCCACGCCACCACGCACACAGCCAGGAAGAGGAAGAAGCAAGAGAAGAAGACGGAGAAGAACACAAAGAGGTCAATGTGGAGTTGATCTTGGCGGAAGAAGACGAGCCCATAGCTCGCCGCGGGTCCCGCACTTGCCTTGAGTGCCATAAAGAAGCGCGTTGCACTCAAATTGTGAGCATTCTGCGGTAGCGTCAGCACCAGACGATTCTTCAGCCCAAACACCCGCAACAGTGTATTGCACTGATTCAGCGTTATGTACGTACTGAGATCCCGTGCGTGCTTATCCTTCACATAGAATCCACTCCCACTCAGGGATTTGCAGTCATGAATGTGCGGTGTCCAGAAGATTTTCTCCTCGGACGTTATGGTCATGTTATCAAAGTCATACCGTGTGGCTGGACTAATATCGAGCGGCGTTATTATTTCCGAATCAATTTCCGTCACCCACCTGTAGTGATGATCCAATGAGATGTGATGATACCCCGTTGTTTGATTCGTTGTCACCACAAATGAATCCTCCTGCGGGCTCATGTACAGATCCAACTCACCCTGCGTCACATCCACAATTATCCGTATGTCCACATTCATAAAACGCGGCTGGATGACAAAGAAAACCGTCTGTCCAGGCTTCAGGGGTGACGGTTTTATTTTGCATTCATCTTATAATACACAAAGAAAGATGATTTTTAATGATTCTGTTCCTTTCTTTTCCTTTGATGGACTTGAAAATGAATTTTGTAACACTTTGAGGACAATAAGCAATTTTGAATCAATTTTAAAGCAGTTCTAGCAATTTTTTTCAATATTTAGAGCAGTTTTAAAACATTCCTGTCAATTTTAAAGGACTTCGGATCGGTTTTCGGTCATTAAATGCAGTTATAGCAAACTTTTAAAGGATTTAATTCATTTTTAAAGCACTTGTAGCAATATTAGAGCACTTCTGACAATTTTAGAGCACTTTTTAAAGCTTAGAAGCAGTTGAATTTTTTTTAACACTTCAGAGAACTTTAAATCATTTTTTTTTACATTTCTAGTATTTTCAATTCACTTCTAGTAAATTAACATTAATTTCAAGCAATTCTCGAGATTTCTAAGCAATTATAAATCAATTTTGAAGATTTTCTAGCACATTTGAAGCACTTTAATTGACATTAAGCAACTTTACAACAATTTTCAAGTACTGGCAATGTGGCAATTTGAATGAATTCTGAGCACTTTAATATAATTTTACACTATGTGAGTGAATGTTAGAGCACCTAGATCAATTTTCTAGCACTCCAAGTAATTTTGCATCAATTATAAAACACATCTTGTTTTACAACAATTCAATCAGTTTTAAATCACTTAAACATTTTAGAAGAACTGAACTAAAATTTTACAGCTCTTTATGCAACTTTAAATACATTGGGCAAATTTCTAAATCAATTTTAAAGCACTTCTCGTAGTTTTAACACACCAACTTTAAGTAACTTGAAGTCAATTTTGAAGCAATTCAATGAATTTTGCAGTTTCATCAATTCATTGCACTTTATACAATTTTGAAGCACAAGAATGAAATCTCGAGCAATTCTAGCAATATTAAAATCAATTTAGACACACATTTAAGGCACTTCTAGCAATATTGAAGCACTTTTATTAATTGTAAAGCATTTTATTACATTTTAAAGCTGTTTCAACTATTTTCAAACATTCTTGGAAAAAAAACTTTTCGTGCAGTTTTAATGCAATTTTGATGCACTTTCACCAATTTTAAAGCAGTTCTAGCAATTTTAGGGCACTTTGATTTATTTTAAAGAAGTTTGACCAATTTTCGTGCATGCAAAGAATTGGAAGTAAATTTTAAAATTCTTTGAAATGTGATATCAATTTTGAAGCAATTTTAAAGCATTTCTAGCAATTTTGAAGCACTTCAAACAATTTTAGGGAATTTTGATTTATTTTAAAGAAATTTAACCAATTTTCGTGCATGCAAAGAATTACTGGAAATAAATTTTAAAATTTTTTGAAATGTGATATCAATTTTGGAGCAACTTTAAAGCACTTCGGGCAATTTTAGAGCACTTCAAGCAATTTTAAATCACTTCAAGCAATTTTAGGGCATTTTGATTCATTAATTTTCGTACATTCAAAACATCAATCTAGATTTAATTCAATACTGTTTGTGGCATTTTACAGCAGTTTGAGGAGTTTTGAAACATTTTAAGCAATTTCGAATTAATTTTGTAGCATTTCCAGCAATTTTATAGCACTTCTCACACAAATTTATCAAAAATAAGACAAAAGTAATAAAACTCACCAATAATTTTGGCATCGAAGCACATTTTGGACTCAACATTGATGTGCTTGTAGCACTGATGCCCCTCAATGGGATTCCCACTGTAGGTCTCCTTGCACTTTGAGCACTGAACACTCCAGCACTGCTGGGCGGAATTCTTGCTGGCCGTTGCCGAGCATGTGGCATCACTTTCAGTGTTATTGCCACAATTGCACTTATCCCCCGTCACGGGGTCACACGTATTCCCATGCCCGTGGCACTCACACGGTCGGCATGCATCACGATGATTCTCCGTACCGCGGAAGTGCCCCGTGATGCAGCCCTCGCATCGATCTCCATCTGTCCTGTTGTCGCATCGCAGGCAAACGGCATCGAGAGTTGGTCCCTCTGTGAGGTACTTCTCCAGTTCGTTGCGCGTGAGATTGAACACATGGGCGTCTGAGGACTTCATCACGCACAGATCTGAGTGCCCATTGCAGTAGTCAATACATGGCACACATTCCCCATTATTCCGTGGATCACCCACGAAGAATCTCTGACACTTCTCACACTGTGCCCCCATTGTGTTGTTGTGACACTCCAGGCACTCATCGAGGCGATCGGGGCCACCGCAGTTGGAGTGCCCATTGCACTGACACTGAATACTGCAGTTGGCACCCACGTAGCCGAAATGACATTCACAGAGATTCGGTTCGATGCAGTTACCCCGCACACAGCCCTGCGTGCAAACTGGTGTACATTCTCCCTGATCCTCGCGGAATCCAACGCCACAGATGCACTCGTAGCCAATCTGGAGGAATTTGTCGATGAGAATTTTTGCAAGAAAAAATCTTGGCAAAAATATTTTCTTTTCTTTTCTTACAATTCGTGAGCTATAAGGCTTTTTTTGGTATTCTTACAAAAAAAAAACTTTTATTTGTAACTAAAAGTAAGGACTTTATGCATTATTTTTATGCTCAAGTTTTACTTTTAGACCACGTAGCCGAGACACATTTTACGCCATAATTGAAAAGAAAAGATTTCGGTATTCTGGCTAAAATTTTTCTTATAACTTGTAAGAAAATCTTACAAAATCATGATGATTTGCAAGGACCTATCGAGGTGTTTTTTTCATCTTTTTGTAAATTTTGTATCCTAATAAAAATATTCGGATTATTCGCCAAATAAATCAAAATATTCAGCAGACGAACATTCCTTTTTTTTTTTAGACTGAGGAGCTAAAACCATAAAAGTACTAAATTCTAGCCAAAAGAAGTGAAATTCAATAAAAATTTAATTTAATACCTTTTCCCATTGTATTCAGTATACTTTTTCAGCTTGAATTTACTATGGCTTCGGCTAGAATTTAGTACTTTTGAAAATTCAATCTTAAGAAGTAAATTCAATAATTAAAGGTAGGTACTAAATTCTAATCGAAAACTTACTAAATTCTAGCCAAAAATATAGTAAATTCTAACTGAAAACGTTCTGAATTCAATCGGAAAAAGTACTAAATTTAATCATAAAAAGTACTACAAAAGCAAAAAAGTAATAAATTTAGCCCTAAAAAGTACTAAAAATAGGCAAATATGTAGTAAATTTAACCTTAAAAAGTACTAAAAATAAGGTGAATAAGTAGGTACTAAATTTAATCCCAAAAAGTACTAAAAAAGCGAATAAGTACTAAATTTAACCCTAAGGAAGTACTAAAAATAATGCGAATATGTACTAAATTGAATCCTAAGAAGTGCTAAATTTAACCCAAAAAAATGCTAAAACTAAGGAGAATATGTACTAAATTTAACCTTAAAAGTACTAAAAGGCGAATATGTACTAAATTTAATCCAAAAAGTACTAAAAAGGCGAATAAGTACTAAATTTAACCCTAAAAAGTACTAAAGAAGTAAATTTTAACCGTAAATTCTAGGTGAAAATGAGAATATTCAGATCTTCGGAATTCATTAATTTTTTTCACTTCGTCTACTTTAGGTTTCACTTCGATAAAACTTAAATTTCAACAAAAACAGCGGATGTCTGTGTATGTGATAATGTACTACAAAAGGATGAAAAAGAAATTTTTGCTGGAATACCAAATCATACAAAAAGCCATTGTAAGACGAATGTTGTAGAAAAGAAATTTTTTTTGCCAGAATTAGCTCCATTGGAGTCTTAAACTCACCATGAGATCAACGCACTGTTCGGATTTGGGATTGCACGTGTGATGTCCGTTGATGCATTCATTTTCAGGCGGACATTGGACGTAGTACCACTTGAACTCATCCTCCGGATCGACATTTGTGATGTTGTGACGACTGGCGTAGATGATGTCACACGTGGAGGCTGCTGGGTACTCCGTGGGGCTCTCAATGCTCCCCTCCGTGCACACGCCATCCCCTTCGCTGCCTTCACGTGAACACCACCCGCAGTGTGCGTGCCTGAGACATGTTGAGCACTGCGTGAAGGAACTGCAGGGTTCGGGACAATTGAGGGGATCTTCGTGCGTGAGAACAAGCCCACAGACACCGCCAGCACAGTAGAGGGGTTGATAGCTCGGCGAGATGCATTCATTGAGCTGTGTTGACCACAAGCAATGCTCCCAGCCACCCTCTGAGGTATGTGCTGCGAGGCACGTACTGCAATTCCTGTGAATATTGCATCGTGGTGGACATGCCCCAGCAATGGGCGTCCACTTCTCCTCCTCAACCAGCTCAGTTGCCACACACTGCCATGGATCTGTTCCATTTTGAGCCCAGGAACACGCTGAAAGAGCATGACAACTCTCACAATCCGTAGCCGCGCACTTGAGACTCGGACACTGATTAACGAGCCCAATTGTCGTCTGCGGAGACCCACAGTCGTCGTCTTTGTCACACTCCTGCCCTGCTGGGATACATCGCCCCTCCCCACCGCATGACTCACACCACTGACAAGCAGGACTGAGTTCTGCATGCGACGGCCACGAAGCCAAGCATGTCGTACAGGTGTGAAAAGTTGAGCATTTCCGCTTCGACAGCCACGTATCGTCACACAGGGCGCCGTAGTTGAAGATTGTTCGAGCATTCTGACCCGTACACACCTCTGAGCGCCCACTGGAGAAGCAATGAGACGTATTGTCGACGGAACAGAAGCTGCAACCCATGAAATTGCGACACATGTACTTCCCACTGCTCCACAACTCACACAAATCCGACGGAACTGTGATGCGTGTCACGCGACTTCGTGTATTCCCATCCCAACCGCCAATCACGTAGATTGATCCACTCTCCTGCTCATACGACATTGCCTGAGCATACGTGGGCGACGGCAGGTTCCCCACAATCTCCACTTCCTCCGTCAAACGCACCCAATAGTTGCATTTGAACACATACGCCGCCATTACGTCCGTACTATTGTACGGATTAGTTTGTCCCCCGAAGACAATCATGTACCCATCTGTCGTGATGGCAGAATGCAGGAATCTCCCGCGTGGCATGTGATTCACCCCACGGATTAGCTCACTGAACACCGGCAGCTCACTCCACATCATCTTGTTGTACTGCAGTGCGTACAACTTATTCGAAATCACCGTGCGTTGTCCCTCAAACTCAACCCCTCCGTACACATACAGCACCATATTGTTGGCATGGAAGACCGTCGTGTGTCCATACACACCAACTGGCCCTGCTCCCGTTGCAGCCAACTTCTCCCACTTGCCCGTATTCACGTCGTACTCCCACAACTCATTCTGCATCCCACGTTCAGTTGAGAAGCCCCCAATGATGACCAAACACTCCCGATCGCCATCCTTCACGAAGGTCAATGTGTGTCCCGCAAGTGGTGGAGGTTTCACATCTTCCATCTCAACCTCATCCCAACGTTGATTTTGCAGAGAAAACTGCCAAAAGTCCCCGAGAATGCTATTTGCATACCCTTTGCCCTGTCCCGTGAGGCCGCCGTAGACAAAGATTGCCTGCTTTGAGGAGACAATCTCAGCTGCCTGGAAGTACCTACCCTGGGGCATTTTGGCTTCAGGCGTTGAGTCCACTGTTACCTGCATACGTAGAGAAATTAAAGGAGATTAATTCTTGGTCAGAAAGGAATTGATGCAACGACATATGAAGGATGATCCTCTATCGCAGAACAATTTTAATCCATCTCATCTTGTAGGGGAACATAAAAAATAGAAGAATCGCGAGAGAAACTCCCCAATATCCACTGGGATCACATAGAAAAGTGCAGTGAAAGTACAGTCCGGGAAAACATAACCTCAATTTGGGAACAACATTTAAATGAATAGGAGGAACTCCATTGTGTTCGACCAGCGTGGCATCGGGACCTCTTGAGCTTCTTTATAACCTTCCCAACCTTTCCTGCCTACCCGAATGAAGATTTGAATGATTTTTGCTTCACTTCTGTCTTTCCGGACTTCCCGTCGTTGAGTTTTTTTTTCTCTTCTTGGAGTGCGACTCAACGACGGAAAGTCCGGAAAGACAGAAGTGAAGCAAAAATCATTCAAATCTTCATTCGGGTAGGCAGGAAAGGTTGGGAAGGTTATAAAGAAGCTCAAGAGGTCCCGATGCCACGCTGGTCGAACACAATTAAGGTCCTCCTATTCATTTAAATGTTGTTCCAAAAATGAGGTTATGTTTTCCCGGACTGTACTTTCCCGAAACTTTTCTATGTGATCCCAGTGGATATTGGGGAGTTTCTCTCGCGATTCTTCTATTTTTTATGTTCCTCTACAAGATGAGATGGGTTAAAATTGTTCTGCGATAGAGGATCATCCTTCATATGTCGTTGCATCAATTCCTTTCAGAAATGTAAAAAGGAACATCAATCTCAGGCCCAGAAACACTGAATTCTGATCATAAACTTCAGAAGTTACAAAAACAGAACATCAATTTCTGGCCAGAAAGGAGTTCATGCCCGAATGTATGAAGGATGATCTTCTATCGCAGAACAATTTTAACCCATCTCATCTTGTAGGGGAACATAAAAAATAGAAGAATCGCGAGAGAAACTCCCCAATATCCACTGGGATCACTTAGAAAAGTGCAGTGATAGAACAGTCCGGAAAAACATAACCTCAATTTGGGAACAACATTTAAATGAATGGGAGGAACTCCATTGTGTTCGACCAGCGTGGCATCGGGACCTCTTGAGCTTCTTTATAACCTGCCCAACCTTTCCTGCCTACCCGAATGAAGATTTGAATGATTTTTGCTTCACTTCTGTCTTTCCGGACTTTCCGTCGTTGAGTCGCACTCCAAGAAGAGAAAAAAAACTCAACAACGGGAAGTCCGGAAAGACAGAAGTGAAGCAAAAATCATTCAAATCTTTATCCGGGTAGGCAGGAAAGGTTGGGAAGGTTATAAATAAGCTCAAGAGGTCCCGATGCCACGCTGGTCGAACACAATAAAGGTCCTCCTATTCATTTAAATGTTGTTCCCAAATTGAGGTTATGTTTTCCCGGACTGTACTTTCCCGAAACTTTTCTATGTGATCCCAGTGGATATTGGGGAGTTTCTCTTGCAATTCTTCTATTTTTTATGTTCCCCTACAAGATGAGATGGGTTAAAATTGTTCTGCGATAGAGGATCATCCTTCATACATTCGGGCATAAATTCCTTTCAGAAACGAAAAACGGAACAATTCTTAGCCAGAAACTTTAGAAACAGAACGTCAATTTCTAGCCAGAAAAGTGAAAGGAACATCAATTTCTGGTCAGTAATTTCATGAAGGTATTCACTGATTTCTGACAACAAAGTTCGGAAATGAATAACAGAACATCAATTTCTGACTAGAAACTCCAGAAACATACTACGGAACATCAACTTCTAGCCAGAAACTTCAGGAACGTAAAAGGTAACACCAATTTTTGGTAAGAAAATAACGTCAACTTTTAAGCAGAAACTTCATAAACATAACTGGCCAATAATTTCAGAAATATAACGCCAAACTTTAATTTCCTTTGCTTCAGAAACTTAAGAAATTAAAAACAGAACATCAATTTTTGGCCAGAAAGTTCAGGAAATTAAAAACGAAACAACAATTTCCTAGCCAGAAACTTCAGAAACGTAAAAAAGAACATCAATTTCTGATTAAAAACTTTAGGACGGAATCTAGAAATTTCAAAAACGTAAATGGTAACATCAATTTATGATCAGAAACTTCAGAAATGAAAGTCAGAACATCAATTTCTGGCCAGAAACGTTAAAAGGAACATCAGTTTCTGATTAGAAATATCACAAACGTAAAACGGTAAATTAATTTCTGATTAAAAACTTTAGGACGGAATCTAGAAATTAAAAACAAAACATCAATTTCTAATTAGAAACTTCATGGAATCAATTTTCTTTACTAGTTTCTGATCAGAAACTTCAGAAATGAAAGTCAGAACATCAATTTCTTGCTAGAAATGTAAAAAAGAACATCAATTTCTTCAAAAACGTAAATGAGGCATCAATTTCTAGCCAGGAATTTCAGAACACAATTTCTAGTATAGAAACTTCAAAAACATAACATCAATTTCTGATATCCTAACAAGTTAAAACTTCAACTAACCTGCATCCATGTATTGTTCTTCGTATCGAACTGTCGGATATCATTTAAGGGCCCATGAGAGAGTGAGTAGCCTCCAAAGATCCAGAGATAGGCCCTCTTGTCGGCGACCATTGAGTGTCCAAAACGCGGAAGGGTTTTCCTTAAATGTTCCAGACTTTCGCTGATGAGTTGCGAATTGAAGAGTTCAGCCATAACAACGTTCCGCAGTTTGAGCTTCACCGAACAATCTGGGCCTCCAAATCCTGTTGCGCAGAGACATCGACCGTAGGATGTGTCACAAGTACCCTGATTGAAGGCTACACTGCAATTTCCGGGGCACCTTTCAATACTACAGTGAGGTCCTGTGAATCCCTGTGGGCAGACGCATTTGCCATTGTCTGTGCAGACATGTGGTGGCTGGCAGGTGCCGGATGAGCAACTGTGGACGCTGTACATGGCATTGAAGCCCTGCCCAACGGGTCCTTGTTTGTAGTACACCGTCAAGTGACCCGTGTGAGCCTCCACAGTCATCGCGGTGCTGTCTTGATTGCAGAAAACAGCCAACAGTTGACTCTGCTGCGTGTTCCCTGTCAAATCGGGAAGTCCATCGTACACGTAGACCGCATTATCGACGCAGGAAACATTGAGATCATCCCTATTGATGTGGAGCTGAATGAGGCTGGTGTTGAGGAGAGAACCACCCGGAGTACGTGGTCGGATTATCCAGAGACACTCTCGCGTATCAGCTCCGCCCCAGAGGGATTTATGGGACTGCATGGAACCAATCCCTTGACGTCCAATGTGCGTCAACATCCCACGAGCTTCGCATTGAAAGAAACACTGTCCACCATCACGAGGATCTCCATAAAACTCTCTATTGCACACTTCGCAGTGAAAGCCCTCCGTGTTATCCTGGCAGAAACATTCACCCGTCTGCACGTCACACACCCCCAACGCCTCATTCCCGTGCCCATTGCAATTGCACGGTTGGCAGCCGATGAAGGATGTGGCATTGCCGTAACTTCCTGGAGAACATCTCTCACAGAATTCCCCTTCTGTCCAATTCTGGCATTCATCGCACTTCCCGACCTCCTCGACGCACGTTGAGTGATTGTTGCAGCCACAATTTATGCTGCAATCCGCCCCTGTCCAGCCTAAATTGCAGCGACATTTGTAATTGGGAGCCCCCTCGCAATAGCCATGGATGCACGTCTCAAAGCACGTCCGCACACACGATGTCCTGCCATCGCCTATGAATCCCCGTCGACAGTGGCAATTATACGATCCGTGGGTGTTTGTACATTTTGCCTCTGGATGACAATCATGCAGCCCCAAACCACATTCATCAACATCTGGACACTGAGCGTACGCCCATTCTGCCTCTTGCTGCGTTGTGTTCAGCGCAGCAGCGCAATCCTCTGTTGATCTATTGAAGTCACCCTGCATGCAAATCCCTTCGATGGGATTGTCCCGATCGAAGCACCAACCACAGCTCAGGGAGCGCAAACAGGACGTACAGTTTGAGAATCTGAACATCACGTTAAAAAAAACCTTTTAGGATATTTTCACTCCTTATTCCTTCTCCATTTTCAACCCATAGCTCGTTTTTTAAATTGCCGAATTTTAGCTACACAGAAAATAAAAGTTCGTAGCATTGCTCGTCAAATTTCTTGAAAGGTTCGTGACTCTAATGCTTTTACATGGGAATAATTCACCTTCAGCAGGGTTGTAAACTTTAAATTACCATTACTTTAATCCCCAGAAAAGATTACGATTACTTCGCAATTTGTAATTGACTTTCGGATTACGATTAAAAAGTAATCGTAATTGAAAGTAATTGCAAATACATGAGAAGTAATCGGTAATCGTTTTCCGATTACAGATTACAAAAAAATCGTAATTGAAAGTAATGACCATTACTTAGGAAGTAATCGTAATTATAAAGTTTTGTTTAATAATTACAAATGGATCGACGGCGTGGACCAGGACGCCAAGTCAATAGGGGTGCCGAACTGGCGGACAGTGGCGCGGGATAGGGACAGATGAAGGAGGATCCTTGATCAGGCCAAGGCTGGAGACCAGCTGTAGCGCCGGTTAAGTAAGTAAGTAGTAATCCAAATTGTAATTGAAAGTTCGATTACTTTTAATCCAGTGCTCAATTACACAAATACAACCTCGATTACTGGATTACATTTCAATTACTACTTCAATTTTCAATTACTGGATTACATTAGGATTACTCGTTTACGCTTCAATTACATTTCAATTACTTGCTGATTTCCAGCCAAATTAATGTATTATTCGTAGGCGCGTAGCGCCTTCACACAAAAAACTATTTTTTTTATTAATAAAAAAACTATTCACACAAAAAACTTGAAGTTTTCTATTTTTATTTCTATTAAAAACATATTTTATTTGGTTATCGCCAGAATTATTAACCCCTTATTAATGTGAGGTGGTAACCCTATGTATATGTAGTGTAATTTTGTTACCATATATATACACAACGTCTCACTCTCAATCAACTCACGCATCAGCAAACATCATCAGCATCAGTGCTCCTAAGTGAAAAAGTGCTCACAATCAATAAGGATTTGCGGAAAACAGATTTTGGGTAGGTGAAAATTTTATTTAACCTCTAGGCCGCCAAGCGGGGTCGTTGAACGACCCCAGCCCTATATTTCGTGCTATAACTTAATAAATATAAAAGATACCATTCCCATCTTTTGGAAATAAGTTCCTTGGTTATCTGAGGAGGTTGTGTAAAAATTTCAGCTCAATCCGTCCACCACAAGAAAAGTTATTAAGGAAAATGTAGAAGAAGGGAATTCAAAAATTGGTGTAACGGCCATGCTGCGGAAAATTTCTTAGAATGAAGTTAGTCACATCATAAATCATATGGTTGAAGGGGGTTGAAGGGTTGTGTTTACTTTCTCACTTTACCATCTCAGTGTCAGAATTATCGCGAATAAGTAACATAAACAACATAAAACATAATTAGAAGCATATAAATGTGCAAAACAATAAAGAATATTCGAGAAATATTGCCATTTATCACGGTGCGGGAAGTGAGGGGAATGTGGGGAAGTAGTGAAAAAAAATAGCAGTTGCAGTCAACTTCGTGGCAAATTTCTCGCGAAGAAATTGTGAAAAATGAGTGAAAAATGTTTTTCCCTAATATCTTCTTCTGCGTGTTTCCGGGTGGCGAATTTGTGATGCAAGGGGCAAGAGGACTATATAAGGAGTCTAAAGGTAGTGACCCGACAGTCCCCGGTTGTATGGTTTATGAGAAAATCGACTTCCTTCTTGGGGTCGTTCAACGACCCCACCTTGGCGCTCTAAGGAAGCTCCAAGGTCTTGGCGGCCAGCAGGTTAATAACTAACGAGTTTCCCTGAGAATTTCCCCTGAAGATATAAAATTTTTCTCTGAATTTTTCGTGAAAAGAATTTGCAATTATTTTCATAAATAATTGCAGATTTTTAGTGGAAAATTGATAGCACGTGGTGTGAAAATTACATTTGGTGATCAATGAGTTTCCCTGAGAATTTCCCCTGAAGACACAAAATTTTTCTCTCAATCTTTGCGTTAAATAAAATTTACAACTTTGACCTCCAGGTTCGTAAAATGGGGTCTCACTCCCAGGGAGGTTAACCCCATTTTACGAACCTGAAGGTGAATTTTCCCATGTAAACGCATTGGAGTTATGAACCTTTTACGAAATTTGACGAACAATGCTACGAATTTTTATTTTCTGTGTAATTAATTTTTATTTTTGTGTCAAAATGCAGCACGATGTCTTTATGATTTCTCGACATTTTGAGATCACAAAAGGACATCCCCAAAGACTCACAGGATCAGGAAGGACGAAAAATTAAAAACTAAAAAAAAAATGGAGTTTTGCCCAAAAATGTCTAATTTGAGCCCAAAGAAACCCTTAAAAATTATTTTCGAGTTACGTTTTTGTTAATAATTACACCTTGAATTAAAATTTATTTATTTATTTTATTAAAAGAAAACTTATTTTTCAGAAAAAAATTCAAATATATGTACCTGCTTAGCAGAATAAAAGAAAATGAAAAATAAATATTTTAAAAAAATATTCAGGTGTAAAAAAAAATTAAATAATGGATCATATTCTACGAAGAAGAGATCTATGAAATTTCAAGAATTTGTACTGAAATTTTAATGATTTCAAAGATTTCTTGATCGCAGTCCGACCCAATATTAAATTATAGTAATTATATGTGTGTATGAAGTGTTGCATAAGCGAAGTATATCTTAAATGTGAAACTCATAATAAGGTGACTAAATTCCTTTTACTTTAATAATAAAAGATTGTTTTGGTATTCAGCTTAGAAGATAAAAGAATTTCTGTATTCACCATAAAAATTAGTCTCCAAACTTTTATAAAGTCTCGAAATATAAAAAATAAAATAAAATTGGTATTCAGGGTAAAAGTTTTTATCGAGTTTCTTTTATGATAAAAGGGATAAAAGTGAGTTTTGGAGGTCCTTTTATGAGCGTTTTATGTTTCATTTTATGCCGTTTGATGATGTGAAAAATTATGAATCTGACAGAAATTGATCTCAAACTAAAATTATGAGGGCAAAATCATATTTTTTGTTTAGTTTTTGCTGTTTATTAACTACATAAATTATTTATAAAAAAAATAATCAACTAAAAAAGAACAATCAATTAAAAAAAAAAACAATTCTGCCCATCATGCATTCGATAAATTCTTCACAATTTTGTGGAATAATTTGCAATGAACATTTTAAAGGTTCTACCCATTCTGATTAAGAAAAATTGAAATAAAATTTATTATAACAAAATCGGCATTCTGCGTAAAATATTTTTTATCTTATAAAAGATTCTTTTGCCGATTTTTACGATAAAAGTTCATAAAATAAAATTAAAAGATTTTTTACGCTGAATATGATTCTCAGTCGACATTTTTAGACAAATCATTGTAGAATTATTATTAAATTTTACTTAAAAAAATTTTTTTTTTCGAAAAAAATATCAGAAAATGTACTGGTAAGCTGACCAAGCTTACGGGAGCTGTGTTTCTTTCAGTGTACCAATTTTGTGAGAGCAAACTAGAACGCGAATTAATTTAAATACGCGCAAAGTCGGGAAACTAGAAAAGTCATACCCTAAGAAATGTTTGGAAGGCCATATCTCGAGAACGGATCCATAGATTTTCATAAATTTTTTTTTGTTTGAAAGGTCTCGAAGTCAGCTATAACATATCGAAAAATGAAAAAAATTTATGTCGCCATTTTCGAAAAATTCGAGTTCGAAATTTTCGAAAACTTTGTTTTTGACTTTAGCGCCTCTTGCGGTCATTTTTCGAAGTTGCAATGTTCTAGACATTTGTAGGGTTTCTCGAAACCTTTCATTTGCGCTTGAGTTGATCAAGATCGGACTTGTAGAACCCGAGATATGACATGCCAACTTTGGAAGGCTATATCTCGAGAACGGATCCATAGATTTTCTTCATTTTTGGCATGGAGCTAGATAATATAGTCAGCTACAACATATCAAAAAATGAAAAAAATTTATGTCGCCGTTTTCGAGATATTCATCGAAAACTCATCGAAAATTTTGTTTTTGATTTTTGGCCCCCTAGCGGCCACTTTTGAAACTTCTGATGTTCTAGAGAGTTGTAGGGTTTGTTGAGAGCTTTCATTTGGGCCCGGGTTGATCAAAATCGGTCAAGCCGTTTTCGAGTTATGGTCGATTTTCGATGAAAAATTGTGGCGGCCATATTGACTAAACGGCTTGACCGATTTTTGAAAATGAGGTATCGTTGGAAAGGTCTTGATGGCCCCTACAACATATAAAAATTTCAGATTTTTAGCTATTACAGGGGCTGAGATATAGCGAAAACAAAATTTTGAGGTTATTCAAAATGGCGGACGGGGGGGTGGGGGGTAAAATTTGGCGTCATAATCGGACGTCTTCCAGTCGATATTTAAACTTTGCCGTTTACCGCAAGTCTCTATCTATTACCGTTCTCTTGCAATTTAACGTTGTACTACGGACGGCCGGAAAAATTTTTTTTTTTTGGCGCATACGTTTTTTGGAATGTGGGGACCCTAATTCGTGCTCATCCCAAGTTTGAGCCCGATCTGACGACTTTCGATTTTGCTCGGTACACAAAAGCTGTGTCTGAAAGAAACACAGCTAAAATTAATGAAATTTTAAAGAATTATTCATGAGTAAAACAAATCGTTAAAAATCTAAATAATTTAATATTTTGGTCATTATTCTGCAACAAGAAATCTTTGAAATCTCATGAATTTTTTCTGAAATTTTAATGATTTCAATGATTTCTTGGTCGCAGTATATGATCCAATATCAGATTATAGTAATTATATTTGTGTATGAAGTGTTCCATAACCGAAGTATATCTTAAAAGGAAAAAATCATAAAAAATGTTCAATCTAGAGACGGATAGAGATGAAGTTCATTTGGGAAATACGGAAAATATGATATTTTGAGCTTTTCCTAAACCCTTGTCTGATTTCATTAGCCCCAATCTCCCCTAAAAATGAAAAATAAATAAATAAATAAATTTCTCAACTAACCTGGCGCATGATTTGCATTGCTGTGCTGGAAGAGATTGCTGAACAGCCATAGCTTGTTCATCCGTCATCACCCCATCCATTTGCACGGAAGACGGCGCAAGAGGCATTGTCTGATCCAGCCACTCACGACACAACCCAAATTGGTACTCGCTCGTATAGACGGAGAAGCTGAAGCATTGCTGCGTTGCTTCGCACCAAACACACCGTCCACGCTCATCGAGACACGCTGAGCACGTCTCTCTGGCATAGCACGGAGCAGGACACTGCGCCACATCAGTCACAGCCAGTGGCGCTCTGCCGCGTCTTGAGCAACGTGCATCCTCTGCCCACCATTCACACAATCCCGATTCAACGCATTGCTCGCACGAAATGTAATTGGAGCAGTTTGCACAGTGTGACGGCTGAAGCGTTAGGTACATCCACTCATCGTCCATCCTGCACATGTCCATCTCATTGTCCGTCCGCCTGAGGCAGGTATTTGTCACCTCACACCATCCACACGCCGAATCCGACAAGCAGTGCAAACAATTCCGGTACACATCGCAATTTGTGCCATTGGAAAAGGGTTCCAAATACTCAAAAGTGAAAGCTTTTGCATTCTCATTCGTACGATTGTGCTGTAAACCCATTTTACTGTGATGATGATGATGAAACATATTCCCATTGCCAACACTTCGTCTAGCCTGGAAGACAAACATTTAAAAAAAAATATTCAGCAAAAACCAGTTAAAACTCGAATCGCTAAATCGGCTTTTTTAATAAATCAGGTGATAAAACTTCTATGCTCTCTTGACTCTTTTTTTTTTGCTCTCTGTCTCTCCTAGAATTTCACCTTGAAAACATCTTTTGACTGTTGCGACAAAAAAAGTCGTGGTTTTCGGATAAATTAAGGTGGTTTTTTTTTGTTGTTGAATAAATGCAAATTGGCATCAATTCGTTTCTCACTCAAATCTCCTTGATAATTGATTCAAATTTATAATTTACCCCAAGGGGTGTTTATCTGCCGAATATTTTGACAATTTTGGCGAATAATCCGAAGATTAATGAATAATCATAATTCTCATTTTCAGCTAGAATTTAGTACTTCTTCTGTTTGAATTTACTACTTTCTCGGTCAGAATTTACTTTTTCTAGTACTTTTTGGTATTAAATTTAGTACTTATTTGCCTTTTTAGTACTTTTCGGATTAAATTTAGTACTTTTTCCTAATGAATTCAAAACCTCTTTCAGTTAGAATTTAGTATCTTTTAATTATTGAATTAACTTCTTAAGATTGAGTTTTAAATAGTACTAACCTCTAACCGAAAAAGTACTAACTTCAATAATTAAAAGTACTAAATTCTAACCGAAAGAGGTTTTGAATTCATTAGGAAAAAGTACTAATTTTAAGCCGAAAAAATACTAAATTTAAAGCGAATATGTACTAAATTTAATCCCCAAAAGTACTAGAAAAAAGTAAATTCTAACCGAGAAAGTAGGAAATTCAAACTAAAGAAGTAGGGGAAACTGTGGTAATTCGGTGAATTTTTGGGAGATAATTTTTCCTGAGTTCCATGGAAATATTTGAGATTTCCCATGAGAACTATCTTATAGGAAATTTTCCGGGCTACAACTTTGTCTCAGACGATTTTTCTCTACCTCAATGGGAAAATGCTTTTTCAGGCCATTTTCCAAACCCTTCCAAATTTGCCTGTACCAAAAATCCTGGGGTAAAACGGTTAATTGCGTTTTTTGTTCGCTAATCTTAATTTAATGAAATTATTTTAGCAAGGCACTATAATATCTATTGAGAATGAGAGATTTGTATACCAATTAAAACTTTTTTTTAATAAAAAAATACAAAAAATTAAAAAAACGTTAAATTTAAGAAATTGCATTTTTTATTTTTTTAGTTTATAAAAATTGGTAATAGTGAGTGATCAAACATCGTAAATTGTATGTAATAGTTATACTGATAAAGAAAAAATATTTTTTTCAAAAATTTAAAAAGTTATTTTAAAAAAACACCAAATTCACCATTTTGCCCCAAGCGGTACTTTTTACTATCAGTGTTTTACGGGAAAACTCGGAAAATTTTTTCGGAAAATTCAGATTAGATTCGTGTTTAGCAATAGTTACTCTGTCTAAAAATGCATTTGGATCAAAAATATTGCAGAGAATTTCGCCAAAACTGAATTTGTAGTTGAGTGGTCAGAGTAACTTTGAAGTTCGAAAAATTTGTTTTTCAAATAAAAGCCAAAATATTGGATTAATTATTATGAAACTTTCTAGGCTTAGGCAGGGGTAGGAAGTGCAACTACTGACAATATTAGACAGATTAGCTCTCACTGATTCGTGAGATATTAATTTTTATTTTTTTTTCAAATTCACCATTTTACCCCAGTTACCCCTACTAAATTCTAGCTGAAAATGAGAATACAGTGGGACCCCAGTACAACGACCACTTGGTTGAGCTACTCTTGCACATTGAAAATAATGAGTGTGAAGAGTACATCCGAGTGGTCGTTGTACTGGGGTCCCACTGTAGTGTAGTGTGTACTTTTAATAAATGAATTTACTTCTTAAGTTTGATTTTTAAAAAGTACTAAATTCTGGCCGAAAAAGTATTAACTTCAATAATTAAAAGTACTAAATTCTAGACAAAAATATAAAGTAATTTCTAGCTGAAAAAGTATACTGAGTAGAATGGGAAAAAGTACTAAGTTTATGCCTATAAAGTAGATACTAAACTGAATTTCACTTCTTTGACTAGAATTTAATACTCTTTAGGCTTTAAAACTTAAAAAATGAATTATTCTTCTGTTGAATATTTTGATTTTTTTGGCGAATCATCCGAATAATCAGAATATTTTCAATCAGATAAACACCCCTTGGTTTACACAAAGAATACTCTTGAGGGGTGAGAAAGATTTCTTTTTTTTTTAATTAAAAATTAACAAGAAACTTTATTCAGTGACCAAAAAATCCTTCAAATCTGTAAAATTTGTACTGAAATTTCAAGAAAATTTCAAAGGTTTCTTGGCCGCTGAATAAGGCCCAAGATTTGAAAATAATCATCAAAAACATTTAGAAAATTGATTTTTTTTACCTGCAAATCAACCATGATACGGCTGCTCTTGAGCGGCGGCCATTGAGCCATTGTGCACTGAGTAGCTTCCGTTGAGATGTTTGCCGCCAGCGTGATGTCCCCATTCGTTGACATCCGCAGCGTGGCATCGGAGTAGCTGGCACAAACACGCAGCATCTCTCCGGACTTCTCCCACGAAGGCGGTGGACGGATAAAGCCGGCCAATCGTGCCACCATGTCCCCATGGAAGGATTGTTCGGTGTGCGTATTAGATGATGGAGCATTGAAGTCCACCATTGTGGCATTCACGATGGTCACCTGATCGGGCATTGTCCAATTCACGGGATGGAGGTACTTGATGAATGTCAATCCAGGACGTTTATCGAGTTCCGTGCACTGATTCGCCGCAACAATCTCCGTACCCTTTGTCCCCCACCATCCGGGTGATTGTGACGGAGTATCCTCCCCACAGACCCCATAATTGTCATCCTTGTGATGACATCGAGCATTCTGAACGCACCACGTACACTGCCCCAAACCCAATTTGTGCGCCACTGTCTGATGATTCTTCTCCACAATATCCACAGCACCGTGCAAGAGGCACGAATGACAATCCCCAAGAGCCGGACAAATTCCCGGACAACGCGTTGTCTGCAAATTCGTCGTACAATTCGCCCCAACTGTTCGTCCATAGCAAACCCCATCGGCTGAACACCACCCGCATTCCGGATCGGAGAGACATTCCGTGACACTTGTGTGCTTGTAGCAAAGTGGCTCCGGTTCAAATGTCTCCTCATCCTTAATCACCAGCATCGGTGGAAGAGTGTACGCCAGGAGATCCCCATTGACATTCCCATGATACCCTCCAACAATCAGCAGGGTATTCTTATTCCTCAATGATGCCGCGTGCGCAAACACCCCCTGTTGCTTTGGATACCGTGACCTCTTCCCCACACCCAACACATCCTGATTCACCCACGTATGGCATCCCAGATGATACAGGTACATCTGATTGTCGTAGCAAATCTCCTCTTTGTTGTGCCGATGCGAATACCCTCCAAAAACAATTAAATAATTCCCCACAATGGTGGTCGTGTGGAAGGCCCTCTCACGCGGAATGTAGGCATCCCTCAGCGGCGTTCGTGGGTACATAATCTCCGTCCAATGCCTCTTATCCAGCTGAAAGGCAAACATCCTGTCCGATAGCTTCGAGAAGCGTGCAACACCCGCAACAACACCCCCATAGACAATCAGGGAATTTGATGATTTGTGATAAACTGTCGTATGGGCTACAACACGAACATCCAGCACCTTCCCACCGCGTGGGGTCACCTCTTCCCACTGCTCATCCCCATCTTCCTCCGTCTGCCCCAGCACTTTGATCCTGAACATGCTGCAGGAGTCAAAGAAGGAAGATTATGCTGAATTAGCATGAAATTTATTGCATTTTCTCAAGGAGATTAAATTCGCTTAAAAAGAAAATTAAGCTATAGGGGACAGTTGGGTAAGTTAAGACGAAAAAATAGAATTGTGACGTCACTGATTTCATTTTTTGGGCAAATCTTTGGCGATTTGTAGTTTTTTGGTGATTTCTTCCACAATTCTCTTCAAGTTTAATGGAATTCTTTTTCTCTCCACGAATGAAGGGTTTTCCCATACACAAACGGATAAACTCCTTTATGTCTCAAAATTTTAGAATATGGTGTTGATACTGTTAAAAATCTTTTCCATTCTTTCCTTACAATTCGTCAGTTAGAAGATTTTTTGTATTTTGAAGAAAATCTTATAGGATTTTTACATTTTATATCTTTCTTTAATCGTGTTTTTGACGGAAAATTACTTTTCCAGAGCTCTTTAAGGATCTTTCTGGCCGTTTTTTGGACCAACAAATTCTTTATTTCTTTTTAATACTTATTGTAAAATGAAAAAAAAAGTGATTGAACACTTGGAAAATCGAAGTTTCTAACCTCAAAAGTTTAATCTTCATTTTTTCTGAAAAGAAAATATTTCTCCAAGTTTTCTTTCGACCATATTGAAGTATTGAAACTTTCCTATATAAAGATGTAGAATTTATCAAGAAATGTTTAATAGATTTTAATTCTTTGGCTATTATATTGAAAAAAAAGTAGAATTGGCCACTTTGGCCAGCAAAATCCTCCAAGGGTTCAAAACATCAACTGTCAAAATCTTATAATTACTAATAAAAGAAAAATTTTTGTCAGAATCAAACCCATTTTTCATTTTTAAATAAAAATTTAACAATAGGTAAAAAAAAAACTTTTATTTTCCTTCATGCCCAGCAATAGCAATTAAATGATTTTTTTTAATTTTATTAAACTTGTCCTTCGTTCTTAAAAAACATTTTAAAAAAACCATTAAAATACCCATTTAAACAACAAACAATCTCCCCGCATTCCCCTAAATTTTATTACAAAAACCATCTGACTGGTCTGTGAGCTCATTCGAGAGATAATTAAAATGAGCAAAATGGGTCTGCTGCTGAATAATCCACACACTGGAGAAAAATGGATTATCAAATAATGCGCACGTGTCACACGCGAGAGTTCTAAAATAAAATAAGGAATACCTAATAATAGTAAAAAAATCACATTCCAGCAAATCTAGCAAAAGCCAGCGCAAATTCATGAGCAAACAAGGTAATTGCAATGTGGTTGAAAATTTTGTCAGAATGAGCAAGAAAAATAATTATTTAAAAATGAAAATTCATCGCTTTGAGCTATTGCGCAAGCTTTTCAGACTTTCTTTCCTGTGCGCTAACATCGACGTGCCCCTGAACTGCGCGGGGTGTTGGGTGGGAAGAAGAAGAAAAAAGAAAAACAAGACATAGGCACACATCTTTGCAGATTTATCTGTGACTCACCGTGATGAGAATTCTCCATTGTCTCGACTGCCACCGAACAAGTAGAGGTAGTCACCGGCTAAAGTGAGAGTGTGTCGCGTGAGAGCTGGTGGCTTCACCGTTGAATTCATCGCCCTCAGCGTCCACTCTCCGCCCCCATTGGAGACATTGTAGAACCACAGATTGCTGGACAATCCTCCACTGGCCAATTTGCCCCCATAGATGATGAATCCATCTGGCATGAGGCACGCAGCATGACCATACCGTGCTGTGGGACGCGATCGACCGATAATATCCTCGAGAATATCATCGGTCGTGCGATTTATGTGCGGATGATTCGTTGACTGTTTATCCCGTATGGCCAGCTGATGGTCCGTGAGGACGGTGGAGAGAGTATTGCGGAGAAATGAGGCTGACGCACTCAATCCCCACTGGCTGCTATCTGTCTCCAGTGCCTCCTTCACGTGTGTCTTATCGAATTTATGTGAGCTCTTCAATTTCATGCCCCACTCATCTTCCCAGCGGCTCTTCTCAAAACGATAAATCTACAAGAATTGCATGCGCCCAAATGAAAGAGAAACCGCGCGCGAATAAACACCATGCGGTGTGACAAATATATTTTTTTTACATTTTAGTATTAACAAAATGAAATAAACAATGGTGGTCATAGAAAATGCAAAATAGTATATTATTGGAGTGTCAGGTACTTGAGGTATTTGTGGGATTTTCTAAAGAATTTTTTCTGATTTTTTATGGAATTTAAAGGTTTTTATTGAGATTTTAAAATTTATTTAAAGATTTTTTGAAATTTTTGCTATGTTGAAAATCTTTTGAAATTATAAAAAGTAGGATTCGTGGTATTTGAGGAAGAATATTTTATTAAAAATTATTCTTAATCCATTAATATACAACAAAATCTTCAGGTATTATTTAGGAAAGAAAATATTAATTAGGATTTTCTTGAAATAAAATATGGAATTTGTGGTATTTGTGGTACTTGAAGATGGAATTTTGTAACTGTTGTTAGAGATATTCTCCAATTTTTTTTTATCAAAATTATGGGCACTTGATAATTGTTCTACCATAAAATGTAATTATTTTTCAAGAAAATATTTATGGGACTTGTGGTATTTTAGGCATTTGAGTTTTTTTTAATAAAATTCATGGGATTTCGTGAGTCTTTTTGTGACGTATTTTTTTTTATAAAATTCAATTTTTTCCCTTATGTCCGCACCAAAAGATTTTATAAATAGACGAGGTAAATTGTCGCTTCGCTCCAATTTACCTCGCTCCGCTTCGCGGGGATTTGTTGCGCTTCGCGCAAATTTTAGAATGAGAAAAATTGTGATAAAGCATGCACTAAACAATATCAAAAAAAATTGTAAAGAGAAAAAGTGAAGTTCACACAATATTTATGGCGCCAAATTCAAAAAGTAGTCAAAAAAGCATGAATTTTATATGGGGGCTATGTGAAGGGAGGCTCTGGGGGAAAATGAATGTCGTTGGTAAAAACCGCCTGGTATCAGTAGTCTCTGTACCAAATTTCATCGCGATCGGACCAACGGTGTAGAAATGCATAGCTGTACAGACACGAAATCCTTTCTTTATTATATAGATTTCAAGGATTTGAAGGATTTGTAAACAAAAAAAACTCATTTTTATAATACTGCGGATTGCTTTATGATTTTTTTTTTAAGGATTGATAGGATTTACGGTATTTGTAGGACTTATGGACTTATTATAAGTAGGTACAGAAAAATCATATTTTCTAATTTTCTTACAACTTACAAGGACTCTAGGAAATATTTATTGCGTTAAAGGGAACTCTTTATAATTTTTCTATAAAATTTAAAATTTTTGTTTAAATAATTAGAAAAAAAAACATTAAATAAACGAAAAAAAATAAACGATTAAATAAACGAAATAAAACTTTTAAACTTTAGTCCAAAGTCTCACTTTCAATGACCACCACTGTATTTCACAAAAGACTGCTAAAAGAAAAAGAAAAAAATGGAGCAAAGGCAAATTGTTTATTTACCTGCAGAGAACTGAGAACATTATTGAGGTCGTAGCCACCGAAAACGTAGAGAGAATCCGTTTCGGGCACATAGACTGCCGTATGAGCGGCACGTGGGGACAGGCCCTCAATGGAATTTGAGAGCCAGTGCCATTCATTGCCCACCGGGTGACTTTTGTGGAGGCTACAGCTCTGCCCTGAAAACTCATCGCGGCACTTGCATTCACCCGAGCACACGCCGTGTCCTTCATCCTCACCACAGCGATCTGGGCAGGCATTTCCACTGCAATCCACCCCCATCCAGTCTCCGTGGCAAATGCATTTGTGATTCACGCACTTGCCGCGATTTGTGCAATTATTCGGGCAGTTCGTGACGGAGAATTCAGCCTTGAAGCCATCCAGTACGTAATTCGTATCGCTGTACAGGAGAATTAGCATCTGTTGCGTGCAATGTCAGCAGAATGCATGAAATCGAAAAAGGCAAGGACCCCACCAAATTACAAATTTTCATTTGAAGCTGAACTCCTCAAAAAGAAGATTTTTGTTTTTTCGGAGGAAAACTTACACTTCCGGACGTGGCCACCACACGCTGTGGCTCCGTCTTGCCGCTAAAACTGCCCAAAAGGGGAGACCTGAAGCTATCCCCGTCGTATACGAAAATGTAATCATACGAGCATTCTGTTCCCATACTCCGGAATGTAAGTGTTATGTATTGGCTATCGTTTTTCGCCTTGATTAGCCATTCGCAGTGTGAATCCTAGAGGAGAGATCGCGAGAGAGAAATAAAAACGCGCCAATTAGCACACCATTTCCATACAATCTTGCGTCTCTCTGTGGCAATCAATTATATATCAGATAAAGCTCTTCTCGCTCATTCAGAGAGATGCCTAAGTTGCTGCTGCTGTTGCCCTCCCTCCCCACCTGCCTCCCAAATCTCGACCTCACTCTAGCGTAGGTGAATGTATAAAAAACAATGGAGAGGAGATTGTTTGTTTAGCAAAGTGCTCGCAGCTAAATTCAACAATATTCCTTCAATAAACTACATACATATTTACTAGTTAAGATGGAAAATCTTTACGTTTCCAAAGCTTTTTTGAGAGTCTTCGACATAAGATACTAACTTTTTATGTTTTGTTTGCAGAGAAAAAGATTTAATTAACAATTTTTTTTTCGCTTAAAACATTTAGTCACTATTTGAAGTGTGTTTTAACCATTTTAGCATCCTCTGAATGATATTTAGTAAAAGATAATTAAATAAAAGTTATTTATCTTATGAATTTATGTAAAATAAAATTTTTTTAGCGTCAGTTGTGATATAAATTAATTAAGTACGCATAATAAAACTTTAATTACATCGTTAATCTTCCAAATATGAGTCTGTTCTGTATAATAAATAAAATAATACATGTAGCAGTTTCATTCAAAACAAGATTGTTAGCCGAGGGGTTCTAATTACGGCCCATTGTACTCGACCAGTGAGTATGAAGGTTCGAATCCCGCCGAGGTGTCAACAATTTTTAATCTTTTTTTATGTGATTTATTGATATTTTTTTACGTTAAAAAATCCTTTTTAATCCTTAATTCTATAAAGGTGTCCTATAAACTATCCAAACAAGAAAAAAAAACAATTTTTCTAAATTTTGAATATCCTGGTTGGGATTTCCGTTAAATCTTATTAAAATTCAAATAAACTAAGGGTGCAATAGTTAGAAGGCTTAGTTTATATCTAAAAACTCGCCGGTTCGAGTAAAAAACTTGCTAAAAAAAAGAATATCTTTCTCCATAACGTGCAGTTAGAATATTTATCATTTTTTTAAAACATTTGTTGTGAGAATTGATACACTCTCATTTGTTAAAATGCCCTCACGTTGTACTATACTGAATGCCCCCAACTCCATTAAAAGATGCATAAAATGTTTCAAAAGAGATTGTAAAAAGATACTTTTCTTTCATATCTGACAAGAATCTTCATTTATCCGAAACTTCTGGGAGAAAAGAAACTTTGGAATTGTGACGGGGGCGGGGGAGCAGAAATTTGGCTCTGACGACTATCTGACGAAGACCGGAAGTTGCAGATAAGTAAGAAGATACGCTAATGAGTCACGAAAGATTCTAAAATTATTGTAACAGAGTTCTTGAAAACGTTACGGACATTACGGTCTGGAAAATTCAAAGAATTTAAGTAAAGAAATTTTTAGAGATTTTACACTTTATCACTGAGGACGTTCAATACGGTCTCACTAAATTTATAATTCAGTAATTAATAAAATCTAATAATTAAAATTAAATGTTGAAACGTTTGATTGATCAATTACAATACTGCTGCACCTTCCGCGGTTGGAGGTGCGAGCTTGGTGGGGTAATTTGGCTGAAAAACGGCATCACCTGAGTGTAATTGAATCCGGACGGACCATCGCTGATCTCCCCGTAGGGCTCCGTGAAGATCCTCCGGGTTCGGTCGCATGGCTGATTGGGCGGCGGAGTCCCGGGTGGGGCTGCCACCCGCAGAGGCTCCGCTTGAGCCTGATTTTGGAGGATGGCAAATAGGAGGAGAAGTGCGACCCCCACGGGCCACGACCTCCTACAGCCCCTGACGACTCTCCTGGCCATCATTTGTGTGTTCTTTGTGTCTCATCTGAGTAAATCATGTGTGGTGACAACGATTGCGACGGCCGCAATTTCCAGCACTCTCTAAAAAACCCCCAAGATCCCCAAGGTTCTGTCGCGCTCTCACTGTGGAAGTGTTCTTCTTCACTTTTTAGCACTTTTTGCACTCTTGCACCGCAGTCCCGGCACCTTTTTCACATTCACCGTTTGCACCACGCTCATTGAACACCGTCCTGCCCACTACATCACTGATATGTGAATTATTTTGCACAAATTTCAAGCGGAAATCGCGGAAATAAAAATTTTTCTTCCAAAAGTTTTTCTTTTTGACACTTTTGACAAGTTGAACCCAGTGGGACAACCACCCACTACAAAGTTAGTACGCAGTGTTTCCAACGAGAATTTCAAATTTAAATTGACCGTTTTCATTTTTTCGCGATTTTCTCACGGTTTTCCCCAAATTTTCCGTGAAAATTGGATTTTTCGGACGCGGAGACGGCGGGAAAAACAAAAGTCGCGAAAATTAATTCCGGGGGAAAAAAGTCGTATAAAAAGACAAAAACGAAAACTGCCGGCGGCTTTTCCCCCCAAATTAACTTTACAGAAAAACCGCTCGAAAAACCCCCAAAACCCCCCGGAACACATGCCACCCACTAACAAAAACCCTCCTGCGGCAGGAAAACCCGGAAAATTGTATCAAAAAGGAGAAAATTGAGTTTTCCCGCAGCCGCCGATTTTTTTGCGCACTGCTCCTTTGGAGGTGAGTCAAAAATTACGTAAAAATCACATTTTCTGCATGGAAAAACAACACAGAGGCGCCGGAAAAGCTAACAAAGAAGCAGGAAGAACGAGAAAATCAGCTGAAAAGCCGGAAAGTGGCACCAAAGGATTTTCCCGCAGCCATCAAATATTTTCGGCACAGCACACCAAAATTCGCGCGTTGGAGCAAAGAATGCATTTCAAATTCTTTTTGTTTTTTTCTATATTCAATTGACGCGGTGCCACCTTCTATGCAAAAAAATCCAATTTCCCCGGAGAATTTGGCGGAAAACGTGAGAAAGTTTTGAAAAACTCTTCGTGTGAGTGAGACAGTAAAAGTGAAGTGTGCGAGTGAGAGAACCGAGTTGAGTTGACACGTCAAACATGCAGCGCCACCAAACTTCATGGTGGTTAGTTAGTATGAAGCCGGCGTTGTTGCGAGAGAGTTTGTGAAAAATATTTTTGCCATTTATCGTTTGAAAATCATCCAAAAAGGACGCAAATTTTTGCAAAAAGTGTTCCTTGTGGCTAAAGGATTGTGGATTAAGTGAAAAATTGTGTGAGGATAGTTTATTTGTGAGAGTAAAGCGAGAGAGAAAAAAGTTTTCACACGCGGTTGCAAAATGGCCGACAATGATGATCTTTTGGATTATGAAGATGAGGAGCAAAATGACCCCGTTGTTGCGGAAGTCACCGACGCCCCCAAGAAGGACGTCAAAGGTACCTACGTGTCCATCCACAGCTCCGGTTTCCGTGATTTTCTGCTGAAACCCGAAATTCTCCGGGCCATTGTGGATTGTGGCTTTGAGCATCCGTCGGAAGGTAAGCAAGGGGGCTCATTTGAGGTTATGTTTGGTCTGTGGGAGTTTTTTTTTCTTGCTCAAAATGATGAAATTTTTGATAGGGACATCAGAAGTAACAGATGATCGATTTATCAGAAATCTGATTTTGCGCATTCCCATCCGGAAAGATGTTTCCGGAAGGAGTTTGTGGATGGAGATTAATTTTTTTTTCTCTTTGAATTGCAGTTCAGCACGAGTGCATTCCACAGGCTGTCCTGGGTATGGACATCCTCTGCCAAGCTAAATCCGGTATGGGTAAGACGGCGGTGTTTGTCCTGGCGACGCTACAGCAGCTGGAGCCCACGGAGAATCACGTGTACGTGCTCGTGATGTGTCACACGCGTGAGCTGGCATTCCAGATAAGCAAGGAGTACGAGCGCTTCTCCAAGTACATGCCCACCGTGAAGGTGGCCGTCTTCTTCGGCGGGCTCCCAATTCAGAAGGATGAGGAAACCCTCAAGAGTACCAATCCGCACATTGTTGTCGGCACACCCGGACGCATCCTCGCCCTCATTCGCAACAAGAAGCTCAATCTTAAGCACCTAAAACATTTCATTCTCGATGAGTGCGACAAAATGCTAGAACAACTTGGTTAGTATTTTATTTTTGTTTTTTTTTATTCTTTTTTTTTATCAATTCAAAAACTTAATTTTTTTACCTAAAATTTGTTTTTCTTTGAAAATTTTCCTTGAAAAACTCATTAAAAGGTCTTTAAATGCGTTGCAAAAGGCTTATCAAAAGTCTCTTATCACCCGTACAGGGTATTCCCTCATTAAAAATCTCTCAAATGAATTTAATTAATTTCCTAACAATTTTTTAATTACTCAGAAGATTATTAATATTCTTTTCTCCTTTTTTCCAGATATGCGTCGGGATGTTCAGGAGATCTTCCGGAATACGCCACATGGGAAGCAAGTAATGATGTTTTCGGCCACGCTGAGCAAAGAGATACGTCCAGTCTGCAAGAAATTCATGCAAGATGTAATTAGTTGAACACTTTATTCCTCCTGATTTACTTCTACCATCAAACCATCCCGAGACACAGCCTCCTCCTCCTCCAGAGTAGATACGTGTTCAGCCAAATGTGTCACATACTTTAATTGGTTTGTGCGGCGCGCGGCTTACTGACTCTACGGTGGATGGAGCTAGTGCCAAACCGGGGACAAGTTATGGGGTCCCTTTTTTGAGAGAGTCGCACCACTACCTTCCCCCGCATAAAAGAAAAAATGTGAGATGAGATCGGCCACAAATCGCGTATTTTTGGGAAAATATCTTCTGGGGAAATTTGCAAAAGAAATAAGGGGTTGGGAAAAAATGGGGCAGAGCCTGGATAAGGAGAATCCTGACGTCGATGGAGCACCGAAGGGAGCTTCCAGGGAACAGCCACATGGACAACGTTGGACAGGAGGATTCCATGGAGAGGCTTCACTTGAAAAATGAAAAACTATAAAATCAAACAAAACTAAAACACAAAAATCTAAAATGAAAGTGATCCGAATTCCCGAACAATGAGAGAGATCTTCAAGCAGGGCTGCAGATTTCGAGAGAATTTCGTATGTTTTCTACATCAAAAAATTAATTTTTCTATAAAAGCTTTCTAGACCTAAAAAAAAATATCTACCCATTTTCGCCGATAAAATCACTTTAAAATACTTAAAAAATAAATCACAAAAATAATACGGAATTGCTAAAGAGAAAAAAAGGAAGAGAGCCTGGCCAAAAAAAGGGATGTGCCACAAAGACGACCATTCTGGACCCCATAACGTGTTTAGCTGGACTAATGGTTAATGGTGGAGCTGCGGAGATGGAGATTTTAACTAACAAATCCTTTTTTGCTCCTTTCTCTTTGCAGCCAATGGAGGTGTACGTGGATGATGAGGCAAAGTTGACACTTCACGGATTGCAGCAGCACTACGTGAAGCTGAAGGAGAATGAGAAGAACAAGAAGCTCTTTGAACTACTTGACGTACTGGAGTTTAATCAGGTTAGTTTTAAATTATTTTTATGCAAAAACACTTAAAAAATCTGTTAAGCCTTTAAGGTCCGCGATCAATCTATCGAGCTGATTAAACTAAAAATGATTTTTGGGGGTTCCTTTGAGCTCAAATAAGACATTTTTAGCAAAAAATCCCAAATTAAAAATTTTCGGTTTTTCGTCCTTCCTGATCCTTGTGAGTTCTTGGGGATATCCTTTTGTGGTCATTAAATGATCAGGGATTATAAAGACATCCTTGTACTAATTTGGATTCAATATTCATAAAATAACTATACAAATTGAAACATTTTCAAAATCGATCTTTTGGGTCAGCGTATGACCCAATGGACCTAAAGGGTTAACAATGTTTTATTCAACAAAATAGTATTCTGACCGATTGACATGACTTTAAAGAATAATTTTGTCCAATTTGTTTCAAGCAGCCAAAGTTTGTTTTCAATGAATAACTTCTGCTCTTTATTTAATTTTGTTATTTTAACCCTTTCGCGTTTTTTGGTTCATACGTAGGACCACACGTGGAACATTTTATTTTCACCTAATTTTTTGAATTTAACATTGGAGAACCGAACAATTTTTACCTACGTAGAGGATCGAAATGGTCACAGTGACCAACATAATAAAAAGGTCAAATATTAAATGTTTTGTTAATTGTATATCTGTTTATTGAATGAGGATCGAAAGTTTAATTAATTCCTAATCTAATTGAAGTATTTTTGAACTCAATTTTTAAATAATTTATCAAAAAATTAATAATGAAAAAAAGTTTCGTAGAATCAATGCAAAATTGCCAATTCAAATGAAAGTTTTTGCTATAATTTTGCCGATTTTCTTAATAAGTCTGAATAATCACTTCATTCAATTCAGTTCTCTAAGTAACTACCTGATCACTTCCGGCAATAAAATGAGTTCACACTAATGATTTTCATTAGTGGAAAAGTTAACAAGTGATCCTGATTTGGAAAATATGCGGAAACATAACCTCAAAAGGCTGTCAAAAAAATGTATGAGAATTTGAATGGCCACTGTGTCCATTTTCATCCTCCGCGTATAATTTCGACTTTGATCTTAATTATTATCTGATAAAAAGGAAGATATTTTCCGGTTTTTCTTTCACCAACTTAAAGTAATTGAAATTCTTTAGATAGATGTGATAGATAGGTCCAATACATTTTAATCTATTACGATTTAAAAACTCGAATTAGCCAGTGTGTTCACATAAATTCTCTAAGTGTTAATTGTTTTTCCAAGTTATAAAAAAACGCAAAAGAGGTCAAAGAAGACGTTCTGACTGAGAAAAGTCCTCTGAAAATATTCACAGAATTAATATAGTGATAAAAACAGCGCATGTTTCAATGTTTCATGAGGACACGAAAGGGTTAATTAAATAACATCAGTCTTTTTGACTATTTAAATTCGCATTTTTATCATTTTATTTTAATCATTTTATCAATTTGGCTCAGAACATCATTTTGAACAAATGAAATATTTTGCTAAAGTGTCTTTTTTTTATTTATTTTTTCTTCGAATTTTCTTCTAATAAGAGTGAAGAAAACTCTTTAAATAATAAAACTAAATTCCTTCCTTTTAAAACATTTTTAGGTGGTGATCTTCGTAAAGTCCGTTCAGCGCTGCATGGCACTGGCTCAGTTGCTGACAGAGCAGAACTTTCCTGCCATTGGTATTCACCGTGGGATGGTGCAGGAGGAGCGTTTGTCGCGCTATCAGCAATTCAAGGACTTCCAGAAGCGAATTCTCGTGGCGACGAATCTCTTTGGACGCGGTATGGACATTGAGCGTGTGAATATTGTCTTCAACTACGACATGCCCGAGGATTCGGACACGTATTTGCATCGCGTTGCCCGGGCTGGACGCTTCGGTACCAAAGGACTCGCCATTACATTTGTATCGGATGAGGCAGATGCAAAGATCCTCAATGAAGTGCAGGATCGATTTGATGTGAACATCACGGAACTTCCGGATGAGATTGATTTATCGTCATACAGTAAGTTTTTCTTTTTAAATATTCTCTCTACTAGAATCATAAATTAATAATTTTTTCTCGTTTTATTTGCAGTTGAAGGACGATAAAAACAGGATTATGGAGAGACAACCCAGATAAATATTAATTAAGCGAGTTTTTTTTTCAAATATTGTACAAGCTGAAAATGTGTGTTCACATTTTTTAACCCGGCTGATTTTGGTAGATTTAATTCTCACAAAATTTCACATTCAATGGAATAATCATTTTTTTAATCAATAAAAATTAATAATAAATGTGAGAAGGAAGATTTTCTTTTATTTTTTGTTTATTTCTACACCGTTGGACCGATCGCGATGAAATTTGGTACAGAGACTACTGATACTAGGCGGTTTTTATCAATGATATTCATTTCCCCCCCAGAACCCCCTTCGTAGCGCCCCTAAATAATTTTTATACTTTTTTGACTACTTTTTGAATTTGGCGCCTTTTTTGGTACATTTTGTTGAAGAGAAAATGAGATGGATGCATTTCACCGCTATCCGTCTCCCTCACACTTTCAGTTTTTCGCAATTTTCTCGTGTTTCCCGCCGAACTTCCCAATGGAAGTGCGTTTCTTGTGACCAGGAAGAAACTTTTGAATTTTTGGCATCAAAAATTCCAGAAGTCACGAAAAGTTCGTTAAAATTCAAATTTTATTATTTGGCGTGTTTCAGATATTTCCGCTGCGAGTTACGGCGCTGTTGGCTGAGGAGAAAGTGAGACAGACATATGTTACATTAGTGTTCTCGTTCATGTGGAAGAATTTTTACAATTTTCCGCCGGATTTTTATGGAAAAATTGGGATTTTCATGCTCAGGAAAGCGATCCCGGCTACTTTAGGACTTAGGAGCTTGCAGGGCCCCAAAAAATGTATTTTTCCCTCATATCTACATACATACATACACAGCGTATGTGTGGTAAGTCTCACTCACACCAACACACAAGATCGGTAAACGCACTCTAGTGGAAGAAATTCGAAATAATATTGGGTTGTCCCATAAAATTCAGGGATTTTTCTCACATATTTTCATTTTTCCTTATGGATTAAAATACAAATAAATATTGGACAACCCAATTGATCTGCAGATCTCGATCGCAAGTCGAATTCAGTCAATTCGATTCAGTTTTGCGCGACGGGACTCCGCGGGCGCGTCGAAATTTACAAAGAAAAATAAAAGAATTTTTTTGTTTGCCTCGGAGTGGACTTCCGGGGAGTTTTGGGAGTGTTTCCGGGTGCAGAAAGTGCTCGAATTGGTCGCGCGGGGGACCTGCGGAACGGGAAGCGACGCGATCGGAATTCGAGAAACTGCTATTTTTTGTTTCACAAGACGCAAAACAAGTTCAGAGAACCCAGCAATTACGCTTTTTGCGTTCAATTGCCTTCCACTCTGGCCAGATTGGCGCTGTCAACTCCAGGCAGGAGGGATCGGTCGTTGTGGTCCTTGAGAGTGCGGGCTGTTTTTTTTTCTTCTTGTTTCTCTCGAGACCTTGGAAGTGTGTGAGAAACGCATGAATTTCTCTTGAAATTCGTATTTGAGAGTGAATTCTTTTCATTGTTTGTGTTCCTCCGCTCTTTGCTTGTGCTGCTGACTGGAAGAAGATCGGAAGTAGTGAGTGGTTGTGGGGATTTAACCTGCCAAAAACTCGTTTTCGGTTTGGTGTCTCTTTCTCCTTCATCTTGACCGATTGTGCCACTTTCCGGACACTTTTCTCTGTGGCTTCCATGCGATGAGTTTGTGACCTCAATCGTCATCACTCAAGAGATCTCTTCTACTGTGTGTGGGCACCATTGCCGAGATGTCCCCGTAGTGTGGATATCACGAGGAAGTTCAAGAAGTGAAAAAAGTGCGCGCGCAATAAGCAAAACCCGTTCTGACCATTGAGAATTCATCCCATTGAAATCACCTGACCGGCAGACAATTAGCAAGTGCACACACAGGTACCTGTTTCCATCATTCAGCTCGTTTTGGTGGTTCTCATCAGAAAGAGAACGCAGACGTGTGGTGTGTTTGAGTGAAAAAAAAAGAGAGAGCAAAACCTAAAAGATTGAATACCTGGACCCAATTTCCTCCACGTCATGTCCAACAGTAGCAGTCAGAATCACAAGATAGCAGGAAATGTGTTAACTCTGGCCACGACGAAGCAGTCGCAGCAGCAGATTCAGCAGCCCAAGAAGAATCCACAACAGTCTCAACTCCAGAATCATCCACCACGCTACCAACCACCACCACTACCACCAGGAGGTATCCTCAAGCACATTGCTGCTCCTGGAACACTTTCAACACACCTCAAACGCCAGACAGCCGCCTACTATCATCACCCAGAGCATCCTCCGAATCTCAAGTATCCCCCAGAAGTGCCCAAACTCTCGGGAGTGTACCTACCGGATAAAAACCCTTCGCGCATCGTCCCACCACGCGTGCAGCTTCGTCTCTCTCAGGGTGGTACTGCAGCTGGTGGTGCACAGGCGGTACCAGTTTCTGCGGGGCAGCATCAGAGGATTGTGGCAGGTCCACCGCCACCACCACCACCGCCATCAGTTGCCCCAGTCGAAGAGGAGCCACCCTTTGCGGCGAGACTCTCTGGCGTTCAGCCCACGCAGGAAATGCTGAAATTCGTGCGGAAGCCAGACAGCGAGCAACCGTCGCCCACGTCTTCGAGCGGCGGAAGAATCTCATCTGCTGAACATAATCGACATTTGCAGGTAAGAGAGATCGTGATGTGTCCAATTCAAAAGACACCAGACACCTCCCCAAACATTTCTTGTCTCTACTTTCTGACTGTGAAGTCTTTAATCCGCGCAATGAGAATCTTTTTTTTTTTAAGAACAATTCTTCCGTTAATCAACTAAAAGAGATCTTAATGATATTTTATTTATAAAGATCAATTGGGAGAGAGCTCAAAGAGTAAGCAACTTAATGATTTTTCAATGATAAGAAAGCAAAATTAGATGAAAAATGCAAGAACATTAGGCAAAATTAATTTACAAAAAAATTAAAAGGGCCAACAAAAGCTACGAAAAATCTGCGAAAATGGCGGAAAAACTAAAGCTAAAAAGGATTTTTTTAAATGTGTAGGAATAAAATGACATACGCGGAGACAGAAAGGGTTTTTGGGTTTCTAAACTTCTCCAAAAGTTTAGTAAGTTCAATCATTTACTTTGAGGTCAAAACAAATTATTTTCATGCTAAAAAATACATTAAAAATTAGAAAAGGTGTTTTCAGATGTTCTAATCACATTAAAGGTCAAAAAACGTCAAATATTTAAAAGAAACGTCAAACGTGAGATAAGATCTTTTAAACGTCCATAAAAACGTTAAACTTTAAGAATTGTGTCAACCATTAATGTTTTTAAAGATATAGCGTCAGTCATTAAATTGAACGTCAAACGTTAGAAGATAAATGTCAATTGATTATAAAGAAATGCTATTTTGTTTTTTTTTAACGAGTAGACCAGGAGAATTCTATAAATAAAATTTCTATAAATTCTACAAATTGCCCTGATTTGCTCGTTAAAAAAAACATTGCATTTCTTTACAATCAGGTGACATTTCTCTTCTATCGTTTAATGTTAATATTTAACGTTTGAAGATTCTTTTCTAATCCTTGACCTCTGTTTTAACAACTGATGCTTCTTTTCTAACAGATATTTCTTTAAAATTGACGTTTATCTTCTACGTAAAAAGTATATTCTTATTTAACGTTTGACGTTTGTTTTAAAGAATTTAGAAAATTAAATAAATAGTTCATTTTTTAGTGGAAAATAGAACAAAGTTCTTAAAGAAAATGCCCTCAAAGACCAAAATATTGAAACAATTGAAACAACTTTTCCATATTTTTGCATTTACATGAATATTCTTGAGAAGAAAGTGCAGTCTGTGCACACAAAACAATTTAATATAATACTTTAAATTACAACAAAGAAGCAGCCCAATGAACTCTGCCATTTCTTCTGCAATTTTGCAGTTTCTTTTGCGCACAGAGATTGGGGGGCTCTATTGTGCAATTTAATCCACTTTATTCTGCATATAAATCCCACTCTTGTGTGCCATCCTCGTGTGCATATACTATATGCAAAAAGTCAGTCTCACCAGTGAGCGCGGGATGGACAGAAAAGAGCGATTCTGTTTGTGGCGGAATCAAAGCATATTGCCGCAATTTAAATTGCTGGGCGGTAAAATGGCAACAACATAATTTTTTCGCCATGAGAGGTGAAAGTATAGGCATTATATAGCATTGGAATCCCAAACATGTTGGGGAGACAATCGAAAATTTTCTCATCACAGCAAGGGGCTTACTCTTTTTTATTGATCTCTTAATGGGATCCCCCCAGTAAATGATACAAAATGTGGCGGAGAATATCATTAAATTTTATCTGTGAAACGCTCTTCTGCACCCACTCGAAATCATTGGGAAACGTGCGAGCATTTTCAAAACGTAAATGAGCAACTCTTGGGGATTGTTTGATATGCGCGCGCGGTGCGAAAAGATGCCAAAGAGGTGTTCAAAGAATATAATTCTCACCTACATTTAGTTTATAACATACGTAGGATGTGTGATGCTAAAATTAGAGCCTGAGAGTTGGCTGGAAAAGTACCTCAAAATGCTGTTCTTACTGCGCGAATTTTCTATGCTCTGCTCAGCTCATGTTGAGGAGAGACAATTTCTTATAAATTCCTTTTTATAGCTTCCGCGTGATTATCCAATTAGAACGCTAAGAAGCATTAAAATGTGCTTGATTGGGAAATTTGCTGATCACGTTTAACCATCAAATAAAATTCAGGTCAAAGCAAAAATGAGCGATGAAATCAATTTTTTTAAAGCTGAAGGAATTATCACGTAGAAAAAATTCACAAATGGCTCAATGTATTAAAATTGCAGAAAAAAGAAGAAATGTAAAAGCAACTAAAAGAATTTCAGCAATAATTCTCAATGGATCGCTACATTAATAAAAAAATTAATTGAACGATAAAAAAAATCACCATTAGGATGTAAAAGCATTTCTTTTATGACTTGAACATTTTAAAAACTTAATTGTCTGCTATTAATTGTCTTTCGTCTAGAGTGTGGATAGTAAAATTAACACCTTTTGAGACATTAATTTTATTGCGTTATTATCACGCAGACAAAGTTCCAAAGTGTATGGCTTTTTGAAGTGCGGAAAGCGAAAATGCATTAAAATTAAGAGAAAATCGTACGCATTAGGAATTGTATATATAAAAAAAAAACCTTTTGCAACAAAATTATTACAATTAAATCTTTTTTATTGAATGAATAAAAAATCGAAAGGTTTATTTTTTTGGTTTTAACGTCATTTTTGTTTATTTTGTGAACTTTCGATGGGTTAGAGATTAATAGATATTGTTTAGAGCTTTTATTAGACCCCAATTTTATCAAAATCCGATGAATAGAACCAGAGTTACAGCCGATTTTAGATGAAAGATTTAGGCGGCCATATTGACTAAACGACTTGACCGATTTTATAGTATGAGCTATTTATTATAAAAGTATAATGATGGCCTCTATTACAAGCCGAAATTTCAGACTTCTAGGTGTCAAAAAAACTGAGTCATAGCGAAAGCAAAATTATCCTTTTCTAGAAAATAATTCTAGATGAGTTTACTAGAAATACTTGGTATGCCACGATTGTGGTATATACCAATTAATTCTCGAACTATTCGCTGATTACGTGAGCATAATTTTTTGAAAATAAGATTCTTTTTTGGGTTTTTCATTTCAATAGGTAATGGTTTTGTTTGTAAGGTCTTTCTTTGTAACTTTGTTACGATATTTTACATGGGGTGTTTATCCGGTGAATATTTGAAATATTTTAGCGAATCGTCTGAATCTTGACGAATAATCAGACTTTTGACAAATAATCTGAATCTTGACAATGACTTCGAATCTTCTTGAAGAAAAATCATTATTTTGACAAAAAATATTCGAATCTTGACGAATAATTTGAAACTTGACGAATAATTCTAATCTCGACAAATAATTCGAATCTTCTTGAAAAATAGTTCGAAATGTGACGAATAATTCGAGATTTAACACTTGGAGGACCCAACATTTGGCACAACGCGGAGGATCAAATTGGTAATAAGTACCAGCTGATAAAATATGCGCAATAATTAATTATTAATCAGTTTATTGAACAAGGATCGAAAGTTTCACTAATCCTTGATTACCTTCAAGCAATCCTGCACCTAATTACTAAATATTTAATTGAGAAAATCGACACTGAAATAAAATTGCGTCGAATCGATGCAAAATTGCCAATTCAAACGACTTTTTTAGGTACAATTTTACATAATTTATTATTGTGCCTAAATCATCACAAACTTTGATTCTTCAAGTAACTTTTTAGTCACTTCCGGCAATAAAATAAGTCCACATTAATTATTTTCACCGAGGAAAAGTGAACAAGAGTACTTTATTTGGGAAATATGGGGAAACATAACCTCAAAACAATGGCAAAAATGTATGGGATTTTGACTGGTAATAACTACCAATTTGATCCTCCGCGTTGGATTCTGACTTTGCCCTCAATTATCTTCCAAAGAAAAGACTTTTCTCGAGATTTTCTTTCTGCTATCTTAAAGTAATTAAAATTCCCTACACATAGATGCTAAATTCATCGAGATAGATCCAATAGATTTTATTCTGTGACGATTTTAAGGTTCAAATTGGTAGCAAGTACCAGTAAAGTCCTCCGAGTGTTAACAAAATATCCGAATCTTGACGAATAATTCGAGTTTTAACACTTGGAGGACCCAGCATTTGGCACAACGCGGAGGATCAAATTAGTAATAACTACCAGCTGATAAAATATGCTCAATAATTAATTATTAATCAGTTTATTGAACAAGGATCGAAAGTTTCACTAATCCTTGATTACCTTCAAGCAATCCTGCACCTAATTACTAAATATTTAATTGAGAAAATCGACACTGAAATAAAATTGCGTCGAATCGATGCAAAATTGCCAATTCAAACGACTTTTTTAGGTACAATTTTACATAATTTATTATTGTGCCTAAATCATCACAAACTTTGATTCTTCAAGTAACTTTTTAGTCACTTCCGGCAATAAAATAAGTCCACATTAATTATTTTCACCGAGGAAAAGTGAACAAGAGTACTTTATTTGGGAAATATGGGGAAACATAACCTCAAAACAATGGCAAAAATGTATGGGATTTTGACTGGTAATAACTACCAATTTGATCCTCCGCGTTGGATTCTGACTTTGCCCTCAATTATCTTCCAAAGAAAAGACTTTTCTCGAGATTTTCTTTCTGCTATCTTAAAGTAATTAAAATTCCCTACACATAGATGCTAAATTCATCGAGATAGATCCAATAGATTTTATTCTGTGACGATTTTAAGGTTCAAATTGGTAGCAAGTACCAGTAAAGTCCTCCGAGTGTTAACAAAATATCCGAATCTTGACGAATAATTCGAGTTTTAACACTTGGAGGACCCAGCATTTGGCACAACGCGGAGGATCAAATTAGTAATAACTACCAGCTGATAAAATATGCTCAATAATTAATTATTAATCAGTTTATTGAACGAAGATCGAAAGTTTCACTAATTCTTGATCTCCTTCAAGCATTCCTGCACCTAATTACTAAATATTTATTTGAGAAAATCGTCAGTGAAAAAAAATTGCGTAGAATCGATGCAAAATTGCCAATTCAAACGACTTTTTTAGCTACAATTTTACATAATTTATTATTGCGCTTAAATCATCACAAACTTTGATTCTTAAAGTAACTTTTTAGTCACTTCCGGCAATAAAATTATCCATATTTAGTGATTTTCACCGAGGAAAAGTAAACAAGAGTAGGGGAGAGCGGGGTTAAAAAAGTCACTTAAGGGTTTAGAAAAAGCTCAAAATATTATATTTCCCAAATAGATAAAGCGAAATGTATAGCTCATTTCTTTAGGAAATTTACTGCCCTACACCTCTTTCTCAGATCATTTTGTTCTATCTAGCTAGGAAATATGATATTTTAAGCTTTTTCCAAACCCTTAAGTGACTTTATTAGCCCCGGTCTCCCCTACTTTATATGGGAAATATGGGGAAACATAACCTCAAAACAATGGCTAAAATGTATGGGATTTTGACTGATAGTTATTACCAATTTGATCCTCCGCGTTGGATTCTGACTTTGACCTCAATTATCTTCCAAAAAGAAAGCTTTTCTCGGGATTTTCTTTCTGCTATCTTAAAGTAATTAAAATTCCCTACACATAGATGCTAAATTCATCGAGATAGGTCCAATAGATTTTATTTTGTGACGATTTTAAGGTTCCAATTGGTAGCAATTACCAGTAAAGTCCTCCGAGTGTTAACAATATATCCGAATCTTGACGATTAACTATAATCTCGACGAATAATTCGAATCTTCTTGAAAAATAGTCCGAATCTTGACGAATAATTAGAAGATTTTCGTTCAGATAAACACCTCTTGATATATTTTGCCACTGAGCCAGTAATTTATTATTTCTAGAATGGCTAGATTTTTTTCTAACCCAAAAAATTGGATTTTCCCCAACATTTTCGTTCTCCTTGTATTCTTTTTAATTGAAGAAAAAAAATTATCAACAACTGTAGACTTAAAAAACAAACCTCTTGAATGAATTTCAGATTATTTGTGCTCCGCTCAAAAAACCTTCCATGAAAAGTATAAAATTTCCTCCCACGCGCGTTCAATGCCCGTTTTTGGGAGGAACGAACATCGTCGTTAACACCATCAATTTACTTTCAAGAGCAAATACGTGGGCAGTTATTCCCATATTTGTGGAAGGCACACACAGAATTTTTACAACTCGCCACTACACTCTCTAGTTTATAAATATTTGATCTCTTCCGCAAAAATTGTTACGAAATCGGAGATGAAATGGAAATTTAAAACGCCCAATGACCGGATTTTTGGAGAAGTAAAACAAAAAAAAAGAAATATTCTTTATTTTACCTTTGAGAGGCGAGGAAAAAAATATAAACCAATAGAGAAACCTCAGAAATGCAGTTTGAAAGCGGAAGGGAAGATAATTTCCACGAGGAATGTAGTCAATGGTGATTGAATTGATTTATAAAAGTTTATTCAATCTACATATTATTCTCTGAATACATGTATTAAATTGCATTGTTGAGGGCAGGAAGAAATGCAATTTTTGTGGCAAGAAAATGGGAGGGAAGGGTCACGATTTGTGGGGATGTTTAATGGTTTCATTTCTTGGCAATTTGTAGAGTCTCATCGCTGAATTGAGGGCCCTGAAGGAGGTGAATCAGCGGTTGAGTGATGATAATCAAGAGCTAAGAGATTTATGTTGCTTCCTCGACGATGATCGTCAGAAGAGTCGCAAATTGTCACGCGAATGGCATCGCTTTGGGCGCTACACGGCTAGTGTTATGCGACAGGAGGTCTCAGCTTATCAGGTTTGTTATCCTTCTTTTTATTTTATTTTATTTTATTGACAAATTGACAAATTTGTTTGAATAAAATTTTATTATTTTGTGGAATTTTTTAATAGATTTTTCTTTAATGAAATTTCAGTCTAACAATTTTCTTTCTGACTCATTTGCTTTATTTTCTCAATTTTTGTTTTTATGGACGGCCAAAAATGATGGGGTAAAATTAATCAGTTTGATTTTAAGGCCAATCCCGCCAATTCTGATTTATTTTGATGGTTCTCTTGGTTTAAAATATTAAATTCATTTCGTTTAAAGTATTTATTAGTAGCTTTTTTAGTCTTTTAATTAAATTTTGAAATTTAAAAAATCATGGGGCTAAATGAATCAGTAATATTTCTAAATTGAACCATGATTTGTTTTAATTAATCTGCATATAAAGCGTTCTGTAAAGGTTAAAAATATTCAGTTTTATTCAATATTTTTATTTAAATAAGAGCTTTAATGTTTTAAAAATGTTTTATAAATATTATTAAAAGTCATGGGGCTAAATAAATCAGAACAATTTTGTGCTATAAATTTTAATTCAATTAATAAGAAAAAAATGATTATTTTTGCCTTTTATTGTCTTTTTAATTTTAATAACTATTTAAACAGTTTTCTATAAAAATTCTTGAAAAAATATTTATTCAAACTTTTAGAGATTGATTTACTTTACCCCATTTTCCCCTATTTTCAAAAAAAGAATTGAAATAAAATTTTGCTTTTTTCCTCAAATATAAATCAGAACAAATTGAGGCAACTGGACGATAAGCAGCAAGAATTAATTCGAGATAATCTTGAGCTGAAGGATTTGTGCCTGTATCTGGATGAGGAGCGTGCCAATGCAGCCGCCATGGCGCGTGTTTGTTCCAATTGTGGTGCCACGATGGAGCCGGTGGTGCGCGACGATGGGGATGGTAGCAGTTCCAGCACAAATGCAGATGAACCAATGCAGACTCTGCGGAATTTCGAGAGGAGCATTCCCGTAAATATGAAGATGCTTTGTGATTATCGCTTTCGTTGCAAAACTCCCACCGCGGAGGAGTTTCCCGATGCCGGCCCCACGGGGTCCAGCACAGCGGGGAGCTAATTGCGGGAAAAATGTTTCTCCCGTTGCAGGAATTAAACATCCGACCGACAATCACTGATCAAACACTGCAGTACGTGCGTTCGCTCGAGCGACGGATCCGGCAGCTTGAGGAGGAGAACACCACCCGGACAACACCCACCCCACAGGCACCAGCCCAGAATGCCGCCACGGGTGCTGCTGATCCCATTTCGGGGCGTCCCGAGGCTGTCGTGCGGGCCCTCCAGGTGCTCGAGGTGCGCGAGCAACTCGAGAGGGATCCCCGGCATCGAGGTCACATTGCACTGGGTGACTCCACATCCCCGTCCGGAGACGACGCCGAGAAGGTCCTCATGCGCGAAATGTGCAACGTAATGTGGCGCAATGGGGGCAAAATGGACGACACATCGTCTAATGAACCAGAAATGGATTGCTGATTTACACTGAGATTTTATAAGGGGGGTCAATTGAAATGTTTTTTTTTCTCTTTTGCAATATTTACTTTTATAGCATCCTCTCAAAGTCAGAGAGTCAGCTTCTAAATTGCTGTAAAATCCTTAACTTTTGAAAGTTTTTACTTTTGTTCGCTGTTTTAGTTATTTTATAGCTTTTTCGTGTCAAGTGAAATTTTATAGCAAGTTCCAGAACTAAGATCACAAAAGCTATATTTTAAGACTATTCATTTTATTGCAAGAACAGTATTTTATATCACTTAGGTTTATTTTTTATAGGAACTTTGTGACCGTCTGTAATTATGGTACTTGCCAGTGACTCAGAAATATTATCCTTGATAGAAACTGACTTATTTGATTAACACGGATTTATCGTTTTAATATTGGACCCATTTTTTGTAGAACATGCCATAAAGGGATATTTTATAATAAAGTATAGCTTACATAGGTTTTTATAGAAGATGAGAATACTCTTCGTCAATTTTATGACGATTAAAAATTGATTTTTATTTAATATAGGATTAAATATTAGATCCAATTTTATGGTACTTGCTATAAAAATCAATGTATTAGTAATGGTGGCTTCGATTTATAATTCCAAGAAGCTCCAAGGATAATTCTATAAAGTCTATTAATACTTATACATCGAATCTCAAGGGTCAGTTTTTTATAGCATCTATAAGTTTTATAGAATCTTGCTTAATTTATAGGAAACTTAACAATGCTATTTATCTAGAATGAGGTGTATTTACTTGTTCTTTTCATATCAAATACAAACCTTTAAACTTTTTTATAGGAAGTGTGAAGCTGTATTTATAGCAAGCTATGTATTGTTGTATTTGGGTTCCATTAATCTTATTTATGAGCAATGATTAAAGGAAAAAGTATTTAAATGCATAATTACTAATGTCCTATAAAATCCATTTTTATAGCACGTCTTCTAATGTTGATAAAAAATCCAGATTTTGTTTTAATATTATGAAAAATATGCTTATTTTGTCAAAAAAATATTCAAAATATTGCCATAATTAAAAAAAAAAAAACATTTTCAATTGGCTCTCCTTATAAAATCTCACTGTTTCTGTACAAAAGTGCCCGCCAGAATCTCTCCAATAAAATAAAAAACTCTGTCATCTCATTTTTTTTTCTCAAAATAAAACATTTTTCTATATTTATATGAAAAGAAAAAATCAACCTAAATGAATTTATTGGGATGTGGTGGAATTGGTTGGGATTTGGGGGTTCTCCTCTGTGGCTTTCTTCTTTTCAAACTCCTGCGACTCGAGTCGCTCTTTGGTCTTTCCGCTGAGCTGCAGCAGTGTCGGCACTTCCAGTTCATCGGAATCCATCTCATTCTCAGACAATGAGAGAGAGCCTCCCGTGCGTTTGAGCTTCAGTGGCTGCCCCATTGGGTAGAGGCTCGATGGTTCTGAGATGTAGCCGTCAAAGTAGACATCCTCATCCGTGGATGAGTACTGATTCTCCGTGTATGTCTCTGGGACACGGCAGACAATCTGTGCGAGATCCGTAAAGGTGTACTCATTGAGGGAATGTGGGGTGGCCTTGGGAACTCCCCCATCTTTGAGGGACCACTGATTGAAGAACGAAATCCTCCCGGATTTGGCCATATTTTCAAACACCTGCTTCCCATGGGCAAAACCCACATCTTTAATCGTATCAAACTGCCCAAATGCCAGTGTCTTGTACTGATCAATGGGCGGACGGATGTACTCGCAGTAGTCGCTGTTCTTCACCTCCTCCAACTGCCGCACGCACGAAACGTACGCCAGGCGTGACTGGATGTCCGGTAGATTGGGCACCTTCACGGGAGTTGTGAAGGGATTGAATTTCTTATAGATGAGCCACCAGCCAGACAAGTAGTCGCCATAGTCCGTCAAATTCGTCTCATCCTGACTCCCCACGTCGATGGCAATTATGTGGGCAGCTCCCTGAGCCCTCAGAACATCAGCTGCAAACATATTATCTTCTCATTATTCCATTCTCTCTCTATTTTATGCGGCGCGTTAAAAAAGCGACAGTTTTGTTATAAAAAAAGACAAACACAAGAACACACAATTGAATTGATTAATTTTTTTTTTTTTTTTTAAAGATAATTAAGAAAATTTTAATTTTTTTAAAGAATTTTTATTATTGTTTAAAAAATTAATAAACGATAAGAAAGCTTATTTGTATTTATTTTAGATTTATTTAGCATGCATTTAGTAATGCAATTTTATATTTTAGTCATTTTAGTAAATTATTTTATAGAATTTGTACGACATTTTCAGTTTACTTCAAAATTTTCGAAATATTCAACAATATTTCTTGAGTATCAAAACTTCTATTGCCAAATAAATAATATTTTTGAGCTAATCTTCTATATAATAAAGAAAGGATTTCGTTCCTGTACAGCTATGCATTTCTACACCGTTTGTCCGATCGTGATGAAATTTGGTACAGAGGCTACTGATACCAGGCGGTTTTTACCAACGAATAATTCTTCCATTAAATCTATTTCAATTCGTCACAAATCTCTTCTCTTTTAAAAATTTGCGCGAAGCGCAACAAATCCCCGCGAAGCGGGGCGAGGTAAATTGGAGCGAAGCGACAATTTACCTCGTAAATAATAAATTATGGTGCTTATGACAGTGGTGGTCATAAAGAAATTTAATCAAAATTGTGAGTTTTTTTTTAAATTTTTTTATAAGGAGTTTATTGTTTTCAATATGAAAAAAAAAAGATATCTCTTCGATGAACCAATCAAATCACGTCTAATTTTGTAGAGGATTAAAAGAAGAAACCGCTAAAAAATCTTGCCATTTTCCACTGCGATCAGCTGGAAAAAGCCAGTAAGGATTCGCTCAAAAATTCAGACTGTGACGTCACCATTGTGCTTTTTGTTTCTTTAAATACATGAAACATTTGCGCTGATGTTTCATAGGCCGGTTTTCATAAGATATTTTTATGAAATATCAACAAAAGATTCCCGGAAATTTTTTAACGTATCTTAAATATAATTAGATTCGTTAATTTCAAACAATTTAATTATATTTGTAATTTTAATAATAAGTCCGATATTGCCGCATTTGATAGAGCATTCGACTCGTATACAAAAGTTCTCTGGTTCAAGTACAACCAATGTCTTCTACAAAAACAAAGACACAAAATCTTGCATATTTTTTTGCAAACAAACAAATCAATTAACATATTACAGTGTAGTGGTACAAAGCAATTGTGTTTGGCTGTGTGGAAGGCTTTGAAGAAAAAAAGGAGAAAAATTCCCTCCAATCCCATAAGGCAGAGACAAATTAAACTCCTTTTTTTGTGCTCTCTTCATTCACATTAAACGTGCCATTAGTGTTTGGTGGCGATTGAGGATAAACATTCAAATTAGAGAGGTTCAAAAGAAATTAATGCACATTGTACTACAAACATTTTTTTTCTACACAAATGATGGAAGACGAAGAAGTTTTTGAGTTAAAAATAAAAAAAAAATAAGTAGGCGGGATCTTCATTCACAGCAGCAGCATTTACCTGGCACATTATTTACATAACAGCCATCAAGCAGAAGATGACCATCGGTGTAATCACAGAAAGGTGGATAAATTCCCGCGACACTCATACTCGCACGACAATATCTCCAAAGACATCCTAATATAATTATTATTATCGCCATTGTAAATCATTTCCGCCTCCAAACTTCTTCTCCATAAATCAATTCTCTTTCTTTTTTGCCTTTGAATTCTCTCATAACTTTTTTTTTTTTAAATTCATAATATAGTTCTGAAATCTTCACAAAAAGCACAACAATAATGCTCCTTTTTACCGGTTAAAAGGAATATAAAAAGGAAATTTTTTTTAAAGGTAAAGGTATAAAATATGAAGAGAAGAATAATAAAATAGAATGCTTCCGCCAACCAATTGCTTTGTGAATTTTCATTCCTTAACATTTTGTGTTATTTAGAATAATAAAATGAGAATAATAAAAAAAGAAGGAACAACAATTATCGAGTCATATTGACAACAGCATTACAAGAACAATGAGCTTCTAAATGCGTTTTTTTACAAAAGTTTGCGGCCTAACTTTTTTTTTTTATTAATTCTACAAAGAATTAAAAGAAATTAAATTATCCGTTCATATTGAAAAATTCTTTTAAAAGTCTTTGAGGATCTGATTGGGGCTATTGTTACTAAAATGGTTAACCCTTTGAGGACCATTTGACGGACAAAACAAATAGAATTTGCCATTTGTGAATGTTTCAACCTTTTGGAGGTAATGTATAATTATATGAAAAAAGTGCTAGAATTCAAAGATTCTCAACGTGCTAACCCTTTGAAGTCAGGCAAACTCTTACACGACCTTTCTTGATACTTTAAGCATTCAAAACCAAAAAATTCTAGCAGTTTTTAATACATATTTAGAATGAATATCACCCAGCTATACGTATTGCAACACCATTACATCAAATATCGTTTGATACATCAAATACATCAAAAACTGCTAGAATTTTGTCGGAATCCTATATGCGCTAACTGCTAGAAAATTAGAAATTGTTTTTTTTAAAAACGTTCTCCTATAATATTTAATTAAAGCTAAATCAAACTTGTGTAATTTTAAAAATATTCGTAAATATTATGTAAGAACTACTAGAAAATTTACAGGAATTAATATTACTATAAAAGTAATTCATCTGATATGACATTTTCATCATATGAGCTGACTTCTTTTTATCCTTTAACGATTTTCTCGCAATTTTTTTTCCTTCTCGAATAAGCAATTCTAGCAGTTTGAAAAAATCCAATTAAATATTTATTTTCAGGTCTGCTGAATTTCTTGTACTTTTTCCTTATACTGTGAACTGGCATTTAAACTCTGTTGCTCGATGAATTTCTGAAAATTCTTGCAGTTTTTTTTTTATAAGTTTTTATACCGACCTATTGTGAGTTTGATGCCTTCAAGTGTCCCTTGGCCACCGAAGGGTTAAGTTAAGCAAGTTCGTGTTGTGATAGGAAAATTCTAGCACTTCTTTTATTTCAGACCATCAGTTTTTTTTTTTAATTAAGACATCTAATGATCCTCAAAGGGTTAATGGATTACAAACTTCTCCCATTTTCCCAACCGTTTATCATCCAAATAATTTCAAATGCGACCAAATAAATTAAATTAAATTAAAATTCTCAATCCGTCAGGCCACAAACTTCCTCAATTTCTTCTGCGTGAGCGCCGCAGACAAAACACCAAAGGAAAAAAAAAGAAAAATGCAAATTACCTGGAAGATTGTTGACATATCCTCCATCGAGTAAAAGATGCCCATCTTTAGGATCACAGAGCGGTGGCATGTAGCCACTGAGGGACATTGATGATCTTATATACCGCCACAGGGATCCTTCAATCCAATTGAATTTTGTTTGTTTGTTTATTTGTTAAATTCACAGAGAAATGGTTGAAATTATTACGTCAACTGATGGACTCATTAAAATGAACAAGAAAAATGATTTTGCGCAAATTTTTGCAAAAATCTCAGAACATTTATGAAAGAGAAGATGATTCTTGGCGTCTGAAATTTTGGGATTACATTCCAAGGGGTGGTGTACTATGTATAAAAAGAAAGATCTTACCGTGTGTATGGACTCTAGCACAGCTAGCCGTGATGTCTGTCGTGAGGGTGAAGTAGGGGATCCACAAATCCTCAATGTAAATCTCCCCAAAAGTATCCCGGATTGTTTTGTTGAAGTCCCGTCCGGAAAACATTGACGTTATAGGGTAGGTCAGATCAAGGAGCTGCCGACCCCACTGCGTCATTTTCTAACCAGAAAAAGAAATGTACTGGTAAGTTGACCAAGCTTACGAGAGCTGTGTTTCTTTCAGTGTACCAATTTTGTGAGAGCAAACTAGAACGCAAATTCATTTAAATACGCGCAAAGTCGGGAAAAGTTGAAAAGTCATCCCGCAAGAAATCTTTAAAACGCCATATCTCGGGAACGGCTCCATAGATTTTCGAGTTTGAGCTATCGTTGGAAAGGTCTTAACCTCAACTATAATATATTAAAATATGAAGTCAATCGATAATAGCATTTTCGAAATATTCGAGTTCGAAATTTTCGAAAATTTTTATTTTGACTTTAGCGCCTCTCGCGGTCATTTTTCGAAGTTGCAATGTTCTAGACATTTGTAGAGCTTCACGAAACCTTTCATTTGCGCTTGAGTTGATTAAAATCGGACTTGTAGAACCCGAGATATGACATGCCAACTTTGGAAGGCTATATCTCGAGAACGGCGACATAGATTTTCTTCATTTTTGGCATGGAGCTAGATAATATAGTCAGCTATAACATATCAAAAAATGAAGCAAATCGATAATGGCGTTTTCGAGATATTAATCGAAAACTCATCGAAAATTTTGTTTTTGATTTTTGGCCCCCTAGCGGTCACTTTTGAAACTTCGGATGTTCTGGAGAGTTGTAGGGTTTGTTGAAAGCTTTCATTTGAGCCCGGGTTGATCAAAATCGGTCAAGCCGTTTTCGAGTTATGGTCGATTTTCGATGAAAAATTGTGGCGGCCATATTGACTAAACGGCTTGACCGATTTTCGAAAATGAGGTATCGTTGGAAAGGTCTTGATGGCCCCTACAACATATCAAAATTTCAGATTTTTAGCTATTACAGGGGCTGAGATATAGCGAAAACAAAATTTTGAGGTTATTCAAAATGGCGGACGGAGGGGTGGGGGGGTGGATTTGACCTCATAATCGGATGTCTTCCGGTCGATATTTAAACTTTGCCGTTGACCGCAAGTCTCTATCTATTACCGTTCTCTTGTAATTTAGCAAAAGGTTCCGGACGGACAGACGGCCGGCCGGCCGGCCGGAAAAAATTTTTTGGCGCATACGTTTTTTGGAATGTGGGGACCCTAATTCGTGCTCATCCCAAGTTTGAGCCCGATCTGACGACTTTCGATTTTGCTCGGTACACAAAAGCTGTGTCTGAAAGAAACACAGCTAAAATGTTTTTAAGTCTTCAATTCTTGACTTTTTTTTTCTGGGAAGTAGTTTACCTTGGACCACTCTCTAGCTTTCTGCGTTACAGTCGTGATATTCTTCTCGGAGCACCAGAGTGCCCCCATGAAGGCTCCTATGCTCACCCCACCGACCATATCGATGGGAATTCCAGCTTCTTGGATGGCTTTCAGCATACCAACGTGAGCTGCCCCTCGAGCTCCACCACCGCCCAGCACGAGTCCCACTGAATTCCCCGTCAACCAACGTGCCAGACGAGAGAAATCCGAATGGAGATTTGGCTCAGTCAACAGCACTTTGCTGTACAATTCATTCTGAAAGTTTTTTTCACAGTCAGATGGGAGAATTTTTCACGATTTTATAATAAGAAAAGTCAATCATAACACGTCCAGTTATAAGAGTTGGTATTCCACAACGCGGAGAGGTCAGTCTATGCGTTTAAATTTAATTTATGAGCAATATTAGTAGGCAAAGTTGATTTCTTTTTTTTAAATTCAGCAATTTGAAAGATAAAAATTTGGCCATATTTTAAGTTCTTTTAGTTTCTGATGTTCCAGAAAGTTGTAGAGTTTTGCAAAACCTTTAATTTGATACCAAATTGAGCAAAATCGGACAAGCCGTTCAAGAGATATGGCTCCTAGAACTTTTCAAATTCAAGAATTTTTCAAATAGCCATATCTTCTAAAGGGCGACATAGATTTTCTTCATATTCAGGCTTGTGAAAGATATTGAGTCAAGCTACAACATATCAAAATTTAAAAGATTTGCCTAATGGGGATTCGGAGATATTGCCCCTTAAAGTTAGGCAATTTTTGTTTTTGATTTTAGCGCCTCTTGCGGCCATTTTTGGAACTTGGAATGTTCTAGACAGTTGTAGGGCTTCTTGAAATCTTTCATTTGATCTTGAGTTGATCAAAATCGGTCAAGCCGTTCTCGAGTAATATCAAAAAAACACTTTTCGCATTAAGCCGCCATATTTGCTAAACGACTTGTCCGATTTTCAAGTATGAATTGTTGATGAAAACGTCTCACTGAGCCCTACAACATACTAAAATTTTAGACCTCTAGCTATAAGGGAAGTGATTGACGATGTTTCAAAATGGCGGACGGCGGCCATCTTGGATTTTGAATATGTGAAAAAATGAAATTTTACCCCCCATTTCTATAGAAAACTTCAAAGTAGAAGTCTCTATCTCTTGCCGTTCTTGAGATTTAATGCAAAATGTTTTCCACCACCATTTTCGTAATGTGGGATGTCTAAAACGTGCTCATACCAAGTTTGAGCCCGATCTGAGGTGGTCGGTTTTTGCGACGATTACAATACTTTGTGTGCCACGATTGTGGTATACCAACTAATTAATCATCCGGAAGCATAATTTGTAAAAAAAAAAGAATAAATCTCAAGCTTCCGGACATTTAAATCATCCAAAAAGAAGCAAAATCTGGACAAATATTAGATACTTACAATTCTGTACTGACTCTTCCTGGTAAACATCCTCTTCTTGCACTGAATGTGATGATGCTTCATCACCCAGGATCGCATGTTTAGCCACTGGACTGTGTTTGTGGGCTTTGTGGTCGAATTGTCAGGATGCAGGATGACCAGCTCCTTCTGCGTTCGCAGCATCAATCGATCAATCTCCCTCTCCATGCTCCCCACCCCAGGACCGTGATCTCCCACACCCACAATAAGAATAACATCCGCCTGGCGCCAACATCGCTGTGTCCACGGGGAGACGATGTTGTCGCACTGATAGAGGGCAATCATATTGCGATCCTCCTGCTGAGCCAACCAACTCGTCAATCGGTACTCATTGGCACTGTCGAGGATATTTGCCCCCAGAGTCTTCCTCACAACGTCCGATGTGAGCCTCAGCGTGGGTCCAATGGCGCACAGGGAGTGATACAGTTCGTACGTGAAGGCAGACAAGGGAACATCCTCATTGACCGGCACGATGGCAACTGTTGAGTATTTGTGCTTAATGTGCGTTGGTTCAACTGTCTGCGGTGCCATCCTCGAGGAATGCCTTCCCTGCACTGAGCCCAAAAGTCGATGACTTAGTAGCCCAAAGAGCTGCGTCACCACCATCGGATGACGAAGTTTGATCGCATTGAAGAGTCCCTGTGGCAATTTAGCTAGCTCCGAATCTCTCACGGCCATTGCTGTGGTTGTGCGCGTTGTATCGGTGATCATCTCCACGAGTCCAACGAGATCTCCTTTCCCGTATTCCCCGACAATTTCCTTCTTCCCATTTGCGTGTGTTGCTACCGATCGCACGCGTCCACTGAGGACAATGTAGGTGCTATCGCTCTGCTCATCCTGCCGGAAGACAGCTCTCCCGGATTCGAGGAACATCCAATCGAGTGCAAAGTCGCATTGCCGCACCAACGGAGATAGCTTCCGTACTACCATATTGGCAATGTCCAGGACAATTGTGGGACGTTCACGCATGATGTTGTACACAGTAGAACGACTTAGCATAGCCACGCGGGAAAAGTGCTTGGCACGAATGGTGTAGAGACTCGCCTCGCCCGTGATGACAGCCAGTCCTCCATCGAATTCTCCTGGATGGATGGAGAGTACGTGAACTTCGGTATTCTCCTGCTTAATGTTCCCATTGTTGGAGTACGTGTACCGGAACTGATAGACCTGCAAACTTCCGCTCAGGAGGAAGAGCAATGAGACGTCATCTGTGTTGTCTCCCTCCCGGATAATTGTATCTCCTGGTTGATACTCCCGTACTTCCATAGCTCCCTCCAGAAGATGCTTATCCTCATCCGGAAGCCCCAATTCCCGCGTAAAGCTGTCCAAAGCGTAGACATAGTGAATGGACTTCTCATCGCACATCTTTGTGCTCGAAAGCTTCCTCGCACACGATCCTGTGGCACATTCAGTCGTTGCCAGATCAGCAAGCATATCCGGACGATCCCCTGAATGCCCATAGAGGGCCATAACTTCTTCCAAGTAAGTGGAGTTTGTGCGTCTGTGACCAGGAGAATTTTTCATCTTTTCCGGTTTCTTTGAAGCTTTCGGAGCGTGATAAACTAACTCAGCATGTAGCCCAAGGTAGTTCCTCAATGCAGTGAAGGTTACACGCTCCAGGCGAACCATAATGACCTGAACAACTCTGACTAGAAGGTCTGGACTCTCAGAGAAGACATCCTTGAAGGCGTACATTGGCAGGCGGATCACCTGCGTGGGTTCCATCGCTCTAGCTGTGACAGTTTTGTAGATACTCGGTGATCCCGCCAGGACGTCAATAAAGCTCAGCAGGGAGGTCACAGATTCACCCTTCCGGATGATTTTGAGTGACATTGTGGTCCCATCGGCATTATTAATGGAAACATTAACACTACCCGTCTGTACAACGTACACACTGTCATCGGTGTCTCCAATCTTGAACAAGTACTCCCCAGACTGGAGACTGATAACCTCCGTGAATTTGCAGAGTCGAAAGAAGACGGGCTTCTCAAAGTGCCCAAAGATCCGGATACTCTGCAGCATGTACAGAACATCCGGAGGCATTCCCAAACTCCCTTCGTGACTCTCCTCGAGAAACTCAGCAGGTGGTTCCAGGACTTTCAGCTGCATCGGCATGTTATCTTTCTGCATTTGCAAGATGCGTTTTGCAAATCTCATTACAGCCCTCCGCTTCCGTCCCTGCCCACTGTAGGCCTGATCCGATAGCGATTTCATCTTTCGCAACATCCTCCGACCGTAGAACATCACCTTATCTCGCTTCCGGAAGCGATAGGGCGTGTTCTCGTAGCCAGACATCCAGAGAGCCTTCGCGGCAATCTTCTCCAGGGATTCCACGTGCCATTTGCGCCACCGATAGAGGCAAATCATGAGCACGGTAAAGGCAAAGGCCCCAACTGTCCAGAAGACCTACGGGTGAACAATGGTCGAGGTCAGGGAGGTCAGTAAACAAAGAGAATGCAGCCCAAATGCAAAATACTCACACTGTCCTTGACACATTCCGAAAATACGACGTAATACGTGGTATCAGCCACCTCAGTATCCTCCTCCGCACTGGGGCTGGACTTGAACACACTAAATACATTCATTCTACGCACTCTACGCAATGATTTTCACGGAAAATTCAGCATTTTAGTGATAAGCGATCAAAAATTGTTTTGACTTCTTTTGCAATGCACAAAAAAATGACAGTTCTTCTTCTTCTGGAAAGAGAGAGATGCAAAATGAATGCTCTTTGTGCGAGAGTGAAAAGGAAGAAAGCCATATAAAAATGAATTCGATCATAGGAAATGTCGTAAGATATCGTACGATATTCTGAAGTTGATAAGCTGTGAGTTAACCCATCTCTTCACTTGTTGCATTTTTTTTTTCAAATTTTAAGGTTTTTTTTATAATTCATTTATAATAGATTAATTTAACAATTTTTTGTAGACTACTAAACAAAATCTTCTTTATAAATGATAAAAAATCTCAAAAAGGCTTATTATTTACTTATTTTTCCCAATTTTAGTTCCTTAGTTTTAAGATGGCGGTCGCTATAGGAATTCTATTTCTAATTGATGAGTGGAGAGCCAAAATCCAGAATTTATCTCTTTCCAGCTCATTTTATTCATTCTGTGATGCAACATGAAATATAAATTGATTAGATTAAATACGTAAATTATTATAATAATTAATCGTTCTTCCGCCATTTTTTTATGATCTTGTTCAACTTTTAATAAGTATGGTATTGTTACGTAAAAAACATGTTTTCTCAGCTTCTAGTCTAGTATATAGTCCTATTATAGATCATTATGTATCTGTTGGATATAATAAACTACCTTCTATTATTCTATTCTATTCCATTCTAGTGAGAAATTTTGATAAAATTCAAATATAGTAAACGTTTCTCCCAACAGCATAAAAAAATTAAAACAAAATTGATTTTCACGACTTGCATAAAACGACGCTCCCAAAGATTATGAATATGAATTAAAAGATAGGAATATGGTTCTCTTCGGACACGTCAAAGATCAGAATTAATCTAATAAGTTATAAAAAAGAAGTAAATTCATTTTGACAAATTATTAGGGAAATTTTAAGAAGATCCAAAAAACACCCCATGAATATTATTGTATTAAAACTCATACTGTGGAAAGAAAATCTTTAACATTTTTAGATGATTTTTGAAGAAGAAAATGAATAGAAGAACAAGATAAAAGTATGTATTATTGCGTGAAATTATGCTTTGTTTACATTTCCCCGCGAAAATGCAAAGTATCTCTTTTGCATTCCAAATGCCTGCGGCTGTGCGCATATTTTTAATAATTTTCCCCCTCATCGCAAATTGAATTAAGAAAGAAAATGCTGTGAAATATTGCTTGAAAGACTCGCTATTTGATGCAATTTTATCTCATCCCCTCAATTTCCGACTTTCTCTTCCTGCCTTTTATCTTTTACTGATAAAAATTTGTTTCATTTTTATTTAGTTTTAAATTCCATTTGTCCTACAATAAGTCATCTCTTCTTGTGCACACACCCCAACGCGAGAAGAATGGAGTCAGGCCAGAAGAAAAATATTTATGAAGTGGTTTATCATAGAGAAAAAGAAGCAGAGCTCCCATTACTTTTTTCGTTGAGCTCGAAGGGCTCATTGAACTGTGTCTTGTGGAGCCTCAACATTGCCTCTTGGCACGATAACAAAATAACTATAATTGTTAATTATTGCATTTGTGTCTTATGGTGGAGCGAGAGAAGTTGGAGAAAATATAAAGAGAATCTGCGCCGCCACGAGAAATTGGTTAAAAATCCCATCGACCGTAAAACTGTAACGGTTGCCTTGTATTATTCTTCTAGTGGAGTATACATATTACTGAACGAGGTAAATTGTCGCTTCGCTCCAATTTACCTCGCCCCGCTTCGCGGGGATTTATTGCGCTTCGCGCAAATTTTGGAGAGAGAAAAAAATTTTAATCAACGATAAATATCGAAAGATTATCTAAAATATTGGTAAGAATTAAATATTTTATAGGAGAAAGATTTATGGGTGCATTGGTGTCAATTATCAATCCCAAAAGAAGAATTTGCAAAGAGAAGAAATCATTTTCATACAACATTTCAGGCGCCAAATTCAAAAATTTGCAAAAACTGCATGAAATCTCTATGGGGGCTACCTGAAGGGGGGCTTTGGGGGGAAAATGGATACGGCCATCTGAAACGGCCTGTTATAAGGGGCCTCTGTACCAAATTTCATCGCGATCAGTCAAACGGTGTGGATTTGTATAAAAAAGTCGGAACGACGATTACCAACAAACAGGCCTTTCTTTATTATATAGAAATTGTATTTTATATACCTATGTACATAGTATTTCTCTTAAAGTACTTCTTTCTTTCTTTTCACACATCGATCAGTCCTCCATATACTAACTTATAATTTCTCTTAATTATTGCAATTCCATCGCACGAATTGATCAATTTGAAATCCATTAATTAATCTTTCATGTAATTGTTAACTTTTTACATCGCGTTTTCTTTTAGGGTTTTTCGGGGGGCGACTTTCATTCCTTTTTGACATTTTTCTGTACCAATTAACACCGCACACTCAGAGGCCACTCAGGTGAGCATTTTTGGAATGATAATTGATTTTTCAGGGCAATTTCGCTCCAATTTTTATTCCATTCCTCACCATAGGCGAACACACACGCCGTGTATCTGATTAATTATGACTTAAAACGTGTTTTTGCTGAACCATACAAAATGCGGATTAGCTAAATGCGGAGATGCTACATTTATAAGAAAAATTTCACATTCAGCACAATACTTTATTTTTTTTATTTTAATAAATTACACAAAATACCAAATCTATTAATAGATGTCAAGGAAAAGTGAAAAAAGTATTATGAGAAAGTTAAGAGGATTTTATCTTAAATCTCAACTTATTTCAGCTTCTTTTTTTGTAAATATTTAAATTCATGACGTCAATAGAGCATGATTTTTTATCTTTTAGTATGAAAATAACATATGGGTAAACAATTGGACATTTTTGGGTTAACTCGATTGAGCTTTTTGTTGTTTATGAGGTCACACGTGCTTCATTGCAAATCTTTGCAAATACGAAAGATTATTCTTCTTAAAAATTGAATTGTTGATACTTTTGTGTGATTTATCGACACGATGAATGGATGTGCTGTCGAAGATGGCATAAATCCCATAAATCTGATTATTGGTAAGAAGTTCTTTATATAAAAAAATAATTGTGTTAAATAAGAAAATTTTATCTTCTGTTCATGTTAACCCATTAAGAACAATTAGGACGGACCAAATTTTTAAGGTTTTTGTCTTGAATTTCTAACAATTTATTGTTACAAATGGTAAAAAAAGAGAACTCAAAGGTTCTCTAAAATACATCTAAAAAATAATTTACGATAAAAATTTCGAAAGTTTCAATGCTTTAATGATTAACCTTATCGCGTCTTCGTGAAACATAGAAACATGCGCTCTTTTTATCACGATATTTATTTTATGGATGCTTTTAGAGCTTTTAAAGGATTTTTCTCAGTCAGGACGTTTTCTTTGACCTCTATTGCGTGAATTTGATATATTTCTAACTTGAAAAAAAAAGATTGAATTCTTAAAAATTTGGGAAAATTCAATGTTTCATGTTTGGATTAACATAACCCAAAAAATGCGAAAGTGTTAAAAATGGATGCTAATGGGTTAAAATATTTGATTTTTTTAACCAGTTTCCCGTAATTATCTTAATATATAAAGCTGAAAATGTTTGTTTGTCTGTCTGTGGCACATGAACTCCTCCGAAACGGCTGGGCCGATCTTGATGAAATTTGGTAGGGGGGTAGAGGGGGTCAATACGAGTTGCAAGCGCTATATGGGATTCCGCCCCAACCCCCCTTTATAGCGCCCCCACAGAAAAATTGATTTTTTCCCATTTTCTACCTGTTAAAGAGTCAGATAACGGGATTTTTTTATTTTAAAAATTTTTCGGGGTACCGTATTATTCATCCCCCTACTGATATACGCCCTATATTTATAGCTTAAAATAGTGTTTGCTCACACGTGATTGGGGGCTCGGGTTGACTATTATTTTATAAAGCGCAATTTATGCAATTTATATTCTGAATACCCTATATTATGTACCATTGATCCAATTAGCCCCAATAATTCAATTAACCCCTCTGCTTCAACTCACCCAATTTGGAGTACCAAACCTTTTTTTTTTACTTTCAAATTCCGTCCTGATTATGCTTTTTTCGTCTTGAGCAATTATTTGCAAAAAAAGAAAAAGAAAAACAGCTAAATAAAGAGAGGTCTGAATAAGAAATTAATAAGAGCACTCGCATAATACTTTTTCTTCGAGTTTTATTTGAAGTAACGGACCAAAGTGCACGGTAGCGCTGAAGTAAATAAGAAATTTCAATATAAAAGATACGCTCGATATGACAAATTTGCATTTTGGCTCGTTAATTTCTCCATTTGCGATGATTGAAATAAAATGTAATAAATCTATCTACAGTTTGGAGAAATTTCTTCAATGTTACTTCTTTTTGCAGCATTATGCTGTCAAAATGATCTTTGATGTTATTTTTTTCGTTTTTGATGATCCGCATTGACCAAAAAAATACCACCTCCAAGAACTGGAGTATATTGTGAAGAAAGTTACGCCGGTAAGTGCGTTTGCAATGTAAATCTTATGCCGAGAGCAGAAAGATGTGAAATTTTCCTAAATTCAAAGCTCAAAAAATAAGAAAGAAAGAAAGAAGAAAATATATGCCATTTAATGCTATATATTCAACATGTGAATGTTATTGTAACGAGTGAAGAAGTTTGCGGTGGAAAGAGATTGCTGGGTTAGTTGGTTTTCTTATTAGGAGTTTATCATTTTAAGCTCTCAAGTGTGGTGTGATGGTATCAAAAATTGTGTAGAGAAAGAGAGTCAGTCAGGGGAGCAGCCAAAGAGTGGAAAAAAATGCAAAATAAAAGAAATTTCTTCCTTCCAGCAAAATTCATTGAGAAGATGTTGATGAAAAAAAAATCATAACTGCAAAAATGAGGTATTTTTTTTTCGTAAGTATGGCAATTTTTTTCTCAATTCATTTTGCACCTTTCTCCGGGAGCTTCTCTTCGTTTTTTTCATCTTCTTCTCCCAATCAGCAGGTGTGGAAAAAAATTGCAAAAGAGATTCTTATCAAGGTGAGTGTGATCGTTCGTGTGGTGAAAGATTGGACTGTTGAATGGGGAGTACCTCCGACAGCTAAATTGATGCGATAATGGAGAATTATGACCAAATGCTGTGCGGGAGGTTGAGTTCTGGTGCAAAAAAAAGAAGAAGAGTCTATCATTCATTAGAAATGATAATTTTATGATCAATTAGAAATATCCACCTTTTTGCGTTATTGTTTGAGATTAAAATAAAAATAAATATGAACGAAATAATAATTGGTGTATTAATAATGGAACTAATTGGAGCGTTGTAGAATGGAAGCTTTTTAATTTAATTTCCAGTATAATATCGCGTAATCTGTGGTACATGTTGGTACACATCGATGAGGAGAGAAAACATCTCGCGCAGCAATTTTTATTGAAAAAAATCACAATCTAACACCCCGGAAAGCGTGTTATTCACGAAAAAAAAAATGAGCCAAAGAATTTTGTTTTGCATTATTTATTATTTTGTTAACACTTCCTCCACCCACATGAGATCGCACATACCGCCCTGCATCACGAAACCACCGGCCCGAAATCGTGTCAAGCCGTGCAAGCAAACCCGTGGCAGACAGCCACGTCCCGCCAGAATAATGGTGCGCCGCAGTGTCAAGGGCAACGATGAGTAATAATTCTTTTCCTCCTCCGAATGAGACATTCCTCGTATACATCATACACTTTCCGTGGCGGCTGAGTCAACACCGGCGCATGAAGGGTGCATACGGAGAAACATACAGAGAATTTATATATTAAGGAGAAATCCCTCTTGAATATGTCGAGATTGTCGCCAACCCTCCTGAAATGTGTTGCATTCGAGGGAGACGATATGTATGGTGGGCTAATCATTGACAAATTACAGGGACATGAATTTAGAATTTGTTTAAAATTGTATATCACAAAAAAGTTAAAATTTTCTATGTTCCCAACTGCGGACAAAACCGCGACTAAAAGAAATTTTTGTGCGTATGATTTTTTAAATATAGGGACCATAATTCGTGCTCATTCAAAGTTAGAGCCTAATCTGATGACGTTGCATATACAGAAGTTGTAAAAAATGTTTAAACATCGTTCCCATTTTTTTTCTAATTTAGCATTTTAATCACAATCACAGTTGCTTTAACATTTTTTGCAATTCTAACGTTTGACGTTTTTCTTAACGTTTGATGGTTTAAAAACAATATTTTACGTATTTTCGGTGTTTGAAGTTTTTTTTAATTTATTTAAGACATGCCCTGAGTATAAAGATATACATATATATAGGACTATACTATATATTATATGTTATTATTTTCTGTATGACACGTCAATCTAACGTTTGTGGAATATTTTCTAACGTTTAACAGTTTAGATTAACTTTGAAGATTACTTTCACGTTTTATTTTTATTTTTTAATAACATTTTATTTTTATTTTTTCAACTTTTAGAAATATAATTTTTGAATTTATTCCTGTTTGCAGTTAAAAAGAAATTTCTAAAAAAAAAAAATAAAAAACCTAAAAAACCTTACAATTAAATCTTACTGTGATCAATTCAACCCTTATCTGTCTAATTTTTAATTTGATTCGGGCAAGTATCTTACCTTCATCAGGCCTACTGAATAAAGCTTTCTTATTCGAATTCAATTTTTTTGATAATTCAAGTTTTGAAAAGAAATCATTCCTATTTCAGCCACAACTTTTAAGAATTTATAAAACTTTTTTTAGTTCTTTCCAATCAATCAAAATAAAATTAAAAATTCCTGAAATTAGCGTCAAAATTATTTTCCATTGCTATACCCTCTATGAATTATTGAATTCCCTTTTCTCTGCCCTCCCTGCCGCGGTGTGCAAGTCCATTTCGATGGCAACTACTGTAGGTACGTTAGCTATGGTGATGGCCAAAAAATTGGCAGGGTAGAATGAGAATGACTCGATGCATCAATAATCGTGTTCGTGCTGCAGCCAGAGGTCAACAACACATCTCTCGTGATTCTGCACCATTTTTTTTTCTTCTTCTCAGGTGGAGTTCCTCAGGAATTTTATTGGCAAAGCCACAGAAGCAGCTTGAAGCGAGTGGCTTGGAAGGCGACGAAGAAGAAGAAATGTTGAGTGCGGAGCGGACACGCGCGGTTTCAAATCCCTGCAACTGCACATCGACTTGCGCCGTGGATGCCAAACAAAACAGCCCGGAGATGCTGGTCTGGCCGGGAGGTTGAGGAGCGAGGGAGACCGATGCAGATGGTCGAGCAGCAAAAGAAGCCACGAAGCTCCTACTTCCACCAACACGAGCTCATGCGGAATCCGGCAAAGCAGCGAAATGGATGAGATGGTGCGCAGTTGTGTCGTCTTGCTCTAGCACTCCTCTCCATGGTGCCGTGGAGTTGATACCCAGTAGAGCTTCACCGGAATCAGCAGTCATTCACGGACAGTCCATTGCAAAGTGCAGACACGGTGTTCCTCTTGGTGTCCCACACACTTCCCATTGTGTTGAAAGGAACTCTGTTTTTGGTTGTAATAAGTAGAAAGTTTTTTTGTTGTTGAGACGCGAAGAAGCTGGAGCAGGAAAGACGAGACAAATCTTCGACGAGGGTATTTTTAGACATAAAAAAATCTCAAGTCTACGACGCCCCTAAAAGTTGGGACCCATCAGACACACTCCATCGACTCTTGGAGACATTTTAAGTGGCCCCCGCGACGAGACTCTCTCGGTTTCTCAAACAAAAAGCAAATTGCTTGGAAAACGCCGTGCGTGGAATTTTTTTATCGCGTTGCTGAATAACGCAAAAATCCCCTCGAAAAAAAAACCGGACATTTTGCAATTTAGCTTGCAAATTTTTACGTGTGTGAAAAAAAGTGTGTGCAAAAAGTCTGCAAAAAACCCTCGTGAAAATAAAAAAAAGAAGGATTATTAGTATTCTCAACAGTAGAAGAAATTCGCCCCCAAGAAAGCCGCAGCGCCTTGAGGGATTAACCGAGAAGCCGAAGCAAAAGAGGAAGTTATTCAGGTATGTGTGTGAGGGCAAAATGGCTGCAATCCTGCTATATATGCTTAGCATAAATTCCCATTGTCTGGCCAAAGAATATCCATCTTTGGTCATGCACAAGTATTTTTTTTTAAACATTAAATAATCCACACCCTCACCCATTGTCCTCAACATTTATTCCATTGGCGTGCTAATGAAGTTGCTTTTATCGGCGATCGAGACACATATAACATTGAGAGTTTTTTTTGTGAGGGGAAAATGCCGGGACGCTCGAGTGGGTGAACTTGACACAAGGGGGTGTAGGATTTTCCGATGGCTGCTGAAACAAGGTGTGGCATTTTGGGAATAAAACCAACCCTATGGGATTAATAACTAAAATATATAGCAAAACATATTATAGCGTAAAATTTAAATGGGCTCTTTGCAACACTTGAGCGAAAATGTTGGATCATCCTTTTTGGAATGCAAATTTCCGGCTGTAATTAAGTTTCCCTCCAAGTTTAGTCATCCCTATCGATTGGACAAATTGCGTGATTTTGTGTATGATAAAGGGGGAAATACCCCGAGAGAGTTGTGAACTCACTGAACTAATAAAAAATATAAAAAAAGAGGGATTCAGATGAACTTGTTCAGAGAATAGCGATGCAGATTAATTTAATTAACGTACAATACTACGTGTTATAAAAGTTTCCCCAGGTAGAAGGGAAATGAAGTTTTTTTTTTGCTTATAGTGTTGAGTTTTGTAATTTAGGGGAATGTAGCCTAATTATGACACTTCAAATTTTTCTAGAAAAACATATTTAAATATTGGATTTAATCGACGGGACACTAAGTTATGGGAAGAACATGAAAATTAAATCAATATTTTTTAAACTAATAAAGCTAATTTTCTATTTTAATTTTTTAATTGATTTTTTTTATATGAGCAAGAAATCAAGATCATAAAATTCTAATTTCGTTAACGACGTTTAAGATGTGTGAAAATTGTGATTTTTTTTTTGAAAAATTTCCTTAAATTTTTTTTTCTAAATGCTATCAATAACCGACTCTACATGGAGGAAAAATTAAAGAAAATCTTGTATTTTTTCATGGAAAGCAATAAGTATTAACCGTGAATGTTTTTATAAAAAAAGTATGATTTTATAAGTTGATAAAAATAAGTAATTTAGATAATAAGTTACTAATACATACGATAATAAAAGACTTAAATAGTAGGCAAATGAAAACTTCTTAACTCCTATTTACTCATAAATTCGGCAATTTTATTTGATTGTCTTTGAACGCATAAAAACGACTTAAAAGCTTTTATTTTTATCAAATAAATTCGGTTTATGGAGGAGATTTAGAAATTTAAAAAAATATATAGGTATTGGTTGAGAATTAACAACTCCAAACATTCTTTTTAGAAAATTCACAATTTTAAGAAATTCCTTGACATTTTTGGGTTAATCCTTTCTGGTCCATTGGGTCATACGCTGACCCAAAGGCTCGATTTTTAAAATGTTTCGTTTTGTATAATTATTTTTCGAATATTGAGTCAAAATTTTTACAAGACTATGTCTTTACAATCTCTGATTGTTTTATGATCGCAAAAGGATATCCACAAGGACTCACAAGATCAGGAAGGATGAAAAACCGTAAATTTTTATGTTGGGATTTTGTGTTAAAAATGTCTTATTTGAGCCCAAAGGAATCCATAAAAATTATTTTTAGTTTAATCAGCACGTTAGATTAGTCGCGGACCTGAAAGGGTTAAATTGATTTTTTTTTCTAAATAAAAACTTTCTAGGATGACGAAGAATTTTTATTTGAAGGAAGTTTGTCATAGAAAAAAAATAAAGCTTTCCATTTACAAAAGTTTTTACGCTAAAAAGAAAAAGTGTTACAGAATTTACTTGTTCAACATGTGACTAATGAGTGCCTTATGCTACACACAAGAAAGAAACTCATAACCCAGCCTGATAATGGCCATAAATCTCCCTGACAAAGTACAGTTTCCCTACCCAACAAACACCTTGCAACTTTAACTTTGGAAACTCTGAAGCAACGTTGCAAGAGAGTTTACTTCTTAGTTGCTAAAGTTGCGAATACGGTTGCATGGAAAACGATGCAGTATACTTTATCGCGATGTTGCCAAAGTTGCAAGATTTTTTTTATTATTTCAATAACTTGAAAAATTTAAGTGTTTTTGCATTCTAAAGTCTTTTCTACAACTTCTCAAAGAATAATTTACCTAAAAACACACTAAAATCTCAATTTTAAGCAAAATAATTAACTTTGAAAAAATCACCTTAAAAATAGTTGCAGGAAAGTATATATCAACGTTGCGCTAGTTGCAAAAAAATATCGAAAAAGAACAAATTTTCCTTGAAATTGAAGTTTTTTTGGACTCTAAATGAGTTTTATGCATTATTTATCCCTAAAATAATTATTTTTTATTGATAATTTATCAAAAATTGTTAATTTTATTAAATATAATTTATTTAGTTGCTTAAACGTTGCATCAGGGTATGATGGCGCAACCCAAGCACGTTTTGTGCCTATGTTGCGCCTTTCACCGCAAGGGGCGCGTCTATCGCGAGAAATAACCCAAAACAGACAGAGAGTGGAATAGAAAAAAATGAGTCTGTCTCTTTCATTTATGTTTACAAACAGCAAAACTAGCGCCGCCCTGGTGGGTTGCTACCGAATCATTTTACAACGTTGTTGCAAAAGTTGCTGCATCGTTGCCTCAGAGTTGCAAAAAATGTCTAACATGGCCGACGGCATAAAAAAGTTGATTTTTATTTCATTATTCCGAGCAATTGGGAGCCCAAAATGATGTGGGAAGGCTTTCTTAGGGATAGTTGGGTGCATTACTTGTGTTTAAATAATTAATTAAAAAAAATTAAATTTTTGACCCCTAAAAAAAAATAATTTTCAGTAAAAAAAATTAAGAAAATTGAGATGGGAGCATCATTTAAGTTCCTTTGAGGCGATTTCATGACGGTAGAACCGCATGGCATATTTTTTTTCATTTGGAAAAAATCTAAAAACTCTATTATTAAATAATATAAATTATCCATTAGAGTTTGTCATTTATTATGATGGGAATATGGACGCCATATGATTATTATGGGCGTGTACCATATTTCCCTCCATTTATGACAGCGGAATGTTTTGAAATATTTTTTGAAACATTTTTGTTTCAAAAAATTTTAGTTGCGAGACGGTATACGAGAAAGGATATTTCAGAGTTTTGCAACGTTGAGGCAACTAGTTGCGGCAACGCAGATATCTATTGACCATCTACTTCGAGGCAACGCAGATATATACTGTTAGACATGGTTGCATTGTAGTAAATGTAACTCCGCGCAACGTTTAGGCAACTATCAATGGTTTGTTGGGTAATTAGAATTAGAAATCCCAACAAACACCTTGCAACTTTAACTTTGGAAACTCTGAAGCAACGTTGCAAGAGAGTTTACTTCTTAGTTGCTAAAGTTGCGAATACGGTTGCATGGAAAACGATGCAGTATACTTTATCGCGATGTTGCCAAAGTTGCAAGATTTTTTTTATTATTTCAATAACTTGAAAAATTTAAGTGTTTTTGCATTCTAAAGTCTTTTCTACAACTTCTCAAAGAATAATTTACCTAAAAACACACTAAAATCTCAATTTTAAGCAAAATAATTAACTTTGAAAAAATCACCTTAAAAATAGTTGCAGGAAAGTATATATCAACGTTGCGCTAGTTGCAAAAAAATATCGAAAAAGAACAAATTTTCCTTGAAATTGAAGTTTTTTTGGACTCTAAATGAGTTTTATGCATTATTTATCCCTAAAATAATTATTTTTTATTGATAATTTATCAAAAATTGTTAATTTTATTAAATATAATTTATTTAGTTGCTTAAACGTTGCATCAGGGTATGATGGCGCAACCCAAGCACGTTTTGTGCCTATGTTGCGCCTTTCACCGCAAGGGGCGCGTCTATCGCGAGAAATAACCCAAAACAGACAGAGAGTGGAATAGAAAAAAATGAGTCTGTCTCTTTCATTTATGTTTACAAACAGCAAAACTAGCGCCGCCCTGGTGGGTTGCTACCGAATCATTTTACAACGTTGTTGCAAAAGTTGCTGCATCGTTGCCTCAGAGTTGCAAAAAATGTCTAACATGGCCGACGGCATAAAAAAGTTGATTTTTATTTCATTATTCCGAGCAATTGGGAGCCCAAAATGATGTGGGAAGGCTTTCTTAGGGATAGTTGGGTGCATTACTTGTGTTTAAATAATTAATTAAAAAAAATTAAATTTTTGACCCCTAAAAAAAAATAATTTTCAGTAAAAAAAATTAAGAAAATTGAGATGGGAGCATCATTTAAGTTCCTTTGAGGCGATTTCATGACGGTAGAACCGCATGGCATATTTTTTTTCATTTGGAAAAAATCTAAAAACTCTATTATTAAATAATATAAATTATCCATTAGAGTTTGTCATTTATTATGATGGGAATATGGACGCCATATGATTATTATGGGCGTGTACCATATTTCCCTCCATTTATGACAGCGGAATGTTTTGAAATATTTTTTGAAACATTTTTGTTTCAAAAAATTTTAGTTGCGAGACGGTATACGAGAAAGGATATTTCAGAGTTTTGCAACGTTGAGGCAACTAGTTGCGGCAACGCAGATATCTATTGACCATCTACTTCGAGGCAACGCAGATATATACTGTTAGACATGGTTGCATTGTAGTAAATGTAACTCCGCGCAACGTTTAGGCAACTATCAATGGTTTGTTGGGATGTCTTTGCGAAAAACTTTTTGATGAGTATAAAGTTTCACATAAAGAGGTTAAAGGTCAATGCCGGTGAATGCCAATGCATCTCATGTAGTTCAAGTCAACGAACCACTATCATCGTTTTTCCACTTCCCAAGGTCATAAATCACATCTTGTCGGATATAAACAGTGATCCATCAATACTGAAGAAAATCGACTCCAGTTTCATGGAGCAACAATCGCGAATTCAGCAAGAGAGATGAGAAAAAATGAGAGAAGAAAACGAATTTGCAATTTTATGATCATTTTGCTGTAGAGCAGTACATACCTATGTATATTATTTTTTTTACAAAAAAAGTGAGGCAATCATGTGTTACAAATTAATAAATTGCCAAGATTCACCGAATCAGCTTTGCACAAGAACAAAGACGAATGAACTCTTTCTCAAGAGAAGCTCGCAGTGGATTTCTTGTCTTCCTTGAAACGTGATGCCCTCCGTGCAATCATCTCTCGATGGCTAAAGAGAGCATTTTGCAGTACCCCATAAGATATTGTATAAATCATGGTAAAATGGAGAGCAAAATGCGGGAATTGAACTGTGGAAAATAATATTCATCTTTACTTCTTGTATAGTGTTGTGTGGTGTAAAATATGTGAAAAACTCCGCCTTGTGGATAGTTCAGTCAGCAATATATATTCAGCATTTCTTTCACCGTGTATGCGCTCCCAAATGGGTTGGCTGCAAATGAGTTTTGTGGAGCTCTGAAAAACGAAATGGCTTCAGAAAGTAATCTAAAAAGTACCGGAAACTGTAAATATCACATTGTTGCTTTTCAGCGATGATTCACGCGGCAGAAAAAATTCTTTGTCAGCCACGATGGCAATTTATTTGTCAAAATAGCGCCATGGAAGACCCTTTTAGCTCAACATACGGCATGAATATCTAATCTTTAGCTTCTCTATTTTTACATTCTCATTAAATATGCATCGTGCATCATCTTTATCCCAGGATGGTCTATAATGAGTTAAGAAAGTGCGAGGGGTTCGATGTGGGTTGCTTTGAAAGTAAAAGAACTAACGATGTTTTGCATTCTTTTCGACTGATTTTTTGTGTTCTTTTTATGGAAGCTTTAGAATGAATAAACTCCTTTTAATTTTACCTTCTTTTGTATTATTTGAAATTAAATTAATTTAAATTGATTTAATTTTCAAAAAGAACCTTTAAATAATTTATAAGAATTAATCAATTTTAACTCAGATATGCCAGATATTTTGCTAAGTCTGACTTCAGAAAATTATTTAGAAAAGTGAGAAAAGTAAATTCTAAACCAAAATTTTAGAAAATTCATATAAAATGTTCTGAAAATATTCCTTGTATTGAATCTAATCAAATGTTTCAAATGTATTTTTATTGCACTCTACTATAAAAATATATATAATTCTCAATTTATTCATTTTATAATTCCTATAAACTGATAACTTTTAACGAAAAAATGAACAGAATTTATATATTTTTTAATAAACACGTGCAATACAATTTTAAAGGACATCCCCAAGGACTCACAGAATCAGGAAGGAAGAAAAACCGAAAATTTTTGAGTTGGGATTCTTTGCCAAAAATGTCTTATTTGCTTAATGCTCAAAGGAACCCATAAAAATAATTTTTAGTTCAATCAGCTCGCTAGATTGATCGTGGACCTGAAAGGGTTAAAATTCATCAAAAATGTGCATTGAGGAGAATTCTCGAAATTTGTGAGGCAGCCGCGATGTACCCATATGGTTTGCTTTTTTGCCTCATCGTACAAGTACCTCGAGGCACTGGCGCGTTTCGCATGAACGTTTGCCAAGTTCAAGGTCAGTTACTTTAAACAACAATTTGCCGGGAAAATCCGCCGCATTTTCCCTACAAATCCAACCTAAATTGACAGGATTTTCACATTAACTTTGGATTGAGGTGGCGCGAAAAGAGTTGAGGGCATTCAAAAGAGCGCACAGGTAGTTCATGCTGTGCAAACTCGCCATGGCACATGATGGATGGGAGATACCTTAATTGCCTTGTTCCCATGGACCTTCACACAGTTTAATGTTGGGTTCTTTCTTTTTTTTTTTAGAAATTTTCATGTGGAAACTGTGAAGAATTTTTCCATTAAACACACAATAGGTGTTTTGTGGCAGGTTTCACAAAATGTGTACATTATATCCACCTTTTGCGCGCGGGAATCACAAATGATTCAACATGGGAGAACATCATCTTCGCGGTGTATAATTTTTCTAATCAATAGACTGACTTACCAACCTGTGTGTTCGATTACAATAATAACGGCAAAGTGAAACGTTTACGATGGCATAGTATATTTGCAATCATTGGCGAGAGTCTCGCGCAAGAAGTGAAATGTTGCGCGTGCTTCCCAAGATCTAGATCTCACAACTTTTGCGCATTATGTATGTATATTCTTTTTGTAATTACTTATCACGAGAACTCTCATCCACGAATTTGTTACACATGAGATGGTCTTTGCGCTCATCAGGTGGGATTGTATGTAATATGCACTTTTTGGATATGAAACGAGAGAAAATGGGCCGAAAAACATCAAGCGTTACACCATGTTTCAATTATTGCAAAGAAATTTATGATTGTAAATTGAAACTTTCAAGTAATTTCTCTTGAACTTTTCATTGATTCTTTAACTTCACTAATAACCTCTTTATCAGGTGTTAATAATTTGTTGCAAAAATTAAAAAAAAAAACTGTTGGCATGAAAAATATTTCAATGATATTTGATATCAGATGAAGAAAATGGAAACAACTTATTCAAAAAAAAAAAATATTGAATAGCAATTTTTCCACAATATATCACTTTCACCTTTTTAAAATTCACCTTTTGAACGAATATATTGATCGATATTATAATATGAAAATTTAAATAATGCTTTGTGGTGATTTATTGAAGACCTTTGACTGTCATAAAAGCTTCAAAATAAATTATTTACAATTTAGGGATCGTCTCGTTAGATTCAAAAGATTCAAGAGAAAAAAATCTAGAAGTTTTTCTAAAATATAATGTGCTTTGTTTACGAGATTGTAAACTTTAGAAAGGAATTTTTGTAATAAAAGAAATTATCTTCTCATGAAAAAAGTCTTTGAATGGAAGTTGAGAAAAGGTCAATTCGTAATCAATATCTACTTAACTTATTTTTTTAAAATTATATTTATTTAATTTGAAAACTATATGTACTTTGCAAAGCTTTATCTTTCCTAAATGTAGGTATACAGCGAGCTTATCTTTCAATTGGATATTTATACATAGTAATTCGTATATTAGACGTTCAGAATTGTTGAGTAATAAAAAAATCTAAATATAAAAATTAAAAGAAAAAAGTTTTGTAAAAGGTCAAGAAAAAACATCTTATTGCATTGTCTTAAGAATATTTAAAAAAAAAAATAAATACCTATAAATTTTAATCTAATATCTAAATTAATTTTATCTGCTTTAATTATTCAATTTAATACTTATTTAATAGAAATCCAAAAAAACATTTTTTGTTTCAAAATTCACTCAAAAAAAGTCCATAAGAGTTCTCAAGTTTCCATAATATATTAGACTATTCTTTATGGTATCAAAATAATAAAAAAAAATCTCTTACACCTTAGAAATATCACAACTGATAAAATAATCATCTAATCTGTTGATAAAGTTAGTAAATCAGAGGAGATAAATAGAAACTAATGTCATAAACAAAACTAATTAGCATCGGTCCCTTTGAGCAGTGCATCGTATTTAAATTCGTTTTTTGGAGAAATATTTCACGGAATATTTCAAAAATTAGCATTTCGCGAAAAATACCATAAGCACCGCAGCTTCTCCATAGCACCGGGAGATCTAACAGTTTATCTCTTGGTGTGAAAGTAAAAGAAAATTTTTCGTGTTTCGATACATTGTTAGCAAGGTGTGTTAATTCCACTGCGAGACGAATAATTTGAAATGTTGAACAGAATGATGAAGAAGTTGACTAACTGTAACTAAAACTCTAATTAAGTTGTATACATACGTGGTTTGCAGCAATTAGGAACATTGTTGGGTCTTTGCACATGCAGTTTTTTTTCTTAATCTTTGCAGATCTTGAGGGCGCGAGTGGTGATCACGTGGCATTGGCTTGAAAAAAAAAAACAATAAATAATTCTCGGGAAGGATTTAGGGAAGATGAATGGGCAGAGCATTGAGTTGAATGGATCGTCAAATGGGGATCTACTGGCGCAGAATCAAATGAAGGGCTGGTGGACAATTGGGCTGATAAATGGACTGCACAAGTACATGACAGCAGAAACATTTGGATACAAACTCAATTCCAATGGTGTGAGCTTAAAGAAGAAGCAACTCTGGACGTTGGAGCCATCAAATACTGGTGAAAGTGAGTCTCATTTCTCCACCTCTCTATGTTAAATGCTATTAAAGCTCAAAAGATGCCCCAACGTCTCAATCGATGCATTTTCCGTGCGCGATCTTCTTTCCATTTCAAATGAGTCTCCCATCAGACGCACACACAAATAACTGGAGATAATTGGAAATTGATAGAGTCTCGTGACTATCTAGTGCAGTGAGAGGAATATTTCTCTTCCACATACCAAGAATTTGGTGAAAAAAAATCATTAGAGTTTGCATTATTTTTCCCCACCTCACACCGTATATTTTCATCAATAAGCGCCATTGATGATGACTTTGCAGAGGAATGGGGAGTCTCACTGGAGAATGAAGAAAATCATTGTCCGAGACAAAGAAATTTCTGGAGCGTGAATCTCAAAAGAAGATCTTCCTCATGTGCCTCAATTTTTTTTCTCCTTCTTCTGCTCCAGCGTATTTTTATTGTTTATTGTTGCCTCTGTGACTCTTTCATGTGTGCAAAAAAAAAAAGAACGAATCGAGATGCGCGATTCTTTATATAAAGAATAAACATCGCATTTCCAAACCGAAGACCTATTATGGGTAATTTTCTCGACAATAGATACTCCCAAGAATGGAGCTTAGAGGCAATTGGAAATTACCGAAAAAAGATTCCATTTATTGCTCCAATTAAAGTTAGATGGAACAGTAAAACAAACCCATGGAGCCACACACAGACAATTTCTTTATTACTCTCAATCATTATTTGCAATCTAATGCGCGATATCTTTGCTATATGGATGTTGCTGTAAAACGTTAAAAGTATTTTCCGATGGAATATTTTCAAACAAGAAGATGCAACTAATGGCAGCGAAAAGGGTGAATAAGTAATGGAATTTTTCACGTTTAAAAGCTCATGATAAGAATTTTTTAAAATTTAATTTTCTTAATGAAAGGAGAAACTCATACAAAAGCTATTGGATTTGATTTTGATTTTCGTATAAATAATATGCTATTAAGAAATCAAGATCTTGACATATTGATTCCCGAATTTGAACAAATTCTACTTTTACAATTTTATAATTCTGAATTGGATCTGAAAGATTAAATAATATTTTTGCCTAAAGGATAAAATCGTAATTTTATAGGTAAAATAAAGCTCAAAAACTAAATTTTCAAAATGTTTGGAAGAAAAATTGAGTGAAAATAGAGGCGATTCTGAAAAAATTCTTTTCTTTCCTTATACTTTGCTATAAGAATTTCTGACATTTATGAAAAATATTGCAAGATTTTGACAGTTTGTTTCTTACAGTCAACTGTCAAAATCTTGCAAGAACTTTCAGTTATATATAAAAAAAATAGAAATTTTTAGAAAATTAACTTTTCCCCCGGTCAGCGTTGGAAAGCACAATTTTGCCAGAGCTTTCGGCACAAATTGTGCCTACAATTCTGGACTGAGATCCGATATTCCGACGCTGAATGCGGGAAAAGATAATTTTCCAAAAATTTCCATCACACATTTACGTCGGCTTCAAACAATTTCATACAAATAAATGATTTGAAACAGATGCAACCTTAAAAATCAGGAAAAGAAAAAAAGGAATCTTGAGGAATCAGAAAGCTTTTTTTACATTAAAAAAAATTATGCGAATACATTACTACAATTTCATAAATAATACACTTTTTATGACACTTTAGACATTGTGAGAAAGACCAGAAAAGTAATGGATTCTAGCATCCATAATTTTTACGTGAGATTTCATGTGGTTGAAGCATAAAATTGCAATTATTCCCTGGTAGCCACTCCTTAATCCCACACGAATTATCTCAATGCTGCATTTTGAGCACGCTATGTAATAAAAATGAATGGAATATGTCTTCAGTTCGCCTAATTATCCACCCCTGGAGGTGTGTTAGCAAGAAACTTTCACTGCGGTTTTACCTGAATGATGGGAAGCATCACACGGCAAAGATGAGCACAGTGAAGAATCTATTTTATATCTCCGGGGCAATTTGCCAGTGAGAAGTGGTTCATCAATTTTTATTGTTTCTCACCTCACTTTTAATGCATTGCCTGTACCTATACAATATTTTCTCTTGTGAAAAGGCATCATCTACTTGAGATCTCACCTGGGCAAGTACTTGTCCGTTGACTCCTTCGGGAATGTACTGTGCGAATCAGAGGAGCGCGACGCTGGTAGTCGCTTCCAGATCAGCATCGCCGAAGATGGTTCCGGCCGGTGGGCACTGAGGAATGAGTCCCGTGGATATTTCCTCGGTGGCACGCCCGATAAATTGGTTTGCACAGCAAAGACAGTCAGCAAAGGGGAATTCTGGTCTGTGCATCTTGCCGCTAGGCCTCAGGTGAGTCCGCCTCTTTATGTAATCTATATACTTTAGTAGACAAATTTTCCACAATTTCTCCATTGCCTCACTCTCTTGCAAAACAATGATTGTGATTCATTGTAAGTTCTTTGAACTTGGACATTAGAAGGAGATTTATTTGAAGCACTATAAGCTTTCTAAATTAAATAAAAGGCGGCATTTAGATGTTTTATATGTCCAATAGTGGCTAATTGTTGGAGTTTATGATTTTCAATTAAATTTTACTGCCTGCATTAAATTTCAAGATACTCCAGTTTAGATTATTCGATGAGAAAATATTTATAAAGTTTTTTGTCTTTGTAATAAAAATTGATATTGGTTACAGGAGAAATCCTTGGAAAGAAAAAGTTGTATGTGTATTTTGGAGATTTTCTCTTTGTCACTTTGAGAAATTAATATTTTTAAATGAATTTTTAAGAATTTTGGAAAGATGTTTTTTTTCGTTTATTTAACTTATGTTTTCTTAAATTTTGTGTTGAATAAAATAGTAATTTTATGTAAAAAAAATCGTGAGAAGTACTCTAATTTTATATTTTACATTATGCTAAAGTTTGTAAAACATCTAAAGAAACTTAAATGAAAAGTCCAACAAGAGGTTTTTAAGGCTTTCACCCACTTCTAAAAAAATGTTGGAAATTTTTTTTAAATAAACTTTTATCTAATAAAACCCAATATTAAGGATCACTAAATGATGAAAAGCTTCAGAAAAGTTCGATCATTGTTCTTCGGCAGAATTCGTCTAAAGAAAATTATCAAAATAAAAAGAAATAATTGTTTTAATTAATTAGAAATGAAGGAGAACATATTTATTTCTTGAAAAGAAAACAATTATTATTTTTTATGGTTAATCTAGACCATAATAAAAAAAATTGCAGTTTTACGAATTGTTTTGATGAATTTATCATATAAAACGAAAGAATCTGATGAGAATTCTTTTACTATTTAACATTCTTTTCTGGCACTTGCTGCGCATTCCACTGCAATCAGATAGAGAAAAGAAAAATATTTTTCTGGGGAAAGCTCTTCTTGTGTGCAAAGTTGAAAATAAATAAATAAATAAATAAAAAATCATCTGCAAGAGTTGCGGCAGTTGAAATTGATGATTATGGAGAGTGTTGAGGTTGCCTATTGTAATACACATTTTATTATCAGGTTAATTTGCGGTCTGTTGGTCGGAAACGGTTTGCTCACCTGTCGGAAACTCAAGATGAGATTCATGTCGACGCCAACATTCCGTGGGGCGAAGACACGCTCTTCACATTGGAGTTCCGAGCAGACGAAGGAGGACGTTACGCACTGCATACTTGCAATAACAAGTATCTGAATTCTAATGGAAAGCTCGAGTCTCAATGCACTGAGGATTGCCTATTTAGTGCTGAATACCACAGCGGTCACCTGGCGCTGAGAGATCGGTAAGGAGAAAGTCTTTTTCGCTTCACAAAACAATTCAATTTGCCGTTCAAACTTTAATATCACTCCACTAAATTATAATATTCATCAATATCTCAATTGAACTGCAAAATATCCAATTTAATGGAATTTCTCCGAACAAATATTTTTTGCTAAAATTCTTCCTTCTTCTTTTTTTTCAACATCCCATTTTCCAAAGTTTTGCTTTGGCTTTAATTTTTGTGCCAACTGTTGTTTATTCATTGTAAAGTAATATATTTTGGAAAAAACATTCATGCTAATGTTTGTTTGATTATGCTACAATGAATGTTTCAAAAAGCAGCTGTTTAATTACATTAAAGAAAAACTCAATGAAGGGTGGTATTCTAGGATAGAGACACCTTTCAAGATCAAGATAAAAATCAAAATAAAGACCAAGACTCTCGGTATTCTACTTTACGACGAATTATCCAGGAAAGTAAAATCAAAATTTGCGTTATCCTACTTGTCAGTTTCTTGTTTTCAGCTTCGCGCCAAGAAAACTTTAGCGATATCTCTTTCAAACGCATTAATTTTTTCTATTGCGCTTTATCGTTCGCTCTCGGATGACAATTGAACGAAATTTAAACACTTCATGGGAATTTCTTCCCTATTGCCATTACATCCAGGAGCCCTGATTGTATAATCTCGGCTATTATTCCCAGGCATTATTGCTCCGGGAATGGAATGAATATTGTCGGAGAGGTGCTTTCTGCCTCCAGATTATGATAATTTGGCGGTAACTGGGGGGGGGGGGGTATGCTACTGCAAAATTTTAAATTTTTCTTAGGAATCGTGGTCACTTCTTCTTGCTATTGATGGAGTGACCTCCGGATTAAGGATCTCATCCCAGGATTGTCGTATCCTGGACAATCCTGGGATTCTGGGGCAATTTTTTAATTTTTTTCCAGGATTAGTGGTCACTTCTCATTGGTAATGATAAAGTGATCTCCGGATTGGGCATCTCATCCCCGGATTGTCACATCCTGGACAATCCTGGGATGCTGGTGCAAAAATGTTTGTTTTTCGCCGGAATTGTGGTCACTTCTCATTGGTAATGATAAAGTGACCTCCGGACTAGGGATTTCATCCCTGAATTATCAAGCCCTGGACAATTAGGGAATGCTGGTGCAAAATTGTGGCTTTTTCGCCAGAGTAGTGGTCACTCCAACATTACTAATAGGAAGTGACCATAAATCCGTCGAAAAACCCACAATTTTGCACCAGCATCCCCTAATTGTCCAGGACTTGATAATCCTGGGATGAGAGCCTCAATCTGGAGGTCACTCCATCATTACCAATCAGGAGTGACCACAATTCCGTCGAAAAACCCACAATTTTGTAACAGCATCCCAGGATTGTCCAGGATGTGACAATCCTGGGATGAGATCCCCAATCTGGAGGTCACTTTATCATTACAAAGGAGAAGTGACATTAATTCCGGCAAAAAACAAACATTTTTGCACCAGCATCCCAGGATTGTCCAGGATGTGACAATCCGGGGATGAGATCCCCAACCCGGAGGTCACTCCACCATTACAAAGGAGAAGTGACCACAATTCCAGTGAAAAACAAAAAATTTTGCACCAACATCACGTATTTGTCCAAGATTTGACAATCCTGGTACAACCCGGAGGTCACTCTATCATTAGTAAGATGGAGTGAACACAATTCCGGCAAAAACCCGTCATTTTGCATCTGAATCCCATATTTGTACAAGAGTTTTCATATCTCCCATACTGAATTTACTTTGCCTTTACCTCATTTGAAAACCAATTTTTCAAAGGACCCCAAAACCGTCTTGGAATTTCACATAAATCCAAGACATTTTACGTTATAATAAGACCGTAAATCTCTATCGTAGAATACAGAATCTTGGAATATTTTTATCCAAGTCTCTTTTGACAATTCATTTTGTAAATCTTTATTTTGATTTTGATTCGTATCTCAGAATACTAAAAGTCTTGGAAGTTGTATGAAGAAACAAGATTTTTAGGTTATGGTTCGACCGTAAATCTCTATCTTAGAATACCAAATCTTGAAATATTTTGAATTTCCAAGATTATCCTGAAAATTTCTTGGAATTTTAAAGTAGAATACCAAATCTTGGTTTTTTTCTTTATTTTGATCTTTATATTTATCTTAGCCCAACGAGAACTATTTTCCCAAATGTTGACTTTGTGGAAATAATTTCCAAAATATGTCGAAAGTAGCTGCCCTATTTTGGAAGGAAATCATCTTTCGTAATATATTCGGCATATTTCCTTATCAAACAGCCCAATTTCTGCCCTATTTTTAAGTAAAAAAATTGGGCAGCCCAAGTGGAAGATATCTCGAAAAAGTTTCGACGCCTTCCCAATAGGGAATTGGGTGTGGACAGTCTGTCGAAATTTTTCCTTCCTCCATTTCCTTTAATATTAGGGAAAAAATAAGGCAACTTGTCGACTAATATTCGACATGCTTTCGACAATCTTCCCAATTTTTGCCCTATTTCTTCCCAATTTCTGCCCTTCTCCAGATTTTTGATTTCATATTTTGTCAACAGATGGACTTTAAGGTTTGGAGGTTAATGAGCTCAATGGCGTACTTATTCGTGCGCGGCAAATCAAAAATTTACTTGCTAAAATTAAATTCGATTTATTAATTATCTGAGACTTTTGAATCCAAAATATGTTGACCAACATGTTTCAGGATGTGTAAAGAAATTTTAAAAATACTTTCAACAAGGTTTTGGAAAATTTCATTTTTTAAGTGAAATTAAAATATAATAAAAAAATTAAATTTTTGTGAAATGCAATGGCATTTTATCGCCTATGGCAAATATTCATGACGGGAAAAGGGTGTGGCATGGTTTTCCAAAGACCAAGCGTCAGGATAAGTCGCAATATAAAAATATTAATATTTATTAATATCGTGTTCCATTATTTTGTCTTGGCATTTTATTGTTGTCATGTAAAATAACGCCATGGAGGCCCCAATATAATCATGTGATGTGTGAAAAGAGCAGAAGAATATAAAAATATGTTGTTTGAATTGAATATTATTGGAGAGAAAGAGACAAATAACGAGGAAATCAAAGCAATATATGTCGACATACTTTCGAAAATTTTTCCTATTTCTGCCCTATTTCGACGGTAGGTCGGAATATGGTCGGCCACGTTTCGACATCAGCTTCCCAATTGGGCAGAAATAGGGAAGATGCTTTCGACGAACTGTCGGCAGAAAAATTGGGATTTTTATTCCCCATTTTCGTCGAGGCGTCGAGATTTTGACCAATTCTCGACAAATCCCTGCCGACGGATTTACGAAAATTTTCCCTATTTTCAAGCAATTTCTCTCGTTGGGAGAATACCGCCAGAAGTTTTTATTACGGCCTATCTTTTATTTGCTGTTTCCGTTAAATTTGCGAGCCATTTAATTAATGAATGCAATTAAAATCTTCTCCTGCAGTTTTTTTTTTTAATAAAAAAGCTTTAAATTAGTATTTTTTAAAGGATTTTTTGCAATAATTTCTATGAATTTTGAAGAAGAATTTCCATGTTTAAATTATGATTACACGAAATTTTTCAAAAAATCTCTGTTAAAAGAATATTTGTTTTCTTTTAAGTCAATGAAATAAAAATAATTAATTAGATGGCAATAAAAATAAATTAAATGTGTACGATCTAGTTCAATTAATCAATTCCTTGGCAAATTTATTGAAAAGATTAAGAGTGAAAAGTACATAAAAACCTCGTGTTTGCTGATAAAATTTCAAATCATGTTTTAATTAACACCATCAGTGACTTTAATCGTTTTTAACTTATCTCTAAATTTGTGTGTATAAATTTTATATTTAAATAACATTTTCAAACTTCAATCTTTCGTATACTTCGTATATCAGAATTGAAGCAGAAAATTGAATTTTTATAGCTCCACGAGAGCTTCTTTTGGAATTCCCGTTCACGCGGAAATTGATAAATTCTGCAAATTGGAAGAAAATTGGTTGGAATGTGTTGTGTTTGCAAACAGGGCAATGGATCAGTTCATCTTTTGGCGTAATGAAGCGTGATCTTGTAATAAAAAATCAATGATCATGAAATGCCAAAGTGGGGAGTTAAAATGTATATAAATTTTTTTTTCTTGGGCCACAGAGGCAACATAATTTCCGCGATAGGTAATTAAAATATCGGCCAATGTCTCTGCTATGCCACCTACTCGCGTCATATTGAATTAGATAGTAATCATGTGAAAGTGAACGAGCTTTCCGTCTAATTTTACTACATATCACAGATCGCTCGCAATGACCGCAAAAGTCAGTGAGTTGAGCACAAAATGATGAGATCACGGGGAGATTAGTTAATTAAAGATCGGGCGAACTTGCTGTGTGGAAATAATTTAGCTGATGGCGTGTTATTTAATTGCAGCCATGGGTTGTACTTGTCACCAATTGGATCGAAGGCTGTGCTCAAATCTCGCTCTCAAACAGTTACCCGGGATGAGTTGTTCTCCCTGGAGGATTCCCTGCCACAGGCCTCCTTCATTGCAGCCCTCAACTCCAAATACGTCTCAGTGAAGCAAGGTGTCGATGTGACTGCAAATCAGGATGAAATTGGGGAGAATGAAACGTTCCAGTTGGAATTTGACTGGTCAGCCCATCGTTGGGCACTGAGGACAACCCAGGATCGGTACTGGTGCCTCTCAAACGGTGGTGGAATCCAAGCAACGGGCAATAGACGGTGTGCCGATGCTCTCTTTGAGCTCGTCTGGCATGGCGATGGGTCAGTCTCCTTCCGCTCCAACAATGGTCGATTCCTGGCCACAAAGCGCTCAGGCCACCTCTTCGCCACATCCGAGACAATTGAGGACATTGCCAAGTTCTACTTCTACCTAATCAACCGACCCATCCTCGTGCTAAAGTGCGAACAGGGCTTCGTCGGCTACCGGGCACAGAATAGCAATAAACTCGAATGCAATAAGGCCACATACGAGACAATCCTCGTGGAACGAGCAGAAAAGGGTATTGTCCACTTCAAGGGACACAATGGGAAATACTGGAGAATAGATGGAGATGGAATCACCGTGGATGCTGACACTCCAAAAGATGGATTCTACTTGGAACTTAGAGAACCAACAAGGATTTGCATCCGGTGAGTTTGTCTTCTTCAAATTGCATGAAATTTTATCAATTTTTGTGTAGAAAACGTTTGAAGACAGAAATTTTAGAATTTCTGTCCAGGTACTTCTAAAAATTCTAGGGAATATCTATTAGATAGGAACTTCAGAGTTTCTAGTTTAAATTCTCATAGTTTTTTTTTCTTCAGAAACTTCATAATTTGATAATAACTTTCTGGTAAAAGCCTTAGAATTTCTCTCAAGTAATTTCAGGATTTCTGTTGTGGACCAGGAGCTTCAAACTTTTTAGTCAAAATGCTCAGAATTTAACCAGAATTTATATAGCGTGGTGAAGATAAGGTGGACTCAAATTTTCAATCTAGAAGTTTCAGAAATTCTAGTTAGAAGTCCTTAAATTTTCTGGATACAAACTTTACAGATTAAGATCAAAAGTCTCAACTTTTCTCACTAATATTTTCAAAACTTTGCAGGATTATCAACATTTCTTTTTAGAAGTCACAGAATATTGGCTCTAGAAATTTCTGGTTAGAAAAATAAAAAAAAAATTCTGGAGATTTTTAAATTCTAGTTCTTCTAGTTATAAATTTCTAAATTTCAGACTATCAAGTCAAAAGCATTAGGTATTCTCCAAAAGTTTTATAATTTGTATTCAAATTTTCTCTTTAGAAATTCAGAATTTCTGGACAGGAACATCAAAATTTTAGATCAAGGCTTCAGTTAGATTTTTCTTGAGACATTTTAGAACTTCTGAAAAATAACTTCAGAGTTTTTTGTTAGAAGCAATTCCTCTGGATTTTTGCTTAGTAATTATAGGATTCTAGCCAATCTATCCAGAAAACTTCAGACTTTCTAGTCAAACAAATCTTCAGATTCTCTCCAAAATTATCAGAATTTATCTACACGGAGTTCTCAGATTATCTCTCCAGAAACTTTAGAATTTCTTTTAACAATTCTCAGAATATTTGTTCAGGAATTTCAGGATATCTCTAATTTTACGAATTTCAAAAGTCTTAACGGATATATTCTAGTCAAAAATTGAGAGAAAATTAAGATCGTGTCACCTCCAAAATATAAAGTCTTCAAAAATCGTGAATTTTCTAGTCTCTTACTACTCTTACTTAATACCTCTCTCTTCTGAAGTCATCAGGAAGTCCTCTATCAATGTATTAAATTTAATTTATCCCTCTAAAAGCTTTCAAATCAAATTATTTGTCAATCTTCGACCAAATTAATCATGTGCCATCGCTTTAATGCATCACTTTTTTTTCTTAATGGCTTCAATCTTGATGAAGAAAGTGCCAAAATCTTGTAAATGAAATGCAGAAATTCGTGTAGTGAAACCATCTGGGGAATTTGATACCTCACGGCGTCAATTTTGCATTAATGAAGCCCCCAAAAATAGCTCCAACTTTCTTCTCCCTCAAAACATTCGCGAGCGATGTTTGATGCGAAATTTGCGTGATTAACATAAATTCTACACTGTAAGTCAAAATTTCGTTATCATTACTAAAACTGGCACTGACTGGACTTTAGTAAAGAAATTTAGTAAAGAATTTTTACTAAAATTTTTAGTAATTGCCCAAAACGAAAAATTTTAGTTCTCTCAACAGAATATTTAGTTATGGCTATTAAAATGTTTTACGTCTGTATACTACTAAAGTTTAGGAATGCCAACAGAAATTTTCGTACACATAACTATTTGTTATAAATTCTTGGATTACTAAAATTTAGACATACAAACTAGAGATATAGTTGATACACATAAAAATCTCAAATTCGTTGACTACTAAAGTTTAGGAATGCCAGCAAAGGTTTTAGTGGACATAACTATTAATTATAAATTCTTGGATTACTAAAGTTTAGACATACAAACTGGAGATATAGTTGATATGCATAAAAATCTCAAATTCGTTGACTACTAAAGATTAGGTATAATAAATAGAATTTCAGTTGGGATTTCTAATAACCAATATTTTCCGGATAACTAAAATTCAGTCGTTGTAACTGGAAATGTAGTTGTCCTTAAAAAAATTTAAAACCATCGGATTAATAAAAATAAACTCATTCTTTTTGGGTTTTTTTTTATTTTGACAGTTACTTATAAGTAAAGGTATAATAACTTATAATGATAAGCTAATATGTTAAACTTAAAATATAATAAGAGAGATTATTGTAAAAAGGATCAAACAGCTTATTTTTGCGACTTTTAAAGTTTTTATAAAACCATTGCGTGTGAGCCAATCTTCTATCTCGTGCTGGTTTGGTTTATTTTTAACTTATTTGAGATATAAATAAAATAAATATTAACTAATTATATCTAACACTTACTTTTAAAACACTTACATTTATAATATTACTTCTATTTTTGTGTGAACTTTATTTTCTTTGATTTTGCAGTTTTAATACATTATTAGTAATTAGTTCCACTTCATGCTTAATACAAAGTTTACTCGTTATTCTTTTTTAAAAGCTTCTGCTCGATTTTAGCCACTGTGGCAGTTGGTTTCATGCTTTTGTTTTCATAAATGTATATATTGAGAAAAGACAGAAAATGTTTCAATACAGGAGGGAACTTAATATGCAGAACAAAGTAGAGCTTAAATAGTATGTCCAGGCATCGCAAGAATGATGGTGACGTCAATGTCACTATGAATCCGTCGACGCATACCGCCCTCATATCATCTGTCTTGGAAGACAGTATCATCGGGTATTTGGGGTGTTTTGGATTCACCGCCTCCTCCTTGAAGTCCTCGTGATCCACAAAAATTACGAGGGGTTTCAATATTTCATTCCGCTTGAAGATTGTAATTGCGCTTGTTGGTGAATTGCGTTTGTAAGCAAATGCCACAAGGGCCCCACATATGAACTGAAGAGTTTCTAAACATAAAAAAGAAGATTTATATTATAAGCATGCAAAGGTATTGTTTTGGCATGTTCAGGTTCAGTCATTTACCGTCATCACTTGTAAAAATTACGTCGAAGACGTAATTTTTAATATTTTCAATTTTGCCATCATGATCTGACAGTCTAGCAAAATCATTATCGATCTGTAAAAAAAAGAATCAAAGCTAAATATACTGAGAAAATGCAAACCTAATCTGCAACATAAATATATGTACGTAATATACCATTTCTCCGTTTGTCCCAAGAATATTGGGATAAATGTCCACAATGTCTGCCACAGATTTGGACGCCTGTATAAGTGCCCGACGTTTTTCAAAATCGTCATATTCTTCCCCTGCGACATTTTGTGAGTCCTATTAAAAAAAAAAGAGAGACCTTAAATTAAACTTTATTCAGTAAGTCTAGAGTAAGTTGTTTCGCTCAATCTTGTATCTACGTGTAGTATAAATTCTACAGATAGTTATTAGAATTGCTGAACTGATACATAGAAAAAATACTTACTGTCAGCTTTCGAATTTTTGATTGGCGCGGGGTGTATTTTTTTTCTTCTTGTCTCAAACGCCTCGCATTGTTCTCTAACCACTGTTGGAGACGACCAGCAGGTTTCTTTCCGTTCGCAGATCCATGGTCATCAAACCAAAGGTTCTTAAAAAGAAAATAATAAAAAAAATAATAAATAGATATCAAGGAATTGTACCAATAAATTAGACATACGTAAGCCGGTGTTCGCGGATGAAGATGCTTTTTAGCCAAGTACGGAAATGATTTTAGGAGAGCATGACCCATATTGTTTTTGTCTGTTGTTGTCGGATAACTGTAAATAAAATACACAATAGACGGTTAATAAGATTTTATGTACATAGTTTTAATATAGTAGAAATTATATAAATAATTCTAATGAAAAATATGAGATTTACACTTACTTTCCACATTTTGTCACCATGTCTCGACCAATAATTTCAGTCAATCTGCGTTGATCAATCTCTTCCAGAAATTGGGACGCAATTAGCTTATTATATAGATTTTTATAATCAGCTCCTTTTTTTGTCATTTGTTCCACAAGAACGGTAAGGTTGCGATCCTAAAAGTGATAAAGAAAAGAAAAAAAAATAATAGTAAAAAAATAATAATAAATAATAATAATAATAAATAGAAAATATATACCTTGGGATACACTGTACGTATGCCTTTCTCATGAACTTGTGTAGAAGATTCTAGCTGTTCTTCTTGAATTGAATTTTCTGCTTCAGGATCATAGATGATAATATTTTCTTCAATAGCACATGACGAAGTAGATGGTTTCAACATTCTTAAGACCCGCATTACCTTCTTGCGATCCGCCAGTGTAATATTGAGGGAAGCAATGTCATTTTCCGTCGTGTCTTGTAGTATGTCTTCATCCAATCCTTGATCTTAACGTAAATTATAATTATCTAACTTATATATTTAATTACATATAAATTTACTACTACGCTACTAATAGAAAATTCTAAATAACAAATACATTAAAATTTTTGAAAGAAATCGTTAAATATTCACAGGTTATATTATATTTTTTTGGTAGAATCTGTTATGTAATCTAATAACTAATAATAATATTTTACAGAAACGTATTCTTCATTAAATGAAACCCAAATTGAATTTGGATGAATATCATCTATATCAATGCCATTAATAATCTCATTTTGCGTTACTTTTTCAACTTTAAAGGCATTAAGCAGCTCATCATATTCTATTATATCAAATTTTTGGCATTCTACGTGTATGTCGTTATTGATTTTGAATATATCTACGATTTGGAATAAATCAGGATACGTAGAACCACTTTCTGTTAGATTATCTAAATTAATTATTAATCCTTTTTTGTACTCTACGCTATTCTTAGTAAAACTTTGAATTTTTTGAATATTGTCGGTGCAATCAGTATTTAAATTTATTGTCATGGATATTTTTTCAAACTTAGCTGAAATTATATCATTACACTGGCTCAATGCTTGACGCTTTATAATACTTTTTGGGACGTTTTTAAAATTTTTCCCCGCAACAATTTGCGTTTTAATAGGAAGATGCTTGCTTTCGTACCTTATACAGGACATGTTTGAAAGTGGACCTTTATTCCAAATACACTCACGGTAGTGCAACATATGATGAAGCTTATTTATCATATTTACGTCAGGAAAAAGTTTTTTAAATAAGTGATGATGTCTTTCAATTAGGTCATGTAATAACGTAATCATGTATTGTGAAAGCTGTCTTGAAAAAACTATTGAGGTGATTCGAGACAAATAGGACAATAATCTTATGTAATCCTCACAATCTTCTGGAATAATCCCGTGAAAAATGAAAGGTATGCACCTCAACAACAACCAGGTTTGAACTGATTTTTGTTTAATACAATTGGAGTTAGAGTTCAATACCATAGTTGTAAATGTTGGGCTCGGTTTATTTTTATTTTCTGTCTGACCATAATTGAAATAATAAAGATTATTATTGAATTGTGACAATGTCATAATTTTTTTCTTTATTATGAGATGTTTCAATACTAATTTTATTACTTTTGGTCCTACACCTTCAAAAATATCGTGCATAGGGTCAAAATTGTAATTAAGTGTGCAGTGATAACCTGGTACGGAATTTAAGATTGAATTATTCTTAACGCCACACAATTTGATGAAATCCTGATTTTCTTCTATTTTTCTTAAATCAGCGTTATGGCTCTCCACAGTACGATTAGGAGACCAACTCCTCCAGTCTGTTTGAAAATCTGTTCTATTTATACAACATTGTCTGCAAAAGAAGGAACTTGACGGACTACTAAAACCTAAGATATCATGAGCTGCCAAGGTGTCTCCAATAAAGTTTATAAGAATTGCACGGAGATCATACATTTCGCCATTGTTTAATGAAATTGATATTCCATTATATAATTCTTGCATTTCTGAAACAAAACGACCAAGAATTGGTTCGAATCCATATTTTTTTATATCTTCTGAATAAGCTGCGCATAATATGTATATATTTTTCAAATCTGAATTGAAAACTGCGCCGACGTTTTGGATTGTAAAGTAAAAAAGACCTATTTTATGAATAACCGTATGAGAACCTTGCGCATTTGCTGGCTCAACATCGTCATAATATAGGTCAATGCGCAAAGCATTTTTATTTTTATTAAAGTATTCATTTTTCTTGTAAGACTCACTGTCTTTAAACGATTTTATTATATTTTCATTATAATTCGTTTCCTCATTATTGATAAAATTCCGAAAACTGTCATTTTTTATCAATGATATGAGTGTTTCTTTAATTGATAAATAACTGCACGTTTCCTTCCTCTCAATTAAGAATCGTTTATTTTTACGATTAATGTATTCTTTTCTTGTTCCAAGAATGATCTCTTGATTTTTAATATATTCAGCGCTGCTTTTAAAAAAATTTACTTGTTTACTGAAAGTAGCTGAACTTTTAAAGAGTTCTTCGATATTATCTACGTTCGTATTCTTTACGTAATTACTTACTGTTTTAGTTATTTCAGTGCATACGGTATGAAAAGTTTGAATTTGACTTTCTGGTATATTAGTTTTGCACCTTAATGTGCAGAATTGTTTGTTTATGTACTCTTCAATGTTATTTTTACGTAAAAAAGATTGTGAAATTAATTCTTCTGAAGAGGAAGATGTAGTAGTTAAATGTTCTTCATTTAGCACTGGCGTCATCAATATTATTTTGATTTGAACTTATAGGAACAGATTGATTATGTCTCTTTATATGTTGAACATAACTTTTTAAATTTGAAAAGAACACTCCATTTTCACATCTAGGACATTGAATATTGTCATACCACTCTTTTCCTAATTCTAAATTGTGATGCGTTCTCAAATGATTTTTTAGTTCTGCAACGCATGTACAAACTACATTACATCTATAACAATCCATGTGAATGTATTTTTTTTATATATATAACTAACTTCTTAATAATGTTGCCACGCTCTCCGTAATACCATTCCGGATTAAAAATTGGTAGATTTCTTCCACATTCATCTTTACACGCTTTATGTGGTGTTTTTACTTTTCAAGGTTGATTATTTAGTCTGAAATCAACGTATTACAAAAAGTATTAATATAAAAATAAATAAAATAAAAAGTTTTAAAAGTAAAAAAAAAACAATATAAAAATTTTGTTATAAAACATAGAATTTGTATGAAATGTTACAAAATTGTGTTGAAAATCTTTACTTGCGATAGTTATGGAGTAAATCTCCCTCATTTTATTAGCTGTGATTCTTTCTTCAAAGAAGCTTAGCTTCTGTGTACACTCTAAAATGCAGTCGTCAGATCGGGCTCAAACTTGGGATGAGCACGAATTAGTGTCCCTACATTCCAAAAAAACATATGCGCCAAAAATTGGTCCGGCCGGCCGTCCGTCCGGCTGGCCGGAACCTTTCGCTAAATTACAAGAGAACGGTAATAGATAGAGACTTGCGGTCAACGGCAAAGTTCATATATTGGGTGGAAGACATCCGATTATGGGGTCAAATCCACCCCCCACCCCTTCGTCCGCCATTTTGAATAACCCCTAAACTTTGTTTTCGTTATATCTCAGTCCCTATTATAGCTAGAGGTCTGAAATTTTGATATGTTGTAGGGGCCACCAAGACCTTTCAAACGATACCTCATTTTTAAAAATCGACGAAGCCGTTTAGCAAATATGGCCGGCACATATTTTCATCGAAAATCGGTCATAACTCAACAACGGCTTGACCGATTTTGATCAACTTGGGCTCAACTGAAAGCTCTCAACAAATCCTACAACTCTCTAAAACATCAGAAGTTTCTAAAGTGACCGCAAGGGGCGCTAAAACCAAAAAGAAAATTTTTGATGAGTTTTCGATGAATATCTCGACCAGCGCTTTATAGAATTACTTCATATTTTGATATGTTATAGCCGACTTTAATATCTAAAACCATGCCAAAAATAAAGAAAATCTATGTAGCCTTTTTTTTTATTAAAAGGCGGATTTTCGGTCTCTCACTCGGCTAATTAATTTTTATTTCCGGCCAACGTTTCGGACTATTTAAGTCCTTCCTCAGGGCAAGTAATAGACAAAATTAACCACGTCAAGAAATAACAAAAAATCACTACATCCACAACACAACTCTCCTTATCTTCTCTCATTGGTGGCCAAGCTGTACTGATTTATTTAGTTATTTCTTGACGTGGTTAATTTTGTCTATTACTTGCCCTGAGGAAGGACTTAAATAGTCCGAAACGTTGGCCGGAAATAAAAATGAATTAGCCGAGTGAGAGACCGAAAATCCGCCTTTTAATAAAAAATACATTTCGCCTACGGTCGTCCCTTACAAATTGAAAATCTATGTAGCCGTTCCGGAGATATCGCTTTTTAAAGTTACCATGTAATATCTTGAGTTCTTAAGTCCAGCTAAGGCTTTTAATTAACGATTAAGGCTTTTCATAAAATTTCTGCGCGTTGGCTGTGATTCGGTGCGCGAGAAAGCCTTCCTCAAAATTTTTCCATCCCCAATTTTCAGACAATTTTACAATTCACTGACAAAGAAAGAATCACAGCCCGTAAGTTTTACTTACAGTTCATTCGCCTTATACTGTCTATCCATTTTTTATTCGTATACTAACCACTAGCGGAAACAAAATTTTAGGCATTGCATTCTTTGCTTTTTGTCTATTTATTTCTTTTTCTATAATTTTTTGTTGAAAAGACCAGCCATGTCCTTTTACGGGACGTATTGTAACTCTTCAAGCGATTCAACGAAACATTCCTGTGATTTTGCTTAAGAAGTCACTCCTTTTTATATCAACAAAGAATATGATAGATTTTGTTTTTTAAACAACACAATTTCATACTATTTTCACTCTATTTAACAAGATAATCACATTTTCCATTATTTTTGTACTTTTAAAATTCATTTTTCGAACCAGTCGAACAAAGGTGACAAAGGCAAACAAAGGAAGAAAATCTTCATAGTGAATAAATGTACAATCACGCATACAATTTAATAAGCACCTATTACTTACCTTTGATCTGTTTTCGTTCCACTGAATTTTAGCACTTTTCACCCACGAAAATTGTTCCAAGATCAATTAAACTAATATTCTCTAATCACAAAATAATTCCAGAATGTTCTGTCAGACCACAAAATATTTTGAGTTGTTTTCTACAGAAAATCTTACAGAGAACTGAATATTGTGAAATACTTACACGAATGCTCAAGAGAAATTTTCAGGAAGAGAAGATAAGGGTGAAAAAAGATGGATATGTAAAAAAAATACATACATTTTTCATATACCCCACACAAATCTCCGTATGTATATTTTCGGAACCTCGAAACCCTAATAAAGCAATAAAGTTTTTACAGTTGCAACATTTTTTTTTGTTGCGAGTGTTGCTATTATCGAACACGTTCCATCAACTAAAACATAAATCGATAGATATATGTAGTAATAATGGGTCTGATTACAACTTTAATATACTATAAAGAGCATACCAAATAATTATTTTCAATTGTCATGTCTTCTAAACCATGGTAGTGTACAATTTGGGATTTTTAGACATGTCAACTATATTTTCGTTTGCCATGTCTTAACTTTAGTAATCAAATAATTAATAATTGTAGTTATACCTACTAAAATTATGGTTGACAAAACTAAAAAACTTTAGTTTCTTATATTTACAGGAAACTTTAGTAAAGAATTTGACTAAATTGCCTACTAAACTTTAGTAAAAGAGCAATAAAACTAAAAATTTTAGTTACCTTCACTAAAAAATTCAGAGCCAAATGAAATTTTAGTAAAGATGACAAAAGATTTTAGTGATTCCAGGCAACATAACTAAAATTTTCTGTAATAACTACTAAAATTTTTAGTAATTGTTGCATTACTAAAGACTTTAGTAGCAGTTTACTAAAAATTTGACTTACAGTGTATGTTATGATTTTTTTCTTATAATTTTCAGATCTACCGACGGCAGGTACTTGGGCGCCACGAAAAATGGGACATTCAGAATAGTCGAAGGTGGATCAGATTCAGCCACGCAGTGGGAATACTAAAGCATTAATCTATGGATCTACCTAATGAAAAGAAAAACATATTTTAAATGTATTGTGCTTAATTAATTAATGCTATTTATATTATTACACCGTATATCATATTATCTTCTTTTTTATATAATATAAAATCCGTGTGCGTGGCTTTCAAGATTCCTTCTAACGGATTTTTTCTTTATTTCTTTCATAAGAAGATCTTTTCACTATTTAAGCCACTAAAAAAAAAACTTTTGCAATAATGATTGTTCTTTTGGAAGGAAAAATATCAAAGTTTTTTTTTTTATATATAAATGAGATATTTTATAGATGAGACGATGAAGTTGTGGGGAAATGTATTTCCTCGGATTAATTGTAATATTTTTTATTTTATTTTAAAGTATATTATATTGATTTATTATCTTTCATGAGCATGTTGGAAGCTGAATAAAGTCATTCTTGATATTTATATTTATATAAATAAAAAAATAAACGCATAATATTAGTCACACCACTGAATAATATCAAAGGGAACGAAGAATGGAGTACTTATGAGAACACCCAGAGAGAAACTGCCAAAATACTGTCCAATTTTTTTTAAATAATAATAAAACGTAAAAGTGGACCCATCACGAGGATATATAATTTTTTTTGATACCGAATAGGATTTTTGCAGACACACACTTACCGCATTTTGCAGCGCATTTTTGTAACAAGATAGATTTTTTCTAGAATAAATTATTGCTAAATAAAAAAAAAGAAAATTTGAATAGCGATATCGTAATTTACACGAAAAATTATAAATAAAGAAGAGATAAAAAATATTTTTTCTTGCCTTTTTATTGTGTTAGAAAAATGTGTATGTGGGGGGAGAAGGGAAATGGTGAGCTTTTAGTTCTTCGTCACACTTACTGGTGGCTTTACATTGCAGAGGCGACACAACTCATTCCGGATGGGACGAATTTCCGCAATATCCTGTCCCCAATTAGTTTCCGACAGCAAATTCAGCACCTCATCCATATTCTCCTCTGCAATTCCCGCCGTGTCACCGTGCACAATGAGTGCTTCGTAGAGTTTTATCGCTGCTGTCTTCCGCACGTGCACAACAGGACGCCCCAGGAAGACCATCAACTTGGACAGGATCTTCGGGCACAGCCGTGGAACTTGTATGAGTTGACAGTAGACATTAATGCTGGAGGCGAGCTTATAGATCTTCTTCTGTCCCGCAATTTCATTGCTAACCTGCTGGAACACCCGATCCGGGAATGTGGATTCCGGATCAATCAGAAGGCAATCAATTGTCCCCGAACCAATAAGGAGATCCAAGAAATTCAGCAGTGGACACGTAATGCGCTCATTGTGAATGTTCTCCTGGAAAACCATGAGAATCTCCTCGCCAATCCGCTTCACATGATCCGGATGAGATTTAAGGAATTGAAAGAATGATGCTGATGAATATTTAATCTGTACAATTAAAAAAAAAGTCAAACATAACGCGTCCAGTTATAAGAGTTGGTATACCACAACGCGGAGGGATCATGCGTTGTAATTTAATTTGTGAGCAATATTAGGAGGCAAAGTTGATTTTATTAATAAAAGTCAATCAATTCGAAGGACAAAGATGGTCATATCTGAAGTTCTATAAGATCTACAGAAATATCTTGACTAGTTTTGGAAAGGTATTGAAATAAGCTATAATTTGATATATATCTCAATAATTTTCAAGGTCACCTTTAGAACACAAAATGTCGGCCTTTTGTTTAACCAAAACAGTTTTTGGTATTTTTGTCATCAAGGAATAGTTCTAGAGGATTGTAATGTTCTAGAGAGTTGTAGAGAATTGCAAAACATTTAATTTAATATACCAAGTTGAGCAAAACCGGAAAAGCAGAACATAAGATATGGCTCTTAGAACTTTTCAAATTCAAGAATATTTCAAATGGCTATATCTTCTAAACGGCGACATAGATTTTCTTCATTTACGGACTGGTGAAAGATATTGAGTCAGGCTGCAACATATCAAAATTTAAAAGATTTGCCTAATGGGGATTCGGAGATATTGCCCCTTAAAGTTAGGCAATTTTTGTTTTTGATTTTAGCTCCTCTTGCGGCCATTTTTGGAACTCGAAATGTTCTAGACAGTTGTAGGGCTTCTCGATACCTTTCATTTGATACCAAAATGGTCAAAATCGCTCAAGCCATTTTCGAGTTATATCGAAAAAACACATTTTGCTTTAAGCCGCCATATTTGCTGAACTGCTTGACCGATTTTCAAGTATGAATTATCGATGAAAACGTCTCACTAATGCGTACAACATACTAAAATTTCAGACCTCTAGCTATAAGGGAAGTGATTGACGGTGTTTCAAAATGGCGGACGGCGGCCATCTTGGATTTTGAAAATGCGAAAAAATGAAATTTTACACCCACATTTCTATAGAAAACTTCAAAGTGGAAGTCTCTATCTCTTGCCGTTCTCGAGATATAAGGCAAAGTTTGAGTCCGATCTGAGGTGGTCAATTTTTCCAATGATTGCAATACTTGGTATGCCACGATTGTGTTACACCAACTAATTAAATATTTCATTCGTGCACCGCATAGACTACCAAACTCACCAGAGACTCAGAAAGCTGCCCAATACTGGCAGATAATCCCAGGAGAATCTTCGGGGAGTAGACGGGAAATGCGAGCATTTCGCAGAAAAGCGGGAAAGTGTGATCAGCAAAGAGCCAGAGGACACTATTGCTATCCTCCGGGAAGATTTCTTTCAATCTTTCGTGCTCCTGAATGTGCGGAATGGATGGATTGTGGTGGATGAGATTGCAAAAGAGCTTCCCCGCCAGGCCACGAGTTCTGTCAATTTTCTCCACAGCTTTCTGGGCGAATTCCGTCATGATGCTGTGAACCACACTAGGCTGGAGGATATCCTGCGGACAGGTGGTGACCACCGTGAAGAGACCATTCATACTGGCTTCCCTCACCCACGCTCCAATGTCTCCACGATTGTCCAGCGTGTACTCCTCGAGGGCCAGCAGGAGGCAGTTGAAGACTCTCTGTAGGATTTGGGGATTCCCAAAGCTCTTCTCCCCCTCAAATCCCACCGTCTGAGTCATATTTGTGAGAGCCTTGACACTTTCACAACGAGCTTCTGACCATTTGGCAGTGATGGGATTTTCCGTTGTGCCTGTAGTTGGAGGGACAAGGCACTGCTTCAATAAAACTCCAAGAATCTCTTCGAAATTCTGCATATACATGAATTTCGGAAGAGCTCCCAGTGCTGCCAGGAAGCCCATCCGGATGTTCTCTTCGAGATCATTCTCTGCCCCTTTAAGGTAGCTCCCAATAATCCCAGTATTGGCGTCTTCCCTCCCAGGAACTGCGTAGTAAGTCTCACAGAGAGGCTTAAGGGCAGCAATTGCAGATTCCCGGATTTGTGCATTTTTATTCGTCAAGCATCTATCGATAATTCCCTGCCATGTTGATAAGCAGCCAACTGTTGCAGGAATCCTGGCGTGGCTGCAATTCCGGATGAAATCCGTACAAGCTGGCTTCATAATCTCCCCACTCATTCCACGGAATTGCTCGCGATTTGTGAACTTCTCAATCAATCCATTCGCCTTCTCGACAATCTCCTTCGTCACGAGATCCGGATTAATCGTCCTGAGTGCGAGAATTATCTCTCCAAGCGCGAGAACACTTCCATGTCGTGTGGAGACATCCATTGAGTCTGTGAGATCAAAGAGTTTCGGAATGATTTCATCCCTCATGTATGGAGGATTGTGCTTTGTGAGCTTGTTGAGAGTTTTTGCAGTTAGCTCCCGGATTGCCTGATCCCAGTGATTAACCTTCCTGTCGATGAGATGATCAATCAGGGGCTTGGTGTACTCCTCAAATTGCGCAATGTAGTCACTGACAACGAGGTAGGAATTGTTCCGGATGCCGACTGAGAAGAAATCCGCCCGGGTGAGGATATCTATGCCATGAGGGAAGTTTCCCAGCCTCCCAACGCTCTCCTGAAATGCCGCAGAGGCAGCACGACGGCAATTAATCTCTCTGTCAAAGGATGTTGTAACCAGGAGAGCTGATGCAATCTTCTGGACGAATGGTTGGAGATCTTCTGGGTTATAAGCACGTGCAAAGGCCCAACTCATGTAGCACGCAGCATCCCGGATGTGCTGCCCCACGGACATGTAGCCCTTCATTTCATCGTACATTAGGGCTTGAATGAGGATGGGAACCATTGTGGAGAGACGATGAAGCAGGAGGAGTCCGTGTTTTGCCAATTCCGCCATGGCCAGTGCAGCTCCGTGCCATGCTTCATGGGGCTCAAGGGGGTTAAAGACCTCAATGAGTGTGCCCACAACTTCATCCCCCAGTGATTTAGGCAGTCTGTTTGTTACTCTGCCGATTCCCTTAGCTGCTGACCACCGAACTTCGCTACTACTGCTCCGTAGTGCCTGCAAAAGTTCCTCAATGATGTCCTCAATCTCATCCGGCACAACAATCTCTTCATGTGGTTGTTGAACATCCCCACCAGAGAAAGAATCTACAACTGGGGTATTTTCTTGCCCCGCCGGACGTTCCAAGTTCGCCACAATCGACCGAGATCCCCTCTGGTAGCGCCAGCGTGCTAGCTGTGGCTTCAGGAATACCAATCCCAGCCTCTTGACAATCTTCACGTGATACAGGTGCTTCAGGTAGTCGTTGGAGTCCTTGAAATTGCACCCAGTCACCCACTGGAGGATTCTATTTGTATGTGGGAGGATATCTTCCCTCTTGCCATGCTTCAGAATCGCCGAAATAGCCCGTAGTTGGCCAATTTTGATCGCTTCCTCATCCTTCTGGCTCCCCTCGATGATCCAATCGATGAATTTGGGTAGCAAACTATCCTTCACATCACTCCTGATCAAATATTTCGCCGATAGGAATGCCGCAACTTCGGAGCATGAGTCATTGCTATCGCAATTTACTTGGCATAACCTATAAATTCTCTCCATTTTGCTTCCTCTCTGGCCAGACGTTGGGCCACCTTCGGGTGAATAGGCATCCAAGCGACTCATGTGAAAGGGATTGAGGACGAGAATTGAGAGCCAAAGCAAGAGGACGTACCGGCTTTCCCAATTCTCAACATTCCCAGTGTCCTGCCGCTCTAGGAGCTCCAGCACAACGTCCAGGTCGCTAATCTCATGTGGGAGGAACTTCACGAAAGCCTTGTAAGTCCTCACCTTGGACAACTGATAGAGATACTTAAATGTGCAGTGCTGCAGCTCCTGATCGGTATTCTCGCGAATGTACCGAAGTAATTCCGTCACCAAGTCTCCCAGATGGGGATCCAGGAGGTGGGGCTGCTCCTGATATCGCGACAAGATAGCAGAGTACGTCTCGTATGCCTTTTCGAAGCTACTCTTGTAGATATTCACCAGATTCCGGATCATCTCCTGCACTTCGGGAAGTTCAGTGAACCACTCAAGCGTGTTCCGTGGAAGGTCGTCATCCTTTAACTCCTCAATCTGCTGCACCATTGTCTTATTTATCTTTTGCAAACTCAGTTAATTGAATAATTTAAAGAAAATCAGGGAAATCTCAAAGAAAATCACAGAAAATCCGCCGCAGATGGTCTTTGTTGTGATTTTCAGCTGTCACTGGAAATTCAAGGGGCCGGCAAGTCGTGTTTTCTGTGTTCCAATCGTTCCAGTGGAAAATGGAAATGTTTAAATTTTTACCCGACTGAAGAAAAGGGTTTTTTTTTTATTTTTAGTAAAAGTCTCAATAAAAGGTTTATAAAAATTAAATAATTGATGAAAATGATTTTATTAGAGTTTTTTTTAACACTAGGAGGACCGAACACTTTTTACCTACGCGGAGGATCAAAATGGTCACAGTGTCCATCATAATAAAAAGGCAAAATATTAAATGTTTAAATTATTGTAGATCTACTTATTGAATGAGGATCGAAAGTTTAATTCATTCTTAATCTATTTCAAGTATTATTACACTAAATTTCTAAATAATTTATCAAAATTAATAATGAAAAAACTTTCGTAGCATCAATGCAAAATTGTCATTTTAAATTAATTTTTTGCTACAATTTTGCCAATTTTCTTATTGAGTCTGAATAATCACTTCCTTCAGTTCTCTAAGTAACTACCTGACCACTTCCGGCATTAAAAATGAATTCACACTAATGATTTTCATCGTGGAAAAGTTTAAAAGAGATCCTGATTTGGAAAATACGGGGAGACATAACCACAAAAATATATGAGAATTATAATGGCCACTGTGTCCATTTTCATCCTTCGCGTATAATGTCGACTTTGACCTTAATTATCTTTTAAAAAGAAAAACTCCGGATTTTCTTTCACCTAACTAAAAGTAATTGAAATTTCCTACACATAGACGTGATAATTATCACGATAGGTCCACTACATTTTAATCTATAACGATTTAAAAACTCGAAATGGCCACGATGTCCACAAAAATCCTCCAAGTTTTAGGGATACTATTACCCGCCTCGTGCAGAATAATTACTCCCTGGAATAATTTGCAGTACTCACGTGTAGAGGCGCTGAAAAGACCACGAAAAATAAAGTTTGAACTTGGAAATCAAATCCTGTAACAGTCATAACGTTTCTAAATTGAATCAAAATATTTTTTTATTAATGAAAAATAAAAGAAATATCAATTGATAGTAATAATTTACTCTCATCATTCACCTCCACATGTCTCTGGGATACACTGGAGTTCATATACATAATGTAGATGTTTTTTATATGTTTAAAATAGGTATAATTTTGCGGTTATTGTCCATGGACGGTGATATACCTTAACAATATTAATTCAAAAGGATGTACCACAATTAATTAATATAATTTTGAATATTACTTCATCAATATAGACTATGCTATGTATATTGCAATATAATGATATAATTCACTACATAAAGTTTGGCATTGGTTTTGAACAATTTGTCATTTTTGTGTGGTTTTTATTTTATACAATTTTTTTTTTGAGTTAAATCAACTTCAGCAGACCATCGATTGACGATCCAAACAGCACAAAAGTTATATTACAGAGATTTTTTTTTCTATGAATAGGTATGCCACGCGCGAAGAAGGATAAATTTGAAAAAGGATTGGTGGAAGAAAAATCTTCATTAAATTGAGAGATTTCTTCTCATTTTGTTGTTAAGAATAAAAAGATCCTAATGTATATCACGAAGGTGGAACTCATATATCAAAAAATGTATCACTTACATCTTAATGGCAGTCAATAAAATCTATTACAACTGTGTATATAATATTATAGAGCATTAAACTACTTAAGTGGTATATTTTATTATGAATTTACACACGTAGGAATCGCGTCTTCAGATATAAAAGTTTTGGCCTTGCGAAACCCTCAGGGTGGTCGATTTTTATCTTTGGGACTAGAGAGCGTCGCGAGGGGGCTACCGCCGCTCTGGAGGATGGTGTAGAAGGCAATGCCCGTTGAGTCGCAGATTGCCTGCTGGGAGTCCTCGTCAAGTTGAACACTGCTGTCCGCCGCTGAGGGGATTGTGGGCAGGAAGCGGACCCCCAGACGAGGTGGTGAGGCTGACAAATCCGCTGAGAGTTCCTCCTGAACGGCGGATTGTCGCACCAATCGAGGCTTTGCCCCCGGAATACTGTTCCTCGGTGTATCTGTGTGCAATGAATAAATGATGAAGTAGTTTGATTGATAGGGGTAACTGGGGTAAAATGGTGAATTTGAAAATAAAAATTAATATCTCAAGAAGCAGTTGGAGCTAATCTGTCTAATTTTGTCAGTAGTTGCACTTCATACCCCTGCATAAGCCTAGAAAGTTTCATAATAATTGATCCAATATTTTGGCTTTTATTTGAAAAACCATTTTTTCGAACCTCAAAATTACTCTGACCTCTCAACTACAAATTAAGTTTTGGCGAAATTCTCTGCAATTTTTTTTGATCCAAATATGCATTTTTAGACAGAGTAACTATTGCTAAACATGAACCTAATCTGAATTTTCCGAAAAAAATTTCTGAGTTTTCCCGTAGAACACTGATAGTAAAAAATACCGCTTGGGGCAAAATGGTGAATTTGGTGTTTTTTTTAAGATAACTTTTTAAATTTTTGAAAAATTTATTTTTTCTTTATCAGTATAACTATTACATACAATTTACGATGTTTGATCACTGACTATTATCAATTTTTATAAACTAAAAAAATAAAAAATTCAATTTCTTAAATTTAACGTTATTTTTTTTTTAATTTTTTTTTTATTAAAAAAGGTTTAAATTGGTTCACAAATCTCTCATTCTCAGATAGGTATTATAGTGCCTTGCTAAAATAATTTCTTTAAATTGAGATTAGCGAACAAAAAACGCAATTAACCGTTTTACCCCAGGATTTTTGGAACAGGCAACTGTGTAAGGGTTTGGAAAATGGCCTAAAAAGCATTTTTCCCGTTGAGATAGAGAAAAATCGTCTGAGACAAAGTTGTAGCCCGGAAAATTTCCTATAAAATAGTTGTCATGGGAAATCTCAAATATTTCCACAGAATTCAGGAAAAAATATCTCCCAAAAATTCACCATTTTTACCCAAGATTCCCCTATTTTATACGTTGAAATCAGCATTACATCAGACAAGAGTGGTCCCAAAATGCAAAAAGTTCCAAAAATCTTCTTGAAGACAAAGCAAAAATTTCTCAAAATGAAAATATTAAATTTTTATCAATATTCAGTCATTGAATTTAATTCAATAGAAGTTATTGAATTTTAAAGATCATAAATTTGCATAAATTTTATCAGTTGATTTTCAAACTTTTGATTTTTTAAGAATTGTGAATTTGCTGTAAATGTTGAATAAAACTTATTGTAACTTCTTGTAAGGAGAAACTTCAATAACATTCAGTGTGTGTGAAGAGGATGTCTCATTCAGAACTTCTTCCCCAAAGACTTCTCTCTTGACTTCCTGAATTATTTTCTTACAGAGTGAAAGTACACACACACCTCTGAAACTTGTTAAGTTCATAAAAGTTAAAAGTAGCTTTGAACTAAAATTGAGATGTTTTTCTTCTTAAAACTAAAATACATCTTGAGTGCTGCTATTGATACAAACTAAAAGTTCTTTCAAAGTATCTCCTTTCATCGCCCACAATCTCTTCAACGTTAAATATTTTCTTCATATTTCTCTCGCCAATGAGTTATGTCGTTGTAAAGTGCAAATATTTACTTTTTTTACCCTTCTGGGAAGAGGAGAAATATCGCGAAAAATGTTTGAATAAAGTGCAGTTGAATGTACAATTTCTTTGAATAAAATGGAGAAACAGCATAAATCATTGGGAAAGCAATTGCGAGAAAAAGGGAACATTTTTCATCCCCATTAATAGGTCACAACATTTTCTTGAAAAACTTTATAATGCACATTCACTGCTGGAATTATCCTTTTCTCTTCAATTTTGCACACCCCATGTCTCATTGTCGACACTTATTGCTTAATAATTGATTTTGACGAATTTATGATCTCTCTTCATTTTATTTTTGATTTATTCTCGCCAATTTTCTTTTATTTTCTCGCTTAATATATTCCATGGCGCTCATAAATTTTATGATCCTTTTAACTATCAAATGAGATTAAACTTTAACTTGTAATTTGGGTAGGTAGGTACCCTAATAAAAAAGACAAAGAAATTTATTATATCAGGAACTTTTACTTACTAAGTGGCGGCATTGGTGTGGAACTCCCAGCACTGGATCTGGACATCCGGAATGTTGATGTGCTCGCTGTGGTTGCCGATGTGGAGGAATCATTGCGCGAGCTGGACAAATTGGAGTCCTGCGACGTCTTCCGCGTGACCAGCCACGAGGAATGCCGTCGTCTGGTGTCCAGAATCCTCAGGGGGATGCCACAGTGATGATGTGGTGGACCATGCCTCCATGAATCCGAGCGGGATGAGCTAAAATTCTCACTGGATGACATAGAGCCAGCCCTCTTGTGATGCTGCTTCTGCTGAATCTCAGCAATTTGGTACGCATACTGATCCGACTGGTTGCGTCGGCTATCAGGTGGGCGTTTGTTGCACATAAATTGTCGCCACATCTTCGACAGTGTGCTCTCTTGATGATGATGACTTGTCCTCTTGCGAGCTACTTGCTGCTCCAGCAGCTTAGCACACCCACACTGTGGCCCCGGCAGAAGGGGTGGCAATTCCTTTGAGGATCTCTCCACCAGCGAATTAGTATTTGCCGGTGTTTGACGATTGCTAAAATTGGAGCTGTGCCGGCAGCGTCCAATCCCACGTGTAACACGTGACTCCTCAATGGCCTTACAGATGAGGACACAGTCTTTCTTGAATTGTTTCGTGAGAATAGCATACAAGAAGGGATTGCAGCATGAATTGAGCGGCAGTACAAAAACCGTGAACACCTTGGCCTGCTCCAGGGAGATGAGATGCAGCCCAAAAGCCGCTGTCAAGGAGAAAAAAGCAATAGGAGACCAGCAGAGGAAGTCTGTGAAGACAAGCAGAGCCATTCTCTTGGCTATCCGGGAGTCATTGCTATTCCACGCCTGGGAACCACGAATTGCGCAGTACATCTTCAGGTAGCACCCCATTAGGATGAGAAATGCAATCCCATTGATTAGCATGAGGAACACCACATACGCCAGACTTGCTGTGCTGTTTGTCGTCTCAAATGGCAGACAAACAGCAAACTTCCGGTAGTCGGAAATTCCAAAAAGTGGCAGAATAGCCATTGTGAGGGCAAAAGTCCACCCAATTGTCATAATATAACCAGCATGACGCAGGGAGAGTCTCTTGTTGAGGTGCATGGCGTGCGTGATGGCGTAATTCCGTTCCAGTGTGATCACAGCTAGAGTGTAGACCGATAGCTCGGAGGAGAGAACCGCCAGGAAGCCTGCCAGCTGGCATCCGGCGCTCATTTGCCACGGAATGGCAAACATACGGAACTCTCCGAGTGTTGAGGCATCCACAACGGCCAGGATGCCAAGGTAGACGCCCATGAAGAAGTCTGCAGCGGCTAAATTGCAGACAAGAAAGCGCGGGACGTCCATTTTTGAGCGGGAAAAGATGAGGACGAACACAACGGTGCCATTGCCCAGCATGGCTAGGAGGAAGACTACCCATACTCCACATCGAAGGGTCCACCAATCAAAAAGGTCAGAGCAAGGCAGGAAAGGTCCTGGCAGTGGTAGGCATTGAATGGATCCTAAAAAAGGAAACAACGTTAGTAAGACTAAGAAATATTTAAAGAAATTCTTTTCCTCATTTTAAGAAGAACATTTAATTAGGGATTTTCCTGCTGTTTCAATACTAAAATAACATTTTTTTAGAAGAAGAATAAAATAAAAACTAAAGAAAATCCCTGGTTTTAAAGCTGAATCATTATTCTTCCTTTTAAAATTGATTTTTTTTTTTTATCAAAATCGGATAAAAAAATAGTTTAAAATTATAATCTTAAAATATTTTAAAAACTAAATTTTCCGTTTAACCGACAAGACATTTTTTTCAGAACTATGTAATTAAAATTATTTATAATTCTGTTTTATTTTTTATCAAAATCGGTTCAATTAATGATTTCTTCAAAACATATGAGCATAAAAATAAAAAATAAAAACCTGCATATAAAATTAAATTTTCCTGACAATTTAAATCAAACGTTGCACTGAGGCTCTAACCCATAATTAAGAATAATAGATTCTTAATTATTCTACTTATTATTTTTCTTTGATTTGAATTACATAACCTTCTAACTGAAGGCGGGGCTTAGATGCGAGGTTGAATTGAAGGGAAAATAATTTTCTCCAAGTTCACTTCTACCACAAAATTCTTCATTTAATGCTAAATTATTTACCACACGCACCTGTATGTTGTACCAAAAAAGAACTCAATTGGAAAATTTGCTCTTGAGGGAAATCGGGGAAATCATTGCCTTTAATGATTTACTTTAAGCCCAGAAATTGGATAAGATCAGTAAATTGAGTGGAGATTACAATCGATCCCACGGAAAGAACATTCGTGTTATTCGCCCCAACAGTTTGCCAACTTTAACGACACACAGGCAACTTTGCAAACTTCCTCCCCCGGAAGCCATTTCCCATGTTGGTACTACACACCACCAGAGAGACATTGTCGGGGTTGATTTTGAAAGCGAAATAAACCTGCTAAATCGTCACGGATTTGCAGGAGGGTGAATGAGGGGAGAGGGTGGTTTGGTGAAAATTAAGTTACAAATAATGTGTGTTTTACCTGGAAGTATTTCGGGTATGAAATTCCTCGTGGGTGCCACATTCTCCTCCTCAAAGTATTCCTCAACGTAGGCGGGTAAATTTCCCGGGTAGGTGAAATCCGATCCGAATGAATCCCACAATTCATTGATTTGCGGTCCGAACTTTTTGCTGAGATTGTGCAGCTGTGGCCAAATGTCGGTCAGGCTGTTGTTCCACAGACTCATGTCAAATTCATTGTCTGAGGGAAAGAGCACCGCTTCCTGCAGTGGAGGCGCCTTGTTTCGATGCCCAAGCGCAAGGAGGGGGAGGAAGGAGCAGCAATGGTAGGCGTAGGAGAGAACGAGCGTCTGGATGCGGGGGAATGTTTCGGGTGGTGGGAAATCACGGAGTTTGGGGTTGTTGAACGTTTTGAGATGGAGTAACCGATGGAGACCTGTTGCTGGGAGCTGTGGGAAAATATTATTGCCCAAATTGAGATCTTCCAGCTGCATAAAATCCGCAAAAGCATCAGCACTGATGCTGTGGATTCTATTGCTCTCGAGATCGAGCACTTGTAGCTTCTCTGCGCCACTGAATGCTTTTCGGGGGATTTCTTGGATTTCATTGTGTGCCAGCAGGAGATCATGTAGCTGCCCCAATCCCTGAAATGGTGCCCCATGGAGGGATGTTATGAGATTTCCTGCCAAATCCAATACACGCAACTCCTTGCAGCTGGACAGCTCGGGTACAACACGCAACCGATTGGATTTTAATTCTCTGTACATGATGGGAGATTTTGAGGGATTAGTTGGACAGTGAGTGGTGACAATTTAATTAACCAAAATACCCCACTCCGGGGCAATATTAGACAAACTTACAGGCTCTTGAGGCGGGGGCAGGTCTTACAGAGATTGAAGGGAACCTTGGACAGACTTGCCCTGTCTACTCGTAAAATCTCAAGAGCACCACACCCATCCAAACTGGGTAGCTCCAATAAACTCCTGGCGTCCGACAGCACTCTGCATGCATTTGGGGACATGATGCATAGGGGATGGCGATGGGGGTGGTGGCCAGATGACCCATACGGGGGTGGCAGGTGGATATGGAAGAATGGGGGGAATTAATTGAGCACAAAAACACTCACTTAACACAACATCGGCAGCGAGAGTCACATAAAATACGTACAATTTCCTTAACCTTGGCATGTTATTTATGGCACCCGGTTTAATTCCTGACAATGGATTGGCTCGTAAATCAAGGGCCGTAAGACTTCTCGGCAAATCGTGCTTCGATAGCCATCGAATTCGGTTATTGGATGCTGAACTGTTGTGTTGCCATCATACCCACCCCGAAAGTGGTATCCATCCGATTCGAAGACAATGGTGGGTGAGGAAATCAAAAAGGGAGCATAAGCATTGAATGATAAGTAAACATCCCTACTACGGAATTATGTATGAACGTATGAAGTGGCAGGGCTTCATTCTTGTTAATTAGAAAGTATTTAGTTCTATGAAACTTGGATTTGTAGTTTTTTTTTTATTTTTGAAAGTTTATTTATTTTTAGAATTTTTTTTATGCATTTTAAGCGAAATATTTTTTTTACTGCGCTTTTAATTTCATCAATAAATTCTAAATTCTTCGAATAAAGGTCCTTGTACTTTTAAATGACCTCACTTTGTACCCTTTGTACATAAGTGATGCTCTGAGTCAAAACAATTTTGACCCATATATTTTATTGAAAAGGATAATGAAAGGCTCAAGAAGAACGTGGAAAATGTCTACAAAGGTGAGGAGAAAATTATGATTTCCCGAGTGAAAAGTAAAGCATAAAAGGTTTCTCTTTCCACATTTTTCTTATCATTCAATATATTTTCTTTAAACAGCCTTTAAAAGCCATTCCATCATTAATGGAAAGATAAAAGGACCAAAATCTCTTTTTCGACTTAAATATAACATAATGAACATTGAAAGAGCTTAAATTTTATCTGTTTATTAAGACTTTCCAATGTCTAATGAGAAGGAGCTACCACAAGCTTTATTTTAATCAGGGAATTAAACCACTTTTCCTCCTTTTCAGACAATTATAAGTTGAAAAGAATTTATCGAGGAAGGAAATTCCAAAGAAGCCGCAAAATATTCCTTCATAATTTCTTTAAGAAATTAAAACTAATCAAAAGATTTTTTTACAGAGTTCCCGTTTTTCTTACAAAAGTTGAGGAGAAAGATAGGTAAAAAAATAAAATATTATACATAAAACCGTGTTCTTTTCACCTACAGAAGACCTTCAATCAAGAGCGTAATAAACAGCATAATTAAAATTAATTAATTAAGTGTTTTTCTCCAAACTTTCTCTGTAATATTTCTTACTACATAATAGTACAGCAGATTTAAAAATTTACCTCGAAATAATTAAACTAGGATATATGTAGATCCAATTTTTCTCGGGATCGGCTTAAAATTTGATCCTGATCAATTTCCCGTTGAAATTGGGGTCATACAGGTTGAGGAAAATGAGCACTTTCCCCGATTAATTTTCCCATATGTTTTCCAAGAATTTGAATGAAATTGTACAAGTGGCGCCAACTGGTGGTCATAAAATTAAATTTAGGTTGACGAAATTTATGTTTTTTGTGACTTTATTTTCAAAGAATTTATGCTGTAGTGTTATGTTTTTAGTGCATTTTATGCTTTTATATTAAAGAAATATGTGTAATAAGTGGATAAAAATCAGCCGAAGGGCAGTGCGATGTGAAAAAAGTGCATTTTTTGTGGTCCAAAAAAGTGAAAAACATCACTTTTTCCAGGTGAGTTTTCCGCATGAAAAACACCTCAGAATGCAATGCGACTACCTCACAACTATTCTAGAACGCATGCAGAATCTGAGGAAATCATATTTGGTCAGGGAAACCCTCCCAATTTTCCGGAACATAGCTCCAAAGTTTTCCCGCGAAATCATTGACAATATTGTCAACCCTTTGTTTACATTTTTTATGTGAGCTGATTTGAGTTTTTTTGGGGCGTTTTCCTAAAAATTGAGATGTTTTCCAGGCCTAAATTGATTTTCCTTACATTCTAAATGCATTGTAGGCTTTAAGTGAAGGGTTTCATAGCATTTTAAATACAAATAAATTGGAAAATTCACGCGATATGATGTCTCCACCACGACCCTAGGCAATTTCGCGGGAAAATTTTGGAGCTCTGTTCCGGAAAATTGGGGGGGTTTCCCTGACCAAATATGATTTCCTCAGATTCTGCATGCGTTCTAGAATCGTTGTGAGGTAGACGCATTGCATTCTGAGGTGTTTTTCATGCGGAAAACTCACCTGGAAAAAGTGATGTTTTTCACCTTTTTGGACCACAAAAAATGCACTTTTTTCACATCGCACTGCCCTTCGGCTGATTTTTATCCACTTATTACACATATTTCTTTAATATAAAAGCATAAAATGCACTAAAAACATAACACTACAGCATAAATTCTTTGAAAATAAAGTCACAAAAAACATAAATTTCGTCAACTTGAAATTATTTTTGTGTCCACTCGTGGCGCTACCTGTTCAATTTTATTCAAATTCTTGGAAAAATATATCGGAAAATGAAAATGGGAATGCTCAGTTAGCTCAACCTGTATGACCCCAATTTCAACGGGAAATCAATCAGAATCAAATTTTGGGGCTTTCCTGAAAAAATTGAGACTACATGTATCCAATTAATTATTTTGAGGTTGAGGTTAGAAAACATGTTAATTTTCTTAGTCTAATAAATGATTTAAAAAATTAAGATATAAACAAAAAATCATTCGCACTAATTTTTGTCAGTTTTAATTGCAAAAATTATCAAGTGAAACTAAATGGAATAAACATTAATTATAAAATGAGCTTTCTGCCACTCCATTGGAGATGCATTGAGAAAAATAAGTATAAAATGTAGTAAAGAAAAAAAAAAGATAAGAGTATCATTTGAGCACTCACAATTCTTGCAATTGTGTCATATTTTCCAATCCAAATGAAAGAGAAGTTATCAGGTTGTCGTCCAATTCTCTGAAAATGGTGAAAGGGAGCCAAGAACGAAAGGCATTGTGAAAAATTGCAACCAATTGGCTCGAAGAATTCGATTGCTGAGACAGAGATACTCACAGTACTCGCAATTTGGACAAATTGCCAAAAGCACCTTGCTTAATCTCGGTGATTTGATTTCTCTTCAGTAACCTGCAAGGAGATGGAGTGCGGAGTGTGGGGAAGAAAATTCATTATTTTTGTGTTTGCAATAAATTGCAATCTGTTCGAAACACTCGCGGCAGGAAATTTTGTTGGAATTGAAGGTGGATAAATGGGATTAATTGATAACTTACAGAACTATTAAATTATTCATCACGGGAAAGTCATTCTCATCGATGCTGACCAAATGATTGTTGCCCAAGTTTCTGATGTGAAAAAGAAAAATTGGAACATGAGATGGGAACAATAACCGATTATTTGTATTCCTCCCAGTTAGTTTATTTATTATTTGTCCTCGGGAGCTTTTACTGGAGTTTCGCCAATCTTTTTTTTTCTTTTTCTTTTTCTTATTCTTCTCCCCCAAAAGAAACAAATACACACTATACTTTTTCGCATACGAGGACTTTTTATTTATCCCCGCACTATGTGAACGAGTTATTGTATCATTTCTTTTAGGAGAATTTTATGGAAATTTGTTTCTTTAACCTACTTACGATAAACACCACATATTTTTCTTCAGCCCCCTCAACACCACTTACAAAGCTATCTTAAAATAATTTTTATTATCACTACACACACCAAAATTTTGATGATATTATATTAGAGGAAGAGAAACAAAGTTGAATAGACAGCAGATTGAAATGAAGGAAAAAAAAGTTTCGGGTGGGAAAGTGAAAGAATTTTGTGTCACAGGAGTTATTTTATGGCCAATTCGGTTCGTTTTTTTTGTGTGTTCGTCAACATTTATTTTACACGGAGAATCTTGAAAAATATTGTGGAAAATGGAATATGCTTGCAAATCCACGAGTCGGGAGCTTTTATTTACAGGAAAAAAAATTAAAGGTTTTTATTTTTTTTTAATAGAAAAATAGACTCATTTTACAAAGACGAGAATAAACGGATTAATAAAATACATAAAAAGTGATAAAAAATGAAAAGAAAATATTTTTAAGTCAAAGAAAGAATTGTTTTCACGAAGAGAGCACGGACGCAACATTTACCTTTCCTTTACAAAATATAATTATTTTCCGTAATAATTGGTTAGGGTTTTATTTAACAAATTTCGAACAAAAAATACCTACTCATCTTGTAATAAATTAAACGAATTATCATCATCACTATGAACTTGTTTCACGACGCGCAACAACTAGGGCTATATGCGCAAAAATTAAACGAATTAATTAGAAGATTTGTCTTGTTTTGTTTTGTATAGAAAATTTAGAATACGGCTGAGAAAATAATTTCCAATTTCTCTTTATTTTTATAGAATAATTAAAAAAATAGGATGAAAGCTCTTATTCATAAAAAATCCCAAATCGTTCATGAATTTATTATTAAAGACGACATAAAAAAATTGTAAAATTTTCTCCTGTTGCAAGAATCCCAATTGATTTTCTTAATAATATTCAACTCACTTTCAAAACACATAAAACATTTCAAGAATTTTTGGTCAAACAGAAGAGCATTCAAGAGAGCTTTTTAACGCTGCAAGTGAAAATATTTCCACTCCCATTCATAAATTTTCTTGGCGCGTGATTCAAATTTTTGTATCCTATTGTTTTCTTAAGTAGTTTCTTCACCTTTTCATACTTCATCCCCATTTATGACATCCCACCGACTGAGACGATTTAAAACACTGAATTTTTCCCTTGATTTACTACCCAAAAAAAAGGGAAAAAAGATCCTCCCACTGTCACCAACACGCCGTTTGGTTTGAAGAAAGAAAAGAAGCACATTAAGAAAAGATGAAGAATTGCTTTTGATATAAGTAAGAAAAAAAGCTCAAAGCTCAGACCCATGGATTTGTCATGCAATCTCCCATCTATTCAACTAAACTGGAACCTTCAGGATTCTCACAAAGCCACATAAAAAATAACACAACAACAGCAAAGTACCAATATTATGTCTATTAAAAAAGGGAATATTCCGATTAAGAAAAAGAAAAGTCAGGCCATTAAAAAGAAAAGAAACTCACAGTGCCTCAAGAGATGGAAGACCAGCTAAAGTTTCGGTGGGAACTTTTTGTATCATATTCCCCTCTAATCGCAAACTCCGCAATTGCTGAAGATGCCGCAAGTTGACACTGTCCAGATACATTATGGCATTCCCATCTATCTGCCTGGGACATTTTTATTAGTGTGATTTATGGAAACATTTAGCAACAAGAAATAATACACCGCCACACACATACGGGTGGTGGAAAAAAAGGAGCAAATTACATATTATATTGTCCTGCGGGGGTGTCTTTGTGTGTGTGTGTATAGTTCTGCACAGAAGATACATAACGCGTAAGGAAGAAAAGGGGAAGAGAGACAGGATGGATACAATAACAACAACAAAATATCAGAAAAGAATGAGAGCACAGATTGTCTTGAAGGGATAAATAAAAAAAGGTACATTCTTTATGAATAATTTTCCTAATTTCATTTCATCTTTTGCAGGATATTCTTTTTTTAGCCATATATCTTGCTGTACAGCATTGGGTTTAATTTGTGCTGAAATGATGGTATATAATATGCCGCCACCCACACTTACTTTTCACTTTTCCTATGTAAAGGTAGGTACTTACAGTGACGTCAGCGACGGTAGGTGCTTGAACGCGTCATCAGGAATCTGACTGAGACCACAATTGTGAAGGACCAATCGTTTCAATTTGCTCAATCCATCAAAGGCATCTGTAGCTATTCGTGCTAAGGTGTTATCAGATAAAATTCTGCGTAGAAGAGAACAAACATTGTATAGCGGCCATGGAATTGAATTAAGATGCAAAGCAAGGACACGACGGAGGGATGGAAAATGATACCAAAATAGGGGAAGTATCGTGGTACAACGAATAATTCGCAATAAATATTAATAGAAATGCAATTAACTTACAATTCCTCTAAAGATGGCGCCATATCAAAAGCTCTACTAGGTAAATTGGTAATATTGTTTGTTCCAAGATCACTGCAAAGAAAGAGAAAAAAATGTCACTTAATTACACTTTCTTCCTTTATCTACAATCATCTCCTTTTTTGTCCCCCCCCGCTCCATAGCAAATCTTCCCCATTGGGACCATATGCTGCTCTCTTCTAGCTTTTAAAGATGCGAGCATGACACAAAAATTACATAGTTTTAATTATCTTCCTGCAGCAACCCCCGACTCTTGGGGTGAATAAAAAGCTGCTAAAGTTCTTTCTGTTCCTCTTCAGTTTCGAGTATCCCTTGAAGGGAAATTCTCCATCCTCAATTTAATTCTTTTCACATTTTCTTCTACTTTTGTTACTTTATCTCTTTTTTTTCAGGATATTTTTTTGTGATTCACGTCCGATTAGTAGTTTACGTTTCCGCAATTCCATAAATATCATTTGAATTTCAGAGAATTCGGGAAATTTAGTGAAAGATTTTGGATTTCAGTCTAATTCACGAAATAGTTATGTATAAAACAGGTATGTACATATATAATAGACATTAAATAACAAGAAAAGTATATAGTAGAAATCTGAACAACTAATTAAGGACATTTTTATCAGGTATCTAATCAATTTTGCTAATTGATTTTTAATTAGTTTTTAATCCCTTTAAATTGTTATTTACCTGTTTTCGTATAACTACTAAAATTTAAAATTATTTTCTTTTCAATTGTGCGTTGTTATTATCTTTTGCAAAGTATATAATGCAATATACTAACTAATATAAAAAATGTTTTATTAAACAAACAATTGAACTCAATAAGAGAAAAGTCATTAAAAACACTAAAAACCGTTAAAAAGAGAAAATTTACAAACTCCAAACTATTGATAATTACCTACCTAGCCCTAATGCCTTAAGATTCAGTCTTTAGTTTAAGTTTAGATATCGCTTTCATAATTTCAGGCAAATTAGATTTTCTGGTAGTAAAAAAGAAAACGATAGAATAATTAAATTTAAATAATTTTGATTACAATTGTCTTATAATGATATAGCTAGACTTTTTCTTGTGAGTTGAGTCTGTTACAAAAGGACAATTGAATATCTTGCAAAAAATTTCAAATCCTTTAAGATCAAATTGAACTGCTTAAAATCATTCTGTATTCTTTTTAATAACCGTCGGGGAAGTCATTTTTTAGGTGATTTAAAAAAAAGAAATTTAGAATAAAACGATTATTGCTTTTTCATATCATTTTTAAGGATATTAATAGTACCCGACGGCTTTTAATTGTGTAAAAGTAAAATTATTCTACTTATTAATAAACAGCATTTATTATGTGATCATGAATCCCAAAAGAATCTACAGGTATCAGGATAATTAAGTTGTACCCAAAGTAATTAGATTCTTCTGGAATTTTCTAAAACTGACCGCAAGAGAAGTCATTAGGTTGAACAGGTAAAGGAATTCTTCGAGTCGAGCGCCTATAAAAGGGTACACCGCTGCACAGAACAGTCAGTCTTAGTTCAGTTTTCACTGAGAGTAGACATCTGAACTGAAGGAGTTTGCAGAGTATGTGTGCACTGATATGAATGATTTTTAAAAATTTATGTCATTACATTCATACTCTACAAGTAACTTCTAAATTACATCATATTGTAAAAAAAATTGAAAAAAAAGAAAAAGAAACTTCTTATAAGATCCCTTTCGGTTCACAGAGCCTCAGTGACGTTAAGAATTAAAATACGTCACCGATGCCTGTGCGCCAACAGGGACTTGGTATTCATCGTACATCAGTAATATTTTTCAAGATCCTTTCCGACTCACGAAGTTGCAGTTGCGCTAAATATTCTAGATCGTAACTGAGCATCGGGAGGCGAATAGTATCTTAGTCATCAACTTATTCATTCCTCAAGATCCCTTTCGGCTCACAGAGTTTCGGTTACGGTATAAAACAGCACGTAACCGTTTTCTGGGGGACGAATGGTACTTGAAGTACATCAGTAATATTTTTCAAGATCCTTTCCGACTCACGAAGCTGCAGTTGCGCTAAATATTCTAGTTCGTAACTGAGCATCGGGAGGCGAATAGTATCTTGGTCCTCAACTTATTCATTCCTCGAGATCCCTTTCGGCTCACAGAGTTTCGGTTACGGTATAAAACAGCACGTAACCGTTTTCTGGGGGACGAATGGTACTTGAAGTACATCAGTAATATTTTTCAAGATCCTTTCCGACTCACGAAGCTGCAGTTGCGCTAAATATTCTAGTTCGTAACTGAGCATCGGTGGTCGAATAGGACTTGGTCATCAACTTACTCATTCCTCAAGATCCCTTTCGGTTCACAGAGCTTCAGTGACGTTAAGAATTAAAATACGTCACCGATGCCTGTGCGCCGACAGGGACTTGGTAATCATCGTACATCAGTAATATTTTTCAAGATCCTTTCCGACTCAAGAAGCTGCAGTTGCGCTAAATATTCTAGATCGTAACTGAGCATCGGGAGGCGAATAGTATCTTAGTCATCAACTTATTCATTCCTCAAGATCCCTTTCGGCTCACAGAGTTTCGGTTACGGTATAAAACAGCACGTAACCGTTTTCTGGGGGACGAATGGTACTTGAAGCACATCAGTAATATTTTTCAAGATCCTTTCCGACTCACGAAGCTGCAGTTGCGCTAAATATTCTAGTTCGTAACTGAGCATCGGGAGGCGAATAGTATCTTGGTCCTCAACTTATTCATTCCTCGAGATCCCTTTCGGCTCACAGAGTTTCGGTTACGGTATAAAACAGCACGTAACCGTTTTCTGGGGGACGAATGGTACTTGAAGTACATCAGTAATATTTTTCAAGATCCTTTCCGACTCACGAAGCTGCAGTTGCGCTAAATATTCTAGTTCGTAACTGAGCATCGGTGGTCGAATAGGACTTGGTCATCAACTTACTCATTCCTCAAGATCCCTTTCGGTTCACAGAGCTTCAGTGACGTTAAGAATTAAAATACGTCACCGATGCCTGTGCGCCGACAGGGACTTGGTAATCATCGTACATCAGTAATATTTTTCAAGATCCTTTCCGACTCAAGAAGCTGCAGTTGCGCTAAATATTCTAGATCGTAACTGAGCATCGGGAGGCGAATAGTATCTTAGTCATCAACTTATTCATTCCTCAAGATCCCTTTCGGCTCACAGAGTTTCGGTTACGGTATAAAACAGCACGTAACCGTTTTCTGGGGGACGAATGGTACTTGAAGTACATCAGTAATATTTCTCAAGATCCCTTTCGGCTCACAGAGTTTCGGTTACGGTATAAAACAGCACGTAACCGTTTTCTGGGGGACGAATGGTACTTGAAGTACATCAGTAATATTTTTCAAGATCCTTTCCGACTCACGAAGCTGCAGTTGCGCTAAATATTCTAGTTCGTAACTGAGCATCGGGAGGCGAATAGTATCTTGGTCCTCAACTTATTCATTCCTCGAGATCCCTTTCGGCTCACAGAGTTTCGGTTACGGTATAAAACAGCACGTAACCGTTTTCTGGGGGACGAATGGTACTTGAAGTACATCAGTAATATTTTTCAAGATCCTTTCCGACTCACGAAGCTGCAGTTGCGCTAAATATTCTAGTTCGTAACTGAGCATCCGGAGGCGAATAGTATCTTGGTCCTCAACTTATTCATTCCTCGAGATCCCTTTCGGCTCACAGAGTTTCGGTTACGGTATAAAACAGCACGTAACCGTTTTCTGGGGGACGAATGGTACTTGAAGTACATCAGTAATATTTCTCAAGATCCCTTTCGGCTCACAGAGTTTCGGTTACGGTATAAAACAGCACGTAACCGTTTTCTGGGGGACGAATGGTACTTGAAGTACATCAGTAATATTTTTCAAGATCCTTTCCGACTCACGAAGCTGCAGTTGCGCTAAATATTCTAGTTCGTAACTGAGCATCGGGAGGCGAATAGTATCTTGGTCCTCAACTTATTCATTCCTCAAGATCCCTTTCGGCTCACAGAGTTTCGGTTACGGTATAAAACAGCACGTAACCGTTTTCTGGGGGACGAATGGTACTTGAAGTACATCAATAATATTCCTCAAGATCCTTTTCGGCTCACGAAGCTGCGGTTGCGATTTATTTTTATACGTAAGCGGGTTTCGTGTGTCGAATGGTGCTTGACTATCTCAGAATGATATTTTTCATGATCCCTTTTTGGTACAATTGATTTATTATTACTATAGATTATTTTTGATACATTAGTGCATATATCATACGATTTCGTTTGTGTATAATAAATAAATTTATTTGTGATAGAGAGCGCATCAACAAAAATTCTCTATCCATGGCTAGAGAGTGGAAAGATATGAGGTGATTGATCTGTAAAATCGTCAATCAATCAAATACGAATTCGCACACCAAGTCGTAAAGGAAAAAAAAAAACACCAGAAAAAGCTTCCGAAATGACAAATAAAAATCGCTGGATGACAGTTCTCTTGGTGTAGATGATTTTTGTGACATACACATTTCAGCGTGCTCTCGAATGGGGCACCCCCGTTTCAACATTAACCGCTGCCCCACAAACAAATACCACACGGAATTTTTTCCTCGCAAGAATTTTTTTGTTTACTCGGTCCCTTTTAAAAACTATGGTGCAGATGACAAGTCATGATAAATCGCACGATGCTTCAACACGAATATTATGGCATTCCAGAGAAAATCCACCCATCATCATCCCCCCTAGAGCTGCATAAATGCCCCTCGTGGGTGACAATTTGCCGAGTCAGTGTTTGCTGGGGGGATTCCCCGAACCACACCTGAGCAGTTCAGAGGTCGTTCTTCAACACCGAAGCCACGTAATCTTTGTGTTTAGTTTACCATTGGAGATTAGCCAGATGGAGGCGCCTGGTGGTACCAGGCGTTCGCATCGAATGCACAAAGAGGTGTTGCAGCTGCCGAAAAGCGACTCTCACTTTGCAATTCTGCATTTTAATGTGTTCTGAAATATTAAAAAATCCCAAAGACAGATGCTCTACGACAGCTTGTAGGAAATTCACGTGATCCCTTTGGAAGAGATTCACAAGGGATTTTTATTTCATTTTCACCACTTTTTAGGAAGAAATGTAGTGCTGAATTTTCAATGAGATTCCTAGGAATTTATCAATGTATTTTTTGTGGGAAATTGTGTCTTACAATTTGATATAAATTCAATAAGTTTATTTTGAAAATAAGGTCAGAATAAAGAATCTACATTGAAAATTCTCTTTATAAAGATTTTCCATTAGAAAAATCTCAGCCACGAGTCTGAGTGCAAAAAGCAAACTCATTGATTTTGCTTTGATTAAGTAATCTCTTTAAAAGCTGTCTTCTGCCAAAAATATTCAGTTTCATGAAGGCTGTATTAAAAATATTGCCAAGTAATGCCGTGAGTTGCAAAACTATTTTCCTCTCCGATAATTCTTTTTCCTCGGAATCCATTAAAGCTTTGAGCTTTAATATGACCAACTCATTGAATTTAATCCTGATTTGCAGTTGTATGTGTGGCAGAAAGCGCACGGGGTAAAGTTTTATGGTAGCACATACCCTGTTGATTGGTCGTTTCTGCATAAATTCAGCTATTTTCACAACGGTCTGTTGCTTAATTATCGACCGTTCATTTTTCTACATTCCACCAAGTGCCCTACGATGGGTAAATGTTGATAAGAACAGTAAACACCATGAAAACCACTTTGTGGTTTAAACATAAACCGAAGTGAGATACTATGAGCATGAGCAACCCCCGTGGGGATGAAAGGCAAACACGGTTGCCTCCGTATTCATTTGCAGTTTTCTTCGTTAACTTCTAGAGTATCGAATTGATTGTTTCTAGGAATTGAGCTTGCGATGGTGCTTGCGGGAGAGACAGGAAGGAAAAATGCGATGAAGAAAAAAAAGTGGAAGTTCTTGAGGGATGAAATATCCTCCCATTTCTTTCATCTATCCATAAATAGAACGCTATACCACAGAGGCCGTCCTTAACATATGACCGTCTCTCTGTTATTTCTCCCCACACCCCCAGCTTTGCCTCAAACTAGAGAAATTCTTATAACGCAATAAAAATTGGGTCAAACTCATAAAACTTTTACATGGTAGTGAAGTTGGGATTTGCGGATATATAAATATGCTTAAAGCTCCTCTCTATGCCATAGCATCGTGAACTAGTCACAGCGACAGCGGGAGTTTCAATGAGGGGAAAATTGCACACAAGATATGTGTTGTACATTTTTAATTGAAAAATCCTCAACTAAATAGAGCATATAATGTTAATTGTGCCATTCCCAAGAAACATTCCGCATGTCTCCTGACTTTTTCCCATCAAATGGCACTTTCAAAAGCACCAGAAAATACTTTGAGGGAATGTGGTGGCGACATATTTGTTACTTTTATTTTTAAAATCCTCCCCCTCTCCAGTCTGCAATAAATCCTTGGACATGGTGTTTCCGAGGAAATATATGTGTGAGATTGAACTGGTGGGGGGTGCAAGCTGAGTTGGGAGAATATAAGAAAATTGCTGTGAGCATTGCTTTTGTTTTCGTAACACTTTTCCTCCTTCTGCCATCCTCTTGAATCAACTATGACGCTGTTGTTCTGAATTTTCTATCACACACACGCCCCCACCTTCGCCCAAACCATCGTCAAATCATCGCAGATGGATTACATTTTCTTTTCTCGCCAATAAGAACAAGTACTACACATGAATGGAATATACACTACATATATGGAGGTCTTTCATCCCTCCCTAAAAAAGCCAACGTGATATAAGAGATGACAGCTGAAGTGGCCGAGAGCGATGGGAAATAGATAGACCGATGAGGGTAGGACTAATGCCAAGGACAAGAAATAATGAAATTCAATGAATACCTATACTTTTATGTAGTAAATTAAATAAAAGCTCCGAAAGCTCTCACCTCTCTCACGCATTTGGGTAACGATGAATTGAACTTGAATAAAAATTGTCTTTTAGCCCTAAATATAAATTTAATTTTTTTTATTTAAATAAAAGCTTTAACTCTAATTTAAATAAAACAGTAGACCTTCACTGATATTTTTAAACACGGCATAAATTGATTGAGATCCAAATTCCCTTAATAGTGTTTTCCAGAATTAAATTGTATATAGTGCAAAATGTTTGCCAAAACAAGGTTTCATAAATCAGGAGGGTCATTTTCATGTAATTTGGGATTTTATGGGCTTACACGGGTTTTGCGAAGAAAGGTCACAGTTGGGTCGTGAATTATGCTTCCCAACATTCTTATCAATTTAAATCCTTTGGCGCCATTTATTCAGACTTCCAGCAAGCATTTATATAGACTGCACTACTGAATATTATTTTCTTCTTCCTGGCAAAAGAGGCTTTAGGCCTTTATCTGCTGTGGCCAGAGTAACCCCACACCTCTAACCTCGATAGATCTTCCACTTCGTTGAAAGGAAAATCTTATGCGAAATGTTATTTGTTTTGGAATAATTTTCCTCAATGTGTCCCCAGCATCAGCATAATTCACTTCCGGATATTAGAATATTATCGATTCAATTTTTGTGTGACAGCATAGTCTTGGGTGTGTGGTGGGGGTTTGTTTGTCTCCTCGCAAATTCCACCGTCGAAAAGCTCTGTCAGTGACTTGAAAATACTCAACAGAGAGCAAATAAGTGGAACAATGGAGAGTGCCAATAATTCATTTTGTCATATTCTTTTCCACCGTGCCGCGAAAAAGTTCACGAAAGAGCTTTGTTCCTCGCACGAGGGGGTGGTTTTGGGTTGTTTGCAATTTTCACCACACACACACATTGTTCACAACTTCGCAGCATCCTCATACCATGCGTTTTTTATTTCATTCTGGCCCATCACCCCTGTCTGGGTGTGAATGAAAATCATGTCAGTGGAACAATAAAAATTCTCTTTCCCATTATAAATTTATTATTATTCCGCATTATTAACGTGTCATCGAACATTTGGCGGGGAGTGAATTGGTATGAACGAGAAGAAAATGCAATGGAGGAAGCTGGGGTGATCCCCAAAGTGATTTACAACTTTGTATGCTTTCGAAAACTGATATCGATGTGCAGACATAAAGTTTTCTCGTTCCATACACACAGATTACAATAGCTGGGGTGTAGTGAATCCACATTACGACAGTATGTGCCCTGAGTTCAGTCACACATAATAAGTCTCTGGTATGTACATACATCTTTGTGGGGAAATATATTGCGGGAGGGGGAAGAATAATGCGGAGACACACTTAATTTTATACCAATTGCTCCACCCACTGTAGACACCACCATTAATGTGCCGAAGGTTCATTGGAATTTTATGTATCTGGACCTTTTTTTCTTCTTCCACTTTTGGGGCTTTCTGGAATTTATCCCAGTAATTCAAGGATGTGTGGAAAATACACTGTGAAATGAGAAAAGAATCCCTGTCCAAATATTCATTTCAGATTCCTCCCTAGGGGAGGACACACCACCATCCACTTTATCACACAGTTGAGGAAATAACTCAATTTCTACATTTTGTTTTCAATCATCTTGTCCACTCTGCCATGAGCTTTGGAAGATGGCCTATAATGGGAAAAAGACCGTGATGATTGCTTTCGACTTCTGGAAGAGCAAACAATAAAGAAGGATGAGGATTTTTAAAGTAATCCACTACTGGATTTTTTTCTTTACTTTCTGTGAGTTTGATTCAATTGATTGATTTAAAAATCATGAGTGATGATGGAATTTTCTGCTCTGCAACATTTTTGTTGTAGAATTAAAGTAATACAAAAATCACAAAAGTGACGTCATTTTTTACATTTTCTAGCAAACTAGAGGTCTCTTTGGCAATTTCTTATTCTTATCCTTTTTGATCCTCTGCGAGATTAGGCGTATCCGCGTATCCTAATTGTTTTCCTTAAATTCTCTTCACGCGTACAGAAACGAATAAGGCCCTTCCAGTATTACAATTCTTTTAAAAATAATTCGGGATATTTCTTAATTTAACCTCTAGGCCGCCAAGCGGGGTCGTTGAACGACCCCAGCCCTATATTTCGTGCTATAACTTAATAAATATAAAAGATACCATTCCCATCTTTTGGAAATAAGTTCTTTGGTTATCTGAGGAGGTTGTGTAAAAATGTCAGCGCAATCCGTCCACCACAAGAAAAGTTATTAAGGAAAATGTAGAAGAAGGGAATTCAAAAATTGGTGTAACGGCCATGCTGCGGAAAATTTCTCAGAATGAAGTTAGTCACATCATAAATCATATGGTTGAAGGGGGTTGAAGGGTTGTATTTACTTTCTCACTTTACCATCTCAGTGTCAGAATTATCGCGAATAAGTAGCATAAATCGCATAAAACATAGTCAGAAGCATATAAATGTGCAAAACAATAAAGAATATTCGAGAAATATTGCCATTTATCACGGTGCGGGAAGTGAGGGGAATGTGGGGAAGTAGTGAAAAAAAATAGCAGTTGCGGTCAACTTCGTGGCAAATTTCTCACGAAGAAAGTGTGAAAAATGAGTGAAAAATGTTTTTCCCTAATATCTTCTTCTGCGTGTTTCCGGGTGGCGAATTTGTGATGCAAGGGGCAAGAGGACTATATAAGGAGTCTAAAGGTAGTGACCCGACAGTTCCCGGTTTTATAGTTTATGAGAAAATCGACTTCCTTCTTGGGGTCGTTCAACGACCCCACCTTGGCGCTCTAAGGAAGCTCCAAGGTCTTGGCGGCCAGCAGGTTAATATTAAAGTTTTTTTTACTTGAGTTAAAATTGAGAAGAAAAACTTCTAAGACTTTATTCACAAAAGAAAAGTAATTAAAGAGTTTTCTGGGAAATTCATTGAAATGATTCAATTATTTCTCTACCTACAGATCCTTTCTCACTTGCAACAAATTGACTTTCTCCTACACTGCTTTTTCGTATTATATAGGATGTATTTGTAAACTTTATATATACGTACATATAGTGTTTGAGTCCTAATCGATATCTTTTTAGCACTTAGCATTTTGCTGCCATACCAATAAAATGAACAAATGGAAGAACAAATGTTGATAAAAAGCAAATCCCAGATATTTAGCTTGCTCTATTGCAATGTATACAATTTTTCTCTTGCACTGGGAAAGCACAAAAATATGCTCTCGCCATAACGACTCTGTGAATTGCCTTCGAAATGCTTTTCAGTATCTCTTTGCTCTACATTTTTTTTGCCCACCCACATACCGTCAACCCCGTCCGGAGTGATTATTGAGTCTGTATTTCCAATTTTCCCATCAGCAGACTTTCTCACCCTACCCTATTCCATTCCGATGGACATTTGTGCTTTGGTTATCATTTTCCAATAAGCCACGATAAGTGTTGTTGAGCGGAAAAGTGTCAGAAAAATATTTCAAGTTCCATCCTCACGAATGCCTCTGGATTTTTTTTATATATTCCCATCTCACCGACACACCCCAATCTCCACACGCGGCTGTCGCAACAGGATGGGATCATCGTGTCATTTGGAAGACATATCGGTGAGATATGCGAATCAATGGGGATGGGGGTGGTAACATTCAGTGAGCACCCATGAAGAAGCGGAAATTATTCTAATCCACTCTTTTGGAGGGAGAGGAACATGAGAACCACCGTAGAGTCCCAAATAGAGATGAAGACGTGCTATCAATAGAGTCGTACTGTGCGTAGGTTGCCGGAGGGTATGTTGGAAATGCCGAGGAATTTAGACATGAATGCGAAAGAAGTGATGAATCAGATAAATTATCCAAAAACTCAATAATGGCCCAACAGAGTGTGCCGTATGAAAGGTCTGGGTGTATCGCATTTCTCTCCTAAAAGGGTTTCCTCGCCGGCATAACTACCTACCCCAACCTCACCCCAACCAAGCCATCATTAAGGGTGTATTTGTACACAAGGGGCCAAACTATATAGCACTTGATCCTCCAGCACCATCTTATACTTCTTATTTTGCTTCTGTTGTCACAGAAGATATGGACAAAAGCGACATGATTGATTATGTGTAATTTGGAGGCTGTTGAACTTTACACAAAAGTTTAATGAGTGCCCACAATTAGCTAAGATGCGTTTGTTTTCTTTGTTGAACCATAAATGGTACACCCGAATGAACTTGATATCAATCTAATGATTATATCACTCAAACTTAAAGGCAGGGATGTGCCGGAAATATTAAATCATTGATTGGAAAGGAAATCCTGTGGTATATCCGATTGGATCGAGAAGGAAACCTCATATATAAAGAAAAGTATCCAGAACTTTACGAGAGCTTTCAATTGAGATTTTGTGCTTTATGAGAAGTTTATTTAGAGAAATAGGTTTCTTTTTAAAGGGAAAGGATGAAAAGAAAAAAAACCCTTTGCTTTTTTGAAAAATTAAATAAATTCTTAAGTATTTTATATAAAGCATTTTGCAGCTTTTAGATAAAACTATAAATTGAACTTTCCGTACTTTCATTCCAATGCTGCACCACAATTTCCGGCACGATTCAGTCTCCGTGAAAGACGATCCCTGTGCGAATGTGACTGCTGAACAGACGCTGAAGCACATGAATTTGGGAAAAGAGAAGGATTTTGGTTTTAATGCCATTTCTATGAGAAATATCTCTTTTATTTCCTTTCTCACTTTCTCTGCGGTATATAATTCCCGGTATCCATGCCTGGGGGTGGGTGTTAAAGTAGATTTGCGATAAAAAGTTTTCACAGTGAGAGTAGATAAAATAAGCATTTTAAGAGACTTTTTTGTCCAAACACTTCCACTTCATAATCCCCTATTCGAATCTTTGTAAATTATCTGAAATTTCCGCAAATATCCACAAATCACCAGGCGTCTCCATTGAACCGCAAATATTTACTCAATTTTTATTGTTGCAATAACAGCATAGAATGGCGCTGTGAAATGGGAAAACTATCGCTTTTCTATATGGCCAAATGTTTTGCTTAAATAATCTCTGTGCGGAGGAAGTTCTTGTGTTTAAAGTTATTTTTCCCACCCCCCGAAAAATTCCTGCAGAGTCACAGTCTTTGTGCAAAATGGAAAACTTTCTCCCATACTTTGGAAGAATGCTTCCCGATGCGGATGGCTGTGAGCAAAAAGGGATGATGCCGAGGATATACGTGAAAGTATTAAATCGAAACTTTATAATTGAATTTTATTATTCACTTCCGTGTTCCTTTTGTTGTTTCCACCCGCGTGAATGTCAAGCGGCACACAACTTCCATGCGACAGTGAAAATCACATAATATTTTCCATACACGTTCTGCGGAGCATAGAAAAATCTTTCAAGATATGAGGAGGTGGAATATGATTTTTCTCAGAAGGTTTTGCTCCACTTAAATTTCATTCCCTCATCCTCGTGCTGTTCACGCAAGTGAAACCCCCGGGTGCTCCTGGACTAGAAAACAGTGATACGCGGCAATGTCCGTATAATTCGAGAGTCTCATAGTGGGGTGAATGAACACACTATCGGGGTGGCTTTTTTGGTTGCCATTTGGGGGGTGAGTTTCTCTGTGAAACTTTTCTCTATTTGTACAATAAATCAACGTGATTCCCGTAGTGAGATAAGAGGAGAGAGCGACACAGCAGATAAAGTAGTGTGAGAGTCTCCGAAGAAAATGAACTTGTCAATTTATTTGCATCCCCATCTAAAGGGACACACAGTGCATTGTTTATTAATTAATTGGTCTGTGCAAAGGCGTGGGTGAAGCACAAAAATCACCCCCTCATGCCCTTTGCAGTGTCATCATGGGGCAAGTTTTCTCAACGAAAGCGATGCATGTGCGATAGTGTGTTGTATATTCCGTGACGATGGAATCTCTAACTAATTAATGGGTAGCAGATTGCTCGATAAAACTTTATTGCATCAAATTTCTCTTCTGGGTACATAAGGCAACACAGCGCAAAGCTGCACCATGTACCGCTGGGGTTGCATTCTATATTCACCCACGTATAGTGGGGTTGTTGCCGGGAAAATGGCAATGCAAACGTTGTCTCACACAAGACCTCACTATGAGAGAGCTATGGCAAAGAATGGCACAGTTGCACATTCTAATACAGAAAACCCCATCAATATTTTCTCCATTGACTCCTATACATATGTAAGGATATCGCGTGTGGGGTTGTATTGAAAGTTCTTGCTTTCCTTATTTTGCTATTTTATCCTTTTTTTTCAGTTCCTGTCTTGATCTGTTCTTTTGCATTTTCTTTCTTCTTCGTCTCAGGTTCAGAGTTATAATAAAAAGGTTTTCCTCACTATTTTATCATATAGAGTTTGAAAAGTAACACTAAGGCGACGAAGAATTCGAGCTTATCTGCTGCAAGAAAAACTTCCAAAAGCTCCCAACTTTTCCACCAACCAAGTGCATTCTGCGTTGTTCTGGTGGATAGAAAACTAAATGTTCTCACCAAGTGCAAGGGTGAATGTAAAATCACCGTAAACTTTCAACAACTCAAAGTGACTTTAAAAGAGTCTTATACTATGAGCATTAATTAGGGGTAATGCATTAAGTTGGCATTGAGAAGGATAATGGAGGACATGTCAATGGAATTCATATACGAAATGAGTGGAAGGATGCTCATTTTGGCTTCCTAAAAGTTGCACTGTGTGAGAGAAAATTGAAAACTTGCCCCATCTGCTATGTGCGAGAAAAAGGTGGCATTGTACGACATTTGCTGATTCATACAGCAAAAGCGAGCGAGTCATTTTGATCTTGACGTAACTCTCCGTGATAGTGCCGAAGAGAAAATTGTGCAATATCTCCTCAAGCCACTTTGCAGCTTTCCCCCATGTACATAGCACACTGTACGGGACAATGTCCTTTTCGCATTCTCCAGCACAGTGGATATAAAATATGTGTATACAAGTTGGAAATACTCAAACTATAAGCTATGTATGTGCAACATAGCTATAGCACAGAGAGTGGAAATGTGTGTGCATCTTTCTTTTCAGCGAAAAAGGGGGACAACGATAATAACCATGAAGTCTGTGAATATTGCTACATACAAATGCAACAATTCCCAGGGTTGTGCGGGGAGGGTGAAAAAGAAATTGTATGTAGTTACACTTTATACTATTCCACGAGCACAAAGTGCTGGTATGCAAAACAATGTCACAAAATAATGTGCAAATCAGGCAATAAAGAATAAATTCCTCAACTATTTGCACTGCAAAGTGCTTCGTACTGGGGATGCGGGGACTCTTTTTTTTTACAGCAGTTGCCACCCAAGAATATTCAATCAGCCATAAAATGATTTTGCTGTGGATAAGAAACTTCTCTATCCCCCTGGTTTCATGTTGTATATACCCCCCAGTCCTTTTTTTGTCGGAGAAATTATCACCAACTTATCCTTTCTCATTTCTTTTTTACAACTTTAGCATTCAAATCCAAATTCTTACTGGCAGACTCCTTTTTGTCCCAATGCTCCCTCCTCATGTTCAACCTATACCAAGTAGTACAATGTTAAGGGGTGTGTAACTGATTTCTTTTTGAACGTTTGAAATTTCTATAGGATTCTCTATGATTTAGGGAATATTTTAAAGTACTTGAAAGCTCATAAAAGGCAACCTTATGCTAGATTTTTGTGTCTCATGTCTCGAACTTTATATTTATTGTACGAAATTCGCCTAAAGTTCGCTAAGCCAAGTAAACCTTAAAAAAAATTATACATGGAAGTTACATGCCCCTCATTTAATGCCATTCTTTCGGAATTTTCTTTAGTAGACTCAAAGTTTACGATTAATTTTCAACTTTGTATGAGTACAAGACGAACTAAGTGAGTTTGAGATGAAGTGAATGAATTAAAAGAAATTAATTCCAATTTAACACTCTGCAGTAAAGTCTTGTACGAGTCAATGAATTTTTGGTGAGGGAATGGTGTGAGCTTGAAATGGTATGGCAAGCAAACTAAACACGGTTGGAGAAGGGATAAGAATAATAAATTGCTATGGAGAAGTTTTGCGACAAGAATGTCCTCATCCAAAGTATGACTGCAATATTTCACGACGGATTGTACACACACAACAAATATCCCGGAGAGTTGTCCAAAACTTTCTGGCACTTGAAGAAAATTGACAATTGAAAAATTCCTCAGCTTATAGCCAAGGAGAGTAATTAATTTCCCTTCCATTGCCTATGAATAATGGGAGGGGATGAATAATAAATAAATCCGCGGGGATGTGCATGAAAATTTCTGTGTTTTTTTTGCACCCACAGCGAGCTTTCAATTTTGATGAATGAGAGAGCTTTCAGCCTTAATCTGCAGACACTTCATCTCCTGGGCTACGCGCGGCCTCATTTCTCGTTCCGTGAATCCATCTCTCTCCATGACAGCGAATGACGATGATTTTAGAGCTTTCTGCCACGCGATTAATGTGATATACTCTTGCAAAAGTTCCCCATCTTTTTCCTCCTTTTTTGCCACATAATATACTCTCTATACTTTTGCACACGCATCATAAAGACCACCACACCGTACAATTGCCAAGGAGAATAAGAAAAGAAGCTAACGTCCCTCCTTCACATTGCCATGCACTCGATGAGGTTACAGCGCTTTTTGTGCGGAACAAACTCTCAATTTAAGCATAACATAAAATTTTTATTTCCATCACCCAGCGACTTTTCTAATATTGAGCGGAATATATTATATTTCTTCTATGTGTAATTTAATTTGAATGAAAATACCAGTCAGATTTATTCATTTTGTGCTTAAAAGCTGCGACAGCTCTCACTTTATTAAAGTACCAGCTATATGTTAAGTTTTGATTATGCATTGATTATCATGGACAATGTAATAAAACGCAATAAATAAATCCCATTGAGATTTCATTTTTAGAGAACAGCTTCTATTCAACAAACTCACCCTATTTAAAATGATTAAACAGATTAAATATCCTGAAAGCTTTTCCACAAAGTAATATTTATTACATAAGAAAATTAAAAAAAAAATACAAAAATAAACCAATAAAGAAGGAAAATACGGAAATCTCTTTCACAAGAAATATTTTAGGCTTAACCAATATTATTTTCATAAAGAAAATTTCCTTTAAAATTGCGGAAGTGGATGTTTCACAGAAAAAAAACCCGTCCTTCAGCAGGAGATGGAAGAAGTCAATGAACATTTTTCCCCATTTTAGCATTGAGCACACAAGAAATAAATTCCTCGTGGCTTTTTTTCTTCGCCTACAACATCCCTTTGTATCCTTTCGTTGTGCAGCAATAAAAAGAGGAAGCGCTACGCAACACAGAGCATCCGATTTAATTATCGTCAAAAAGGAGATAAATATATAAAATTCAGCAATACTCTCACAAAAGGAACCTGAAACTCTTTCTTTTTGGCACACAACCAAATTTAATGGGAGTACGTGTGAATTATTTGAGAATAAAATTTGTCACTTTCATTGTTCACTTTTGTATTTTGTTTTGTATTATTGTGCTCGGGCAAGAGGAAAATGTTTATAGCCATCATCCCCAAAGTTGGAGAGTATCGTGGGGGCGCGTCCCTCTGGGTGGGCCGGCAAAATCGCACGCAAAAACAGCAAAATTCTGGTCAGAAAATTCTCATGACACCCGGTTGCCCAGACAAAGTGTTCTTATCGTAAAAACGGTAACTGTGCGGAAAAATCCTGATGGAGGACCATTTAAGTGGAAGAATGTTGTGCGTGTAAGTCCAATAAAATTTCCATTAGTATAAAAGAATAGTATACACAAAGTATCGGGGTACCTTATTCTCTTTTATATTGTGTTAGGCTCACACATTCAATTACATGGCATTCCCCAAGCAATTTTCTTCCCCCATGGATTTGGTAAAGAGCAGAGACATCCATTCGTTTCAAGACATGTGACTTTTTTATCAAAAGGATCAAAAAGAAAAAAAAAGTTCTAATTTTAAAGACTTTTGCTTCATATTTTATTGTATAACGTTTTTTGCTGTACCGTAGACGGCAATTGAAGGTTTTATTTACTTTATTTACTTATTAGTTGGTGTTCCACTTCGTGGCCAACACCAAGTATTTTAGTAATTTGTACAGGTTCAAGTCATAAGAAGTATTATTATTTTCCTCAAAGAATATCCTTAAGAGGCACGAAGGGAAAATTGGAGTGTATTACGTAATGCAGGAATAGGCTATGCCCTCAATGGTCTCAATGATGGCTAATTTAATAAGATACTTTAGCCATATTTCCTAGCCATTGAGCTGTGTATACAATTAGCCACCGTAGCCACCTAAACGCAAAAGTTGTAATGTTATGCCCATCACGTCTTTGGTATTCAGAAGTCGCTGCGTGGAAGTGAAAACCCCTCCTAAACCGAGGCGAGTGATAAAAAGCGCCTCAGACGAAAATCTCATGTCTCCTGACACCCAATGCAGTGTATATGTGGGTGGTGCCTTTTGGGGGAAAAGGAAATATCTCGGATATACAAAGAATGAGATATTTGTAGTGAATGACGAGAGCAGGAAGTTGGGGATTGGCAACAATAAGAAAAAATTGCACACAATATATTTGTGGCTTTAATGTGTGGCATTTCACACATCATTCCGCCTTGATCCTCTGCCACATTCACCCCCATAACTAAATGCCTACCCCAATCTCAAGTGTTCCGGGTATATAGACAACTTGTGTGTATGTGAAGAACTTTTTCCGCTGTAGGCGATAGATAACACATTTTTTGTGCCTCCTCTTGGAGTACCCACTTCTTGCATTAAGCTTCGGAATGTCTCTTTGTCAGTGCTTCAAACTTCGAGACGACAAACACTCTTTTTTCCCCAAAGTGTTTGTCCTCCTTCACATCCATACTTGGGCTTTCTTATGCCCAGCGACTGCCACAACACAAAATAATGTAATCTTCCGCCCTGACGTGTGACGTTCACAGCAATTTCTTCGTGACGCTAGAACTTTTCTTTGTCACCCCGTGCCTTTTTTGTCCTGTGAATGGATGTACTGAAGGATTTTCACACACATACACCCACCCACCCATTGAATAAGGAGGGGGAGAAAGCTCCTTGACACTACCGAAGAATTGAATTTTGCAAATTGATTAACGGATGGTCTTTTTCCTCTTCTACACACCACACCGGGAAGTGAATGGTATTCATTGAACTATTGACCTCGAGGAATTTTCCCAACACAACGTAGGGAAGCTTTTTTTTTACGAAGAAGCTTTTTTTTTTTGGGGATGTCTTTTCGAGTCACTGCGTAAATATATAGCAGATAAGATGGGTTAAGAGATTTTCATAAAGAAGAAAATTGAATGCAAAGTCTTCATAAATTGAAAAGAGATTCAAATCTGAATTGAGAAATTATTTTTAAAGGAGATTTATCACCGAGATGTACGTGCAACAATGTTACATTTGGGGCTTTTGGGTTGAATATTATTTGACATTTAACAAGAAGAATGTGATGCATAAAATATTTCAATTTAATTTATCTCATGCTTTAATTGATTTACAATGCTTTTATGCATGATAGAAATCTCACAATGTGATGAGTGGGATATAAAGTTAATTTATTGAAGATTAAAGAAAATTTGCATACGAAAATATTTCACAGAGAAGGAAAATTTGCCTGTAAAATTTAAATATGAACGGGTAGAGGGTTTATTTTGTGAGACTCTCTTAAAAATCTGATTCTTTTTTTTTACCATGTGACAGCAATAATGTGGCAGGATGGTAGTATCCTTGTTTTGTGACATGTATCGTGTGTACACAGAAAGTATTTATAATCCCCCAACATTGAATGACATCTTGTGTAATTTTCACACCCAGATTGTATTTCCAGCCCCTTTCCGGTGGTAAAATTTTGCTTACGACAGCATTTTCAACATTTACGACTTTGGTCGTAAATGAAAAATCAGCTTCTTCCAGCCAAATCACAAACGATCGTATCTCCCGCATGTGTGGTTGCCATCGACATCGTATCGGAGGTTCCTTATTTCCAAAGCATATAGCTCTATATACATACACCCACTGACTCCTTGTTATTTCAATTTATATATCCATTTTATAGATATTTATGGAAATAAACAAGATAAGAAATCATTCGATTGATTAATGTCATAAAAGTATGTGTGTGTATGGATGTGCCTTTAATTTTATCGCTAGAACCCCCCCAAGCTCTTCCTGCGCCACCCACCAGTGCTTTGTTGGAAGCTCCTTTTGCTTGAGATTTGAGATGAATTACGAGATAGAATATAATTTCCTCAGATACTCTCCTCACCCATATCACCCGCGCTAAATCCCTCGGATTACATTCTGGGGGAAACAACGAGGAGTTTGTGATTAATATTCCTTGACTTTTTGCCATATGCATTTGCGCGGGAACGGAAGTATGAGGGTGTTGCCATCTCACGATGGTCAACAACTCCCGTCCTTTCACCTCCCTGCGTGCGCATTTTCCAACATACCCCATATATAGTAAGTAGATAAATTCTCACACTCTTTGGGGGTGAAAATAACTAGTGAATAGTTTTGTTGAAGAATCCCCATATATAAACCATTCCACCCCACAACTCGCAACTAATTAACTCCCGCTGTGTTACGAAGGATGAGAAGGAAATTTCTGCAAAGCCACAAAACTTTATAGTTAAAACTTTTAGTCATAATAATTAACTTCTTATTCCGTCTTGGATCTCTTCACGCTTTACGCCCGGCAAAAGGGTGTGATGGGATAGCAATTGTTGGTTATATAGTTTACTTTAAGCTTTAGCACCATTATTATTACAAACTAACACACTTATTTGTTTGAGAAAATTTAGCATAAGTGTAGATCTCTATCATCCTCTATGTCAAAATTATGTGTTGAGTACTTAAGGACTTATTTAAATTACAAGAATAATGCTACAGTTTACAGAAGAAAAATTGTTTAAAAAGTTTTAATTTATCCCTACAAGAAGGATAATAATTCAGGTTTCTCTGTCCATTTAGTTCTATCACATATAGCAGTATACAAGGTTCTGGTCTTACAGAGATAAATAAAAGTGCAGGGTGAGTTTATTTGAGAGCATACGCCCTGAGATTGAGCGACAGCGAGACATTGAAGATGAAGAGTTTATATGTAGCATTTATAGTTGGATGAATTTCATATCTTTCGAGGATCTAGCCCCCTCTTATTCTTCATTCTCAAACATATTTGACAATGTACAACGATACTCTCGAATGCATGACACGTTCCCCATTGTTGCCTCTTTATTCATTCTCTCGGCGGTGAGTGACTCTCGCTATTGGATAAATAGTTTTGTCTCTTCTTTCCATTCCCATTTTGCTTTTTCGCCAAATGAGGTTGCCCCCTCGAGCAAGAGGCGACAATTTTGGGTTTTGCTCCATTCAATAATCGCACACCTCACAGCGTCATCCTGTCGCCCACCCCTAAATTACCCGCGTGCCATCGTGAATATAAAATGACACAATTAATTGCCAACCGGATGGGGTTCGCTGTATGACTGCGGGATGACAATTATACGCCATGAGAGCACTTCTGCCACATACTCCCTCACCCTGATAGTTAACCGTGGAAACAATTTAAATGAAAAAGCATGAATCATTAAACGCTGCAGCTCTGGCAAGTGCCACTCGCTACCACAGAGAAGTGACTTTCGTATTAATTGAATTTTGGTAGCTTTCGTGGTGAACCCCCTTCAGCGCAATTGCACTCAATTTACACACAAGTTACCCAAACCACCCGCCCAAAAAAGGAGCCACGAGCGGGCGGATTGAAAAGGCAGCAAGAGATATGCAAATGTGAATGGAAAAGCACCACAAGATGCTTCCCGCGCGAAGCTCTGCACAATGCAAGCTTGAATGGCAGGCGAGAAAAGTAGATAAATTTCCACAGCACCCGCGATACCCACTATCAGGCATGCTAACCAATATTGTGCTGGTAATGTGAGCAATATTTAGTTCGGAATCCCCATCAACAGTTACAGCGCGGGGGCATTCAATGGTATGCAGATGAACATGACAAGAATTTTAAGAATTAGGGAAATTTCCAAAAATTACTGAAAAATCTACAATTTTTTTTTAAAAGAAATTATTTAGTTCTTTTATGCTTTATACATTAAAAGAGATTTAAAATTAGCTGTGACGTCATTCTTTTCATTTTTAGAAATTTTTTTTGCAGTTTTTCTCAGCATATTTCAGAGAAAAAATAGAAATTCCTTTAGCTATTCCTTGGTATTTTTTGATCCTCTATTTCCGCGTGTTCTGATTGTTTCTTGATCTTTTCGAATTAAGAAAATTTTAAAATCATAGATATGAGATCTTTTGACAAAAATTTCCCAAATAATTAACTTCATGCTTCCCATCTAATAAATTCTTCTTTCCTCCATTAATTTCTTCCGTTTCTTCCTTACTTTTTTCTCTCTTTACTATGCCATTGAATAGGCAATAAAACGATATAATAATATTAGGCTTTCCCGTGTTTATAAATTATTATCCCACCAACCTTTCATCGCAGCTCTTGAATTGTGAGCTTGTTGATAAATCCGTTTGACCTAATCCTCTCAAATTTGGGGCCCCACAGAAAATAAACAAATTTGCATAATTGCTCTCTAGTCTATGAAATGTTTTATCATCACATCGATTCTTTCATCATATTATGGGAAAACCCTGAAATTTCTCCTGAAATATTTCCCAGTATCCTTGAAAGTTTCATCACCCAACACATCTTGTGTGCCAGGATTGAGTCATTTTGAGGTTGAGGAGCGTCGCCATTTGAGATGTGAATATTGAGAGCATTAGCATAAAGTTTTATGATCATTGACGTTCTTTTTTTCCAGCTTCGCACAGAACCCATTCCCTATCAAAGTGAAAGATGTGTCTATTGTGATGAAAATTGGTAACTCCTTTAGCCCCCTCCCTGCTCCGGAGCTCTCGACTGTGGCATTTAGCACAAAAGATCTCACAATTGAATTGCAATTTGAAGGAGTGAAGCACATCCTTTTTTTTTATTTTCAATCCAATTCCCAACGAAATGTGATGCTCCAAAAATCCAGCAATTAAAGAGCGCTCTAGGAGATTCAATTTAAATGGTTTAGCGTGGATGGAAAGGCTCATCTCGCGGAGACATTTCAGAAGAAGCTGAAAAGTCTGCTTTCTATATGTCTCAGCATGTGGTTACCGTGTGTTTTTCATGCTGAAAATGCGTACAGAACATGGGCACATCCATTGCGCACTCTAAAATTTACGGACAAGTGAGTGCTGAAGGAGCGATGCTTTTAACAAGAATCAACATTTCACGCTGAGCTGCTGCTGCTCCATTTGAGAATATTGTGTTGAACGGTGGGAAAATGGATAGATGAATGGTGGAAAGCGATCGATGGGAATGGTACTGACGTCAGTTCATCTCTTACTCCTTCGCCGGCACTATCGCAATCAATTTGTCGAGGGCAACGGCGGCTCGTAGATGGGAAATGTTTTCGAAGGATGATGATACGGACAAATCAATGGGGTTACACTCTGGCGTAAAATAAACTTTCCAAAGCTTCCCCGAAATCATTCTATTTACTTTCTCTCTCTTTCCAGGAAAATATTCAGGCACATATGGGACACGCGAAGGTTTTTCATGTTGAGAGGAAAGCTTTTATGTTTTGTTGATAAGTGAATATTAATTAAATGATAAAAAATTCACGAAAGCGAAGTAAAAGTATCTTAAATTGTAATTCCTTTATTATTTCTAAAATAGTTAAAATTTCCAACATATGCTATATGCTTATTTTTGTGTCATGTAAAACGATTTTTACAGCATAAAAAAAATCACAAATCAAACTTTTCTTTCAGTGCCCTTAAATTTAGTTATGGGGTCAATATCGATTTAAGAGATTTAAGTATAAAATATGTTTGCACATAGTAGAATAAGTACTCACAGTTTGATCAGTTCAATTGGCAAATCGACAGGCACTTCTACGAGTTCCAAACTTCTACACACGAGGACCACTTCATCGGCACTTCCTGAACACTGGCACCCTTTCGCTTCCCAGATGGCACAAATGCCGCGCAGGGTTTTCCCCGTGGCCACTTCAAATTGCTGAAGGGCCTTGTCGTACAGCTCCTTTGCCTCCCTTTCGGGATCGGAGCCTGGTATGACGACAGATTCACGGATGATGCCGTGAGTTGTGGATGATGGAGTGGCCATTGTGGTGCTTGTGGCAGAAATTGGGACGCAGAGGATGACACAGATAAGGAGGACAATCGGATGTCGTCCCACTGATGGACTGCCACTTATTTCGTTGTCAAGAGTAATTCGTTGTTGCACAGCCATAACCGACAATTTAGCAATCGTCGCTCACACATTACTCTCTGCACACTCCATCATCTGCGATCTATGCGATCTCACTGTCTGCCTTCAGCCTCCCCACACTCACTTTTGACAAGAACAACGCACGAATGTGTTGCTTTTGAGATCCACTTAATCACATCTCCCCCTGGCAGATGCAACTTGTGCTACAATATGTTAAATGTTGCAGACCACGTCGTCACTCTGTCTCCTTGTGCGTGTCACCTCCCGTCAATTTTCCACACGCTCCTCTGTGCTGCTGATGATCTGCCAAAGAGATGAGAAGGAGATTAGTGAGGGAAATTTCCAATTCGCGTGCTATATGTAGACGTTTTGCAAAATAAGTCGCTCATTGGTCGTAGCATGGGAATATTGCCTATTTTTAATTTTTTTTACAGTAAAATTTAAAGAAAAACTTCAGAATAGGGAAATGGAAAATTTGCAGAACATTTCAAGAATATTTTACATGGAAAAAACTCCATGAGATATTGATGTTTTTATCTGTTCTTTAACTTCAACATTAGACTAAAATTATCTAATTAAAAAATTATTTAAAACTCACGCATAAGAACTCCCAGGAAAAGATTCAGTATCCTCAGAATCATTAAGAAAGAATTTTAAGTAATAAAATGTTTCTTCTTTTTTTTTATTTATATCTTCGTATAAATCATTTTTTAAATATCTCATGGACTGTGCAATAAAATTCTTTTAGCAGATCTTTAATTTATTTCCTTGTCCGCATTACAGAGAAAATTCTATTTATTGATTTTCTCACGAAGAAAATGGACTAAATAAATATAATTACAAAAGTTATGCCACTTGCATGGCTTATGTGCGTCATGAGCTTTATGAATTTGAATATCTTACAAATAAGCAAAAAAAAAAAAAATCAGCATCATGACGCTATAAACATTCATCAAATTGACTATTCGACCCAATTTTGTGGCATCTTAAGCTCCAATTTCTATCACACAGTGGCATTTAATTGGTGAATTCGAGAGTGAAACACGTGTACACAGACAATTACTGCGTTTTGATCTCATTTATCTATAACAAAATATCTCTCAAAGAAATTTGCCAGAGGCTAATGTCTCCATATATCTCGTGAGATATATAAATTGTGTGGCGAGTTGGCAATTGGCGGGAATCCTCAACGGAAACATATGCGTGGTGTGTGGAGCATTTGAAAGGTGGGAAGGCAAAATAGACTTTGATTTACATTTTCTTTTGCCATTTTAATATTAAACTAAAATGGCTTTTTTACAAGAATAATAAATTTACGTGACGATCATGCTCCACAATGTGCACGGTTGTTTGATGTGGACGACTAATGAGAGCAAATGAGTGTGCAATTGGGGCCGTGGGAACTTTAAATTACTTCACCACTAATGACATCGATTCTCGTGCACTTTTGGGTGCAACAAAAATATATGTATTTTCGTATTTGCGGTATTTTCGGAATTTCTTCCAAAAGGAATTTACACTCTACATATACTCCAATTTAATTGCTTTTAAGCTGGGGCAAAATTTAACTTCTTACGCGATTTTAATTAACATTTTCAATTTATTCAATATACAAAACACTCCGTGTGCCAGCCACTAAATCATTCAAACGGTGTGTCTCTTGTCGTGGAAAATTGATTTAGTTTTTCGCGCGCGCACCAATATAGGCCAGCTGAGAAGTAAAATAACTTTTAAATAAAGTCGGCCTAGCCAAATTTTGCACCATTTGATTCAAAGAATTATAAGAAACCTTTTTATACTTACTTAAGTGCTCTAAAACTTATGCTCGTTTCAATAAATGCGTTTAAATGGTTCCATACATTTTCACATAGAAGCCACCAAAGCCATTGAACGAACAAGTGACGTTACTGGGGTGTTCCAAGAAATTGCTCACACAAACCACATAAAATACTATAGTTTTTACAATTTCCACTCAACAAATTATAACGAGGATTAAAAAAAGTACTTCCTACATGAGATAATGCAGAAATAATAAGTAAACACACATTATTTCACAAAAAAAATCCCCACAAAAATGAAAATATTTACTCGAAAATTCTCAACTGTCAAATCATACTTTTTCGGAACACGAAGTTCAGCGACGTCGCATGTTCGTTCAATGGCTTCGATGGCTTCTATGGAAAAATGTATGAAAAATTTTTCAAACGCATTTTCTGAAATGAGCATAAGTTTTAGAGCATGCACGTAAATATTAAAAAATTTCTTATATTTTTATGAATCAAATGGTGCAAAATTTGGCTAGGCCGAATTTATTTAAAAGTTTGGGGTCATTTTCCGCTAATTCCACTGGCCTAATAGAATTTTTCATGTAGCAAATATTTTTCAAGATGCACAAACACACCCAAAGCACGCAGATGATGCAACATCGCGAACCAATATTGATGCTAAAATATTTATTGGGCGAACAGGTTGATAAACACGTTTTCAATATTCAATAGGTAAGGTACTCAGTGTGGGGAGCATTGAAGAAGTGATTCCATTTCAGCAAGGAGTCGGGTGAAAGTACAAGAATAATGTGTGTGCTTTCTGTTTGTGACTAACTGGATGCTGGCTGCTATGCTTGTTCACAGACATATTTTCTAGCTCTCTCATGCAAAAATACTCGCACCATGGAAACTACGTATTATATATAATGGAGGCTCACTGACGAGAGATCAAATAGGCCATCGAGAGCTTATGTGAAATATGAAAATTATGTCAACATTAAATCTGCATATAGAGGTGACCGGGGCTATTTGAGCCATAATTTCAGAGTCTCTATTAAATATAAAGAATATTTTTTTAATAGATAATTGTTATTGGAAATATTTAGCTCTTTATCTTTATTTTTGAATGTTCTTGAGTGCAGAAATATGAGTCTTCGAACTCTTTCTATGATTTTTTTTAAAATTTATTTATATATCAAAGTCATGGGGTCAATTTATACAAAAGAATTTTTTGGTCTAGTTGCAAAACTCATGGAAAATTCTTAATTAGTTTTATTTCCAAAGGAAAAGAATTTCAAATAAATAATTTTTTGCGAAGAATTAAACTCTAAATTAAACTCTAAATTATGATAATTATACAATATAAACAATTATTTAATTTAAATAGCCCCTATCAGCTTCCCTACTTTTGTTAAATTCTCCTACAATTAAATTAATAAAAGCTCCTTATCTGCAAAACTTCATCTTGCACTCTTCCTGCAGATAATAGCTGAGAAAATGAAGTTCTTAATTTTAACTCATGATATAAGTACTACACGAACGAAGTATATTACTCTTGATTCATGAAATTACGAACATTAATTCAATTGAAAGTCGGTCGTGAAAATCAATTTAGCGAAATTGGAAAACGTTGCAGTTAAATACACCCAAAATGTGCCATGAATGCAACATGGTGCATGGCTTCTATCGTAATTTCGCTTGCATGAGGATAAATTTCTAAATCCGCGAGGCACAATGGGATATACTTAATTCGAGGGGATTTTATTAGTGCACTGTCCGGTTGAATAATAATTTTGTAAATTATGTATTTTTGGCCAATGTATTTGGGGCAAATGTTTTCGCGGCGAATTAGTGGATACAAATCGAGGGAAATTCGTGTGATTTTTCACGGTCATTGATTTTTGATGATGTGGAATGAAGTAAATTTGTGGATTTTCCTTTCTGCTCCTTTGCGTTTTGTTAATTATTTGCGATTAAGCTTCAAATTAGACAGACGGCTTCTTTATGCTTTGATATGCGCGCTATATAAAGTTGAATCATGGAGCAGATTTTGAGTTTAATAAGAAAATTTATGGGGGCTTCTGTTTTAAATTAATCTTTTCCAGTTGTGCGATTGTGATTTATCTCGACATTTTATCTCACTCGCTATGTAGTAAAACGACGAGACTCCTTCTATGCGTTATATAAGATTACTTAATCGCGACTAATGATTAGGAATCTTTATTATTAGGCCCACGGCAAACAAAATATTCACTTAAGAGGTAATAGGATAAAGAGAAAATTTATTCGTAACAAATTGAAAGGTTTATTTATGATAAATTTTCTTACAAAAGTTAGTGAAAGAAATAAAAAATCTTAAGATTGAAATATAACAGAAAATGTGTAAAAGTGTATGATTAATTAAAATTAATTATAGATTTCTTGGAAAAGATTAAGAAAGTTACATGTATTAGGTATTCAGTTTTCTTACAGAAAACTCAGAAAAGAACTTTTAATATTTTTCAAACAAACAAAATGACCGTTAAAATTGTAAATTCAATTAAAATGAAAATAATTCAAAAATAATATAAAATGTAAAAATAGCGATAATCACGACATATTCTCAGAATCGCATCGCATTCATCTTGACAAATTGCCAGCATAAAAGAAAGTAAAACAGAGAGCTTTCGTAATTGTTTGCAACATTCCATTTGGGATTCATTCATATTCGATTCAAGCACTGGACATTGCAAAAAAAAAATTGCCCCGTATTTTTTGTTGGACATTCCTCAACTCTCACCGTGTGTGTCACATTTTGTGAAATGGCCGCAAAAAGCATTTAAAATTAATTTGCCGCAGACAAAATATAGAGGCTGTGTGGGTTGGCCTTTTTGTCGCGCTATGCAGCAAAAATCTAATTCATCGAATATGTGCCCCGCACTAAAGAGGGGAATTCTTTTGTGAAGTTCCCATTAAATGAGTGTGTTTTTGGTGGATGAAAATAATGCAATTAATCGAAAATAGCAGCAGTGATAAATTCACTTTTTACACAAAATAGCCACGAACTATTTTGTTGTGCTTGTTTTGTTCACAAAATGAGCTTTTTTTTTGGCATAAAATGACACAGAAATTGGACTTTTTGTAGACCACCAGTGAAGATTTTTTTGTGTATACTGCTGAGCTTTATGAGCTCCCTCATTGAGACATACATATATGTCAAGTGGTGTGGAGTAAAAGAAATTAGTACAATTATAGTGCTGTCAACTACCAATTTTTCTCAACTTTATGACGTGCGCCAGGCGATAAATGAATTAATGGGGTCGGGAATTGGGTGCAATTTTCACTCATTTTCATCCACTTGAACTTTTCACCGACCTCCCAACCCTCACTGCCAACCCCTTTTGCCGCAACACGCGACTTGAATATTGTTTCTATATTGTGATAAATTGAGCATGTGGGAGATCCAATGTGGTTGGGGCTTGTTCGTGGCTGAAATTGTTAAAATTCACAAGAGAGATCATTTTTAACGCGCAACACTCAATTCCCGCGAAAGCCCTCCCGCGGCTTTTCGCCCTCAAACCCCCAAGAGAACGATTTTCTCTTTTCACTCATAGTTGAGCTGTTTTTTCTATCACACTGGCGTCATATCCTAGGCAAAATGCTTTTAGTATGTTGATTTGGACATGAGTGAAAATATAAATATGAAATGCTTGATTGACTGATTTATTTTTATTCGTAACATTTAAATAAACTCACTATATGTATCTGTTCGAGAAGACTGAGAGGAAGTGGAGGATATTAACCCATTGCGAGGCGCCAGTATGTGGCAATCCCAAAAGTTATAACTTTCGCAAGCACTTTCATTAATTTCTTTTGACTTATTGGGCTTGAAGGTTTGTTTTCAGTAAACACAGCAATTAAGAGAAGTATTTACTTTTTGTAGTTTCTTTTATATTAGACCTCATTAGTTTGATTTTCTATCACAAATTAGGGTTTTTTTTTTACTTAAAGCTTTTAAATAAACAGCACACGGCAAAGGGGTGTGTAAAAAAACCCGTGCAATGAATTCTTTTTGTAGTTAAAACTACAAAAAGCTTAGATCCATAAAGCTCTTGGAAGAAAAATTAACAAGCTTTAAGAGAAAAAGTGCAAGTTTACGTTACAATTATAGGTAGGTACGTATTTTAGCTAATTCACGGCACTTGCAATGGCAAAAAAGTGAAGAATAGGTAAAGAGAGACGAATAAGACTGTAATATAAGTAACTATAGGTAGTTCCGTATTTTTATTATATATTTTTACGAATGTAAGGGTAACATTAATGGGTTAACAGGGTGATTGTCCGTTTGGCCTGGTCGCCTGTGAGTCAGAAGGGTCAAATAATGGGTGAACTAGAAAATCAAATGATTATTTTTAATAGCCACCATAAAGACGGAATTTAGCAGACTTCATCAGCGCGCGTTTTTGTTTATCTCACCCATTTTGTGTATCGTAAAAAAATTGTTAATCATATAATAAAATGTGTTAAATGCTCCATAGGATTAGGTTTCACGTGGGGTATTTGGTGTGTGCATGAATGAGCTGCTGGAAGGTGGGAATGAAAACCTAATGAGCCATAGTGGATCATTAAAAGTATTTTAATATTTCTTCATTGGCGCTACGGTGCGTGGTAAATTTTCTCCCAGTGAGCGTCAAAGGAGCGATAAATTTGCAAGTTGCCAGACGTGTGGCGTAGGGAAGAAGTATCAACAAATTAATTTATGGGCTTTTCATGAGGTATATATGGGTGTGAGAATTCCCATTACATTTCGACGCAAGTGGGGAGAGCCCTCATCTACTGAGTTATTGGTTTTGCAGGCAGAGAAACTAACGAAAATGGAAACTATTTCAAGGTGGGCACCAGGCGTCCCCATCGTACTGTGACTCAAGCACGATGGATGGGACCATTAAATTAGAGAATAATGCCTCTTTGTGCCAATCATCCCACTCGAAAATTCAATCAATAACCCATAAATTTCAATATAACTACATATTCCTTTCCTTTCCGATCAACGTAAATGAGTGTGTGTGTGGTGTGCGTGTTTGTGGCTCCTTTGAAAGCTTGAAAGCTAATGAAGCCACAGCTTTGCCGATAAATAACTCAACACTCAAATTGCAAAAATGCACCAACAATGATGAAGAAAAAATTGCAAATTTTCCAAATTCGTCACATTACTTAATGTGAGAGAAAATTTTACAATAATAAAATATCCGTGAGTCGCCATGTGTCCTACTTGTAAAATCTAATTTTAGCCGCCGCCGATGAATTTAATATTATATATGAAATTCTACGTGCTATAATCTCTCCACACACTGCCAGGCATCGCAACATTGTCCATATAGTAAAGTGAAATATCACATGTTGATTTATCGCAACATATAATCATATACAAATACATTATAATGGATGTTATTAATTTTGTCGTATTTAGTATTATACCTGGTGTGCGCCCCGTGTTCCCCCGCGCATGATTAACATTTTCGATTGTAATGCCATAACTCAACCTGGCCTCAGTGCAGAAGCCAATTTAATGTGCGAGATATTCTCACCCAATACCTAATTATTATTATTTTTATCTCAACCGCTCGGTATTCTCACGCTTTTAATTAAGTCTTCAGCAGGGAAGAGATATTTACTTTTAATGAGATTTCACATCGCACCATATCAAAGTGAGTTTTCACAGCCCAAAGGAATGAGTAAAAAAAATCAAGGAAGGAAAAGAAAACCCAATACAGCTTTCTCGTAAGGATGATGAAGCAATGCGTAGATGAGAAAGTTTGAATTGAGCAGGTCCATTAATTTCACGCAGGAAATATTTTATGGGTTGATGTAACCCTAATTCTGTATTTTTTAATAAATATTTAGCTTAATGTAGGAGAAGAATTAATTTAATGAAGGCAATTGTGACGCAATATGCAAATATTCTTAAGGTTTTGTATAAAGGATTTGTTTTTCTTCAATATTTATTGAAATCTTTCTGTATACATAATGTGTAAGGGAAGAAGGTCTTTACGTTGTTAACATAGGGATTGAGTTTGTTTATATATTGCGTAATGAAATAATTTATTTAATAAAATGTATTTATAAGTAGCTTTTCCTGTACAAATATAATTCAATTTCAGGCAATACGTTATGAAGTTTTTGTGTTTCAAATAGAAAAGTTTTCCTAATAATAAATTCATTTTTGGCAAGATAGGCAAAACTTTTTTTTTAAGAAAAATTCCTCGCATAATCGTTTTTGGCGCCATTCCCTTGTAATTCATATAAGAGCATACGTCTGGACGTGTGCGAGACGATTTGCATGACTTTCCAATAAATTAGCCATAAGAAGTGAGGTCAATATATCGCATGAGATGCTGCTTGTTTTGTCATATCGGGGCATGGAAGTGCAAAATCTCGCGCCGGGATGTTTATTTAATCTTACAAGACACATCTGCATAACCTCTGGTCGTTATAGCATTCATTAGTGGCTATTTAAATAATAATTATTCGTATTCTTTTCCACAAATCTCTCAGCGGGTGCACGGATGGGGCTTTCGGCACCATCGGCAAGTGCAGGAAGATTGCACACTGGCGGCGAATGAGGGTGATGAGACGGTGTCTTCATCAATTGGCATCATTTTCACGTGCTCACGCCAAAATGTACTGACTCAGCGCGTGTGAACATAAAGTCGATTGAGTGTTTAATTAACAGCGGTGAAGTGACCTACCCAATTTATATTTCATGGTGCCACCATAAAATTTAGCAAAAAAAGAATGTTTTTTGGGTGCAAAGAAAAAAAAAGTGCGCCAGAAAGAATCCTCACCCAAAACGACATTCCGTCCATGAATGTTTTAAAGCATCTAAAAATAGTTTTTCACTTATCGTCTCGACGTGGTGAGAAAATTGTGGCAATTTTTCATTTCTCAACTTTTTCACCGACCCATCTCGCCTCGTCTGGCTCGTTTGTATGAGAGTACCACATCACATAAGTAAATTCCAGTGGAAACGAAAGGAGATTTAATCCACACAAATGATTTATGAGATGGAATAAATTTCATCCCCCTTCCCCAGTATTATTACAAATGTAATCCGCCCATTGTTTCCACCATCCAACCACCAAATCATTTGGCTTTGGCATACAAGAGTTTTGTTAGTTTACGTCTCCTCCTAAGTCAAATCTTTTAATCATTCCCCACTTGCTCTTTCCCTTTGGCTGATATGTTATTTTTTCCTCCTCCTCAAAACTATCCAACAGAGAGCTTTTATGCACTAGTGGCGCGATGTCCCCACGAGAGTACTCACGGGGTGTGAAGATAATTCAGTGAGCGGGAGAAAACGAAAAGGCGACCACCTGATAAGACTGCAGCGTGTAGCAATGTGAAACTTTTGGCCAAATCGTGGCTATTGTACAACTCCCACATATAGCCACGAACATACCCAAAAGAGATTTCGGTATTAAGTCATGTGCGAGATCCCTAAGACTCTTTTATTACAATTGCCTTTCGCAGCAGCACACGATATATACGGCGGATGGGACACAGAATGGTTCAATTCCCAGCAATTTATGGGGTGAATTTTGAGAAGAGAGGAATTTTTCGTTATATTGAAAATAAATGACGTACTCAACACATTGCGGGCAATTTATGCGAAAAAGCTCGCTCAATATCAACCCCATATATACGATGGGTGCACCACACAGCAAAAACTCTTTTGATGGGTGCTGAAGAAGAAAATGGCCACTGAGGCCATTGGGATCCGCATTTGGATGAATCAATAAATAGTGAATCTAATCGATATTGAACCCTGACACCCAAGCGTGTCCCTACAGGCTGGAAAAAATTGGTCTTGGGAAGTGAAAGATTGCATAGTGGCCATTGTGGGCAAGGTGGGAAGATTCTTGGGTTAAACTTGGGCAAAAAGGTTGTTGGTTGTATTGTGAAATGGTGAATTTATTAAAATAATTAAATTGATTCAATTTAGATGTATTTTCTGTAGATTTAGATGAAAATTTTCAGAGGAAAACTAACAATTAATTAATTTCAAGATTTCTTAATTTAGTCATTAAAATAGTATCAAAACTGTCTTAATATTTCATGCATAAAGTCCGTAGTAAGCAATAAATAAGATTATATGCAATAACAGAACGTTTTAAGAAGTTTTGAAAAACCTTTGAATGAGAAAAAGCTTTACAATAAAGCTTGAATGTTCTATATACACATAATCTATGCGAAATGGTTCATTTTACTTGTAAAGGGAGATTTTAAAGAAAATTTCTCGTCACTTTATGCACTCACATTGTTGTTGAAATCTGCATTAAGCAAAGTGGCTACTTGAGTAGAGTATTTCAAGCGTCAAACATTCCGTAGATTGAATTCTTTTGTCAAGACAAGCAAAGGTAAATATTTCCTGTCGGATGCAAGGACTTCCTCAGACGTACACCACTCCTGTGGAAATTGCCCTCCCTTGGGGGTAGTGAACGGGGGTGAAAATTCCCATCCCGATCAACCCTTTCCAAAATGTGTATGAGCTGTTGCCGCGCCAGGGATGTGTGATAGCCGGGAGGGAAGGTGGCATTGAGTGTTTTTCTCCGAATGGCCAACACATCGTCACCCATTCTTCTTTACAAAAACTATTTTCTTTGGCAGTGCAATAACAGCAAAATTGCGGGCGTGCCAGTATAGCGATAGGTGGGTGGTGGTGGTGGTGGAAAAAATGAGGTGGAACGCCAGAGAGAATTTCATTTAAATGTTTTCACCACATTTTGAGTGAATTGAAGGAGAAGACGCACACAATACCGACGATGGGGTGGAAATATTCATGCAATCTTATCTTACAATGGCTACAATTTAAATCCCTCTAAATTCGCTTTCTGTTGGATTTTCATGTGCGCTCAATTTATGGGATAATTGGTGGAAAAATTTTCTTGGCATAGACCATGGCTGTGTTTTTGCTGAAGTGGCTACACACAGTTGGGAACGAGAAGGGAAATGGATGGGTGAAAAGCTAACATTTGTGCTACAACCACACTCGGACTTTTAATTAATAATTGCATTTAAATTGTGGTCCATGGGGTGGGATATTTTATTGTGGACAGAAGGAAAATCATTGCCCTACCACAAACTCCCCTCTTCCTTGCAATTTTCAAAAGCCACAACACTTTTCTCTCCCCCCCCCTCTCTCCCGTCATTTAGTAAATTATCCCCATTGCAAGAGCGAGAAGGATTGAATGGAAAGCAAAGTTAATCTTCCACACTGGAATAACCCACAAAAGCAACCCCCCCCGTCCCACAGAGCTTTTCCAAAATGAAACTGTTTTCCTTGAGAGCTTTTATACTCCTCAAACCAAAATGTTTTTCCTTTCTTGCGACTGCATTTTCTTCCTTCTAGACTATTGGAGAGAAGGGAAAACTGCACCGATCAGCATTTTGGTAATTTTCCCTCTCTGTGGGGAATTATTTAAGCAGATTTCTCCATTAGGGCGACATTGGTTAATGAAATGAGTACATTTTCCACCAAATTAGACCACACACAGTGTCTCTTCGGGAATCAACATAAGGCAATTATGCATCATTTGAAGCAATACGAACATCAACAGTGAAGCAATGATGATTCGGAAAGAAAGCGGAAAATGTTGGAAATTGCAATGGGAAGCTTATTTAAATTTGAAGGGATTCTCTCAGTTTTCCTTTTCAGCACAAGAAATAACATTCAAACAATTTGCTTTTTGAGCAGAAATTTTCAGAGATGTAGTTCAAAGAATTGAGATTTAATTTTATCGTTGATTCTGCATCTTCAATGAATGGATATTTGTTAAAAAAAAAAAAAACTAAAGTATATGTACTTTAGCTTCATGTGCAGTAGATTACCATACTATGGGAGAATATGGATGGATTTTTAAAGAAACATTTGCTGTGAAATTACTTATTTAGACACAATTTTTTTTTTCAATATTAAGCAGATGTACAGTGCAGGTCCACATGTAGTGTACTTAGGTGTTTGTAGAAAATAATGTTTCATAACACGCGACAACATATCTCATAAATTGTATTTTAGTAAAATTCCTCCTCATACTACTTATTTAAATAACAAACTCCAAAGCTTGAAGGTACATGTGTACATATGTAGGGGAAGACGGGGTAATTTGACCACTTTGGCAAAGTCATTAATGGGAATATCTCAAGTATGGTAAATGCTAGAAAATCCATTTCTCCACAGTTTATACTCCCCATAGAAATAATCAATCGTACCAAGTTTGAGGAAAATCCGATCATTAGATTTTCTTTTATTTGATAAAAATCATTTTTTCACTTTTTCAAGTGCTTTTGGCATTTTGAATGTACGTCATTTTCGAAAAATTTTTAACACTTAAAAATTAACTTTTAAGCCATTAAGGGTCATTGATCCATCATAAACACGATAGTGACATCCATTTTCCGAAATCGCAAACAGATTTTCCTGTGGAAATGGTTTTATCCGGAAAATTGGAGTGGGGTAATTTGGCCACTTGAGTTTTTCCGGCACATTTTCCGATGCACATTTAAGATATTTATTGTGGTTATGCCTTTTAATGTTTTCTTACAGATTATAAGCAAAGTAGGATAAAAAATTTTAACTAAAAAAAGAAATTAACGATAATTTGAAAAATGGCCTTTTTTAGACTTTGCCCGTTAATGGTTCAGAAAATGTTAAAGTTTGAGGCTCTGTTAAATATTTTTATCTGGAAAATTACTGGAAATCAATCTTAGATAAATATCCTATCTTCCAAAAAAATAATCGAAAAAATAAAATTTTTTTATTGTCCAAAAATTTTCATGTTTAATAATTTGTGCGCCAAAGTGTCCAAATTACCCGTGCTCGGGGTAATTTGGACACTAAGCTAAGGGTCCAGGAGAATGGAAAATTCACCCATTTCTCATCGAGATAGAGAAAAGTGTTATATGGGGAAGTTGTAGGCCGGAAAATTTCCTACAAAATAGGGCTATTTGGTTTTCTTCATACTACCATACTTGCTTGATATATTCCAAAAACCGCCAAAGTGGCCAAATTACCCCGTCCTCCCCTATGTATATACAAAATTCAAATTCGACCCTCTAGTCTCACTGGACTTCCATTACAAAAGCAACGGGATTAACCATTAGCTTTATAATTTTCAGTTTAAATTTTTTAGTCAATGAAACATAATATTGCGTGTGTCCATCATCAATCATCATGCAAATAATCAGGGAAGAAAATGATCACGATTTGTAATTATAGCTATTACGAATTAATAGTTGAGCATTTCTGTAACAATCATTCTGAGCACAGTTTATTCCGATTTCACAAACAAACCGAGTATTCCAGTTTGTGCTTTTTAATGAGAGTTTTTCTTTAAAGAGTGTCTCGCTGTTGCTACCTGTGTGTAATAAATATTTATATCTGCCTGCAGATAAGGATTTAAGCTTCTTAGTTTTCAAGGATTGTTCTATTATAATTGAATGCTCAGTTGCGTATTTTATTCCACAGATAGGTAAAGAATAGCTAGAAAAATGCAGAGGTTTTGCACAAATTTAGCAGAAAAGTTCCATTTTTTTAAACCAAAAAATGAAGCTTTCCTTTTCATGTACATATATTGTTATGCAGCAATGCCATTTTCATACAACATAAAATTTCATTACAAGAAAAAAATTAAATAAAAAATACTCATGAAAACAATAAAATTTAATTTGTATGCTTATAACCTCATGCTAAAATGGTTAAAATAAATAAAAGAAGACTTTTATATTGATCTCCAAACGATGTAAACCAGTCTTGAGACTTTTAGTTATGTATGCCAAGCATAACTGCCACATGAAATTAATGAGCTTTTATGAGACAATCTTGATTTTCATTAATTTCCAATAATTAATCCAGAACACAAAGAAGCAAGAAGAACTCCACATAAGTACAAAAAGTTCAAAGATGTAATGAAATGACCAAAGAGAATGCAATTGAACTACCGTGTAAGATGATTCGAAAGTAATTGCAGTGTGGCATGAAGATATTAAAGGCGTATTGAGCTTGGGTGATTATGAAGGGGGACAAAATACAAATTTCCACGTCCACTGCATCATTTTTATTAGTTAGTGACTAATAAAAGTGCAAAAAGTGCAATTAAAGTTGAATTATTGCCATGAAACATTTTACAGAATGGCTCACACACACAATAAATGGGCATTTTATTGACTCATTGGGGTCTTTTCTCCTCCTATGATTAATAAGTATTAAAGCTCAAATACAAACACCATGGGCAATGGAAGGCGTGTGCATAATTTTGTGTCACATGCAAGTGTAAAACAATAAGAAAATATCTGCATTAAATTACACAAAATTACGCTCATGTGCAAGTGCCAGGGATGGTTGAAAATGTTACATGAACTCCGTCTCCGCACGGTTGCAATTCCTTCGACTCCCCAGGAAGGTATGGTGTGGTGGGAAAATTTCCTTCAAATGCAGGATTTTCATGTACTCCGCAGTCCCTGTTCTCATTCCGCTCTACCCTAAATTTCGGAGCCATCTCACAAGACAGATGGTTTAGCTAAGTTTTCTTAAGCTAGGGGAGGTTTCTTCTTTTAATATTTAAAACCATAATCCCATAGAGAAAATAGCGCGAAAAGCTACGAGATAGGCGAGAGCTTTCTGCCCCGGGGGTTGTCGAGGAAGCTCACAAGAGGAAAATGAACCCTTGGGGTCAGGAGGGTAGGTTGCAAAAAAAAGAGAATTGCTTAACATATGAGTCCCTCTTTACCCATGAATTCTCATAACATGATTCAACGGTTCCTGACTTAGGGAGGAAAATCACTGGGAAATCCCTGAAAATTTTCATTTAAAAGCTCTCTACATGGCTGATTTTTCCTCCGTATAATACGATGGATATTACAAAAGGCACCCAGAATCTTCTCAGCTAAATTGAGCTATGTATGGTCTCTCTTTCACTCAAATAAGACTTTTCACAGCGACAGTGTTGGTTTCTATTCTGTGTTTAAAATGAAATTTATAGGCAATGTCGTTAACCTTCATTGTCAAACTTGTAGCTCATTTTTCTTCTTACACTCCATACTTCTTGTACACATAACTTTGCCTCGAGTTCTTGCACATTATTTTTATCCACATAGCACACACCGAGACATGTGAATCATGTTTTTCTATGAGGCCCCATCTCATGGGACGTGCGGTACATGGCAAAATGATAAGTGGTTGGCAGACAGAGACCCAAATCGAATAATGTAGGAAAAAATCGCAATTTTGCATTCACATAAATTGAGAATGAAAGTTTTCATGGTTATTTGAACATTTTCCAGCGCGACAGACCTGGAAAATAGCTATACCCTTAAAACATTTTTTCCCTCAAAGGGCGAAAGATGGCATTTTATATGCGCTTTAAAAAAAACTAGGGGAGTAATGCAACTGCCATGTTCCAATTTTGTGATTACAAATTTTATATACATTTTTTATAGGTCAGAAAGGTTTCAAAGAGCTCGCAATAATATCCTTAATCTGTGAGCATAAAACTGAGAGAACCTGTCTGGCTGTTGCTCATATTGCGTTAATTCAATTTGTTCAAGCCCATTGGCAAGAAACATAAAATTTTTTCAAAGGAATTTTTATTTTATTTCTCCCGCAGCTGTTTTTAAATGTTTGCAAAAGTTTAATTCTTGAATAATTTTTTTTTTGATTTCTTTTCTTTTGAAGCTATTTATTTACAAGAAGTATTCAACTTAATTAAAAGGATTGGAAGCTTTCTTTTCAGTAGAATGTAAATATTTAATTAAAAAATAAACTAAATAATTTTAATTTTGATTTTTTTTAAATAGGAAAAAATCTTTTTTTAAAAATTTCTTTTTCATAAATAAGTTTATCCGCTATAATAGGGAAAATCCTCTCATTCGGGAAAACATTTGGAACATACATAATTTAAAAAAAAAATCCCTAAGATTCCCGTTTTTGACTGGTATCAACTTTTTTTTCAATTTCAAGCCAATAATCTCCTCAAAGTCTAAATAAAAAAAGAACAAGAATAATTTAAATCGATCCATGTTGAGACAATTCCTCCTAAATACCTTGATGTTGGCTTCTGAAAATTTTCCATTACATATTTCAAAATATTATTTTTCAAAAAAACAACGTTTTGCATTTTTTAATATCTGCTATTTTTGGTCAATTTGGTGCTTTCATTGCGCAATTCGACACAAGACTATACAACAACACACGTAAAAGAGGGCCCCTTTGTGAGCTTCAACCAGCTGTGCCGATCAAATGATTTTAAAACTCAGAGCGCAGAGATCTCAAATCCGCCCAGAATGGCTACCAAAAGGTTACCTATATGCAGTGTGGCGAAAAGAAAGCTGCGGCGGTACCCAATGCAGAAGGACCCAAGCTGTGTTAATTGGGCCTCCGCGTGAGAAGTACAAAAAAAAGACAATCAAGTTGAGGGGAATATTTTCACGTAACGAGACACAATAGCAATGAGGCGAGAAAGTACGTATGCGGGGCTTTTAAATGAGAATTCATTAATGAAAATCCAACGTCACCGATTGCGATCACTCACATCAGCTGAAGCAAAGTGGTCGACCCAGAGACTCTCTTGTTGGATTGTGCAGTGAATGCAATGAACAATTTTTAGTCTTACTCCACTTTGTGTGGCTTTGGTTGTGCACATGAAAATATTCCTTCAGGTGATGCAGATCTCACTCTTTTTTTTTTCTTTTTATTTTAAATTCTTCTTAATGCAACTTCACTGACACTGTAACACCTTCGTGGCGCGCAAATTGTGCCTCTTCACAACATTTTCACATCTCTGGAAAATTCACTTGAGCTTTTTTTCTGGAGGCTGCTCGCGTCACAGATGGTTACAAATGACCGTTCGAGAGGTGCTTGAGGTTCTCTTTTTTTCGCACAGCTCTTCAGCGAACTTTTTTTTTTTTCTTAAAATCTCTTCACTTTGTCCACACTCACGATGTTCCGACAAGAAAACCACGTTCCATCAACGCACCACGGTCGGTCCACCTGGCTGATGGTTATACACACTTGTAGTTATATATTACGTGGATAGGACACATGCACGCACTCCACAGTTTATCACTTCTGCAACTGCGAGCTTTGAATGAATACTGATGCTTTCACGCGAAAATGCCTTCAAAATAATAAAGAGGCAAAAAAAGAAGTCTCAAGATCCTCGTTATGTATTCCACACCGTGAGTTTCGAGAGGTTTTTCATGCATGTGAAAAACTCCAGAGCAATCGATCGGTCTGGTGTGGACTCTTCAACAACGAAAATCAATGCCCACACTTTTCAGGCGGTTGCCTGCAGAATTTACGATCTCAAGTCCGCACACAAGACGCCACACATATACATTTGGGAGCCCCCAAATTGCGCGAAATGGAGAGTGATTGGAGAGAAGTTGGTGAGGTGCCGAAGACGGGAGTGCAAAAAAAGAGCATTCACCGTGAGAAAAAAAATCCCGCCAAAGAGTCACTCGGAGGACAGTGAGGGACGTGCGCGCGTGACCGACTTGGTTGACTTCGCGAAAGAGACTGCTGCCGCTACTTTGTGTGCGAAATGTTGAGCTTGCCCGACACAGTGTTTGGGTGGGAGTGCTGCTGGGTGGCGATGGAGCTTCTGGTGGTGCACACGCATCAACACGGCTCCGAACTTCTCCTTCTGTGACCCACCTCACGCTTGTCCCCCACCGCGGCGTGACCGTTCCGCTGGCTTTCGGGGAAAATTGCGACACGCCGGCAAACGGAAAAACGTCCCACGGTGTACATTCACAAATCGGATTGACGTGCGGACTTGAATGCCAATTCCACATAGCAAGTGCTTTCAGTTTCTCACCTCTGGCGAATTTTTAATGAAAACCACTATTGATGGTTTTGTATGATACCTATACTTAATATTTATTTTATTTTATCGATTTTAACATGTTAACACGGTCAATAGTTAAATTTTTAAATTTATTTTTTAATGTAGATATTTAAAATAATATGATTGATTTTAGAGAGCTTTTACACATAACATTAAATAAGTTATTATTTATATATAGGGGAGACCGGGGTTAAAAAAGTCACTTAAGGGTTTAGAATAAGGTCAAAATATCATATTTCCCAAATAGATAAAACGAAATGTATAGCTCATTTCTTTAGGAAATTTACTGCCCTATAACTCTTTCTCAGATCATTTTGTTCTATCTAGCTAGGAAATATGATATTTTAGGCTTTTTCCAAACCCTTAAGTGACTTTATTAGCCCCGGTCTCCCCTAGTAAATTTTATAATTTAGAATGTAATTTTGAATATATTAGTTGGTGTTCCACTTCGTGGCCAACACCAAGTATTTTGTTTATGAAATCGTATTAATTAATCGACATTGCCATGTTTATTCCTTTTATTTATTTTTTTTAATAGATAAAAAAAATTTAAAAATGAACACTAAAAGCTTATCAAAGTTAGTTAACCAACTTAAAGGTGCTCAGCTCAGCTCAGCTCAGTTTAGTCGAGAAAATCGTATTAAAAACCACGTTTTGCCTTTTAACATTATTCGGTTTAAAAGAAGTTTAATTATATAAAGAAAAAAGTATATTTATAGTTTTTTGAAGAGATTTTTTCTTACATTTTCATGCGATATTATATATTTATATGTAATTAAGATACATGCTTTTCAGTGAATTTTTACAGAACAATAAATCCCAATAAAGAGAAATCTCTAATTTAATTTAAAGCAGGAAGATAAACTTTAAATAAATATGAGAGTTATGCATTTGCAAGCACGAAGGAGTTCCGTCGTGGTGGCTCTTCCGCCAGTCTTTCCCGTCACTCTTCCTGCCATTGCCGCGCCATTCCTCTCCACCTCCCCTTCCCACTAGCCTTCCCGCCAAAATTCCATTGAAAGTCTGAGCAAGTGGCGGGATTTTGCTGTGTGCGGCAAAGCAATTGCGAGATCCGTTCTGGATTCACGTCCTCGTCATGGAATTTGTCGTTGCATTTTTCTGCGGGGTCAGGGGGTTGTGTGGGTGATGGAGAGGAGATGGGTGTGTGAGGGGGGAAATGTATGTAATTTACCAAATGCGTTTGCTTCGGAACAAAAGGTTGAAAGACCTCCACAGCGTGGCTTTTTGGAGTAAATCGAGTGGAGACAATGCGGATGGCCATCTCATACAATTTCGGTTCATTCTGAGTGTAGCTCACAGACAGAAAGCCAATGGATTGAGCACGACTCACGCACTGTTGCCGCAGAAAAATGAGACGCTTTCCCGCGCAATTTCCTCACATTGTGATCCTTTAATGGGCCATCTCACTCTGTGCAATTTCCTCAAGGAATTGCCTGACGGCCGTGTGATTTCCATCCATTTTCCATGGAAATTTATTCACCTTGTTTGTCATTACATTTCCTCCTTGTTCGTCCTTTATTCGAGTAAAAGAAAGAAATTATCACATTTAGCAAATTGAACTTGATACTTGCTAATACAAAATGTTTTTGTGAGTCCTTAAAGTCCTTGAGCGAAAAGTGCTGAGGTCAGTTAAAGAAGTCACGTTGTAACTATTGAAAGTTTTATTAATGATATTCTTAGATCATAAAGATTCAAATCATTCAAATGTTTGAAAAGCTTCAAGACAAAGTTTTTGGGATGTTTTGTGCGTTTTGTGGTAAGAGTTAAGAAAAGAGAGAAAATAATTAATTTTGTACAACTCAAATATTTGTTTTATGATTTATTCTTTAATTATAAAACTTCAATAACATATTTTCAGTGTTTTTATAACTTTTTTAAATCATTTTTCAATTATTTTTAATTAAAGAATTTTATCTTTTCATTTATTGGTTAAAAAAGTTTAATTGAAATTATATTTTTTTATCTTAAAATATGTATAAAATCTTAATTTTATTTTAAAATTCAATGTGGTTCCAACTGAATAAAAGATAATATTAAAATTTTTATTTTAGAAAAAAAAATTAAAAGAAATAAAAAAAACTCAAAAATAAAACAAAATAAATAAAAAAATTAATTGTTAAGAAAAGGTAGGCATTTTTATTCTGGACACCTTCAAAGCTCCATCTTTAGGCGAAAATTAAGCTAGCTGGTGCAAAAGCTCCTAATAACCTGTCGAAATCGTTCGCAGATTATCGGCCTACTTTCACGGTGAATATCGGCTCTTCGTTAGATTGAGCAAAACAAAATTTTGGTCTTATCGCGAAAATGGAAGTGAGTGTGGAAAAAATGCAAATCAGCGAGGAGGGTGTGAATAATGAGGAAAATAGTGAGAAAGTTGATGCTGAGGATGGTACTGAGGAGGTAGAGACCAAGGAGGAGAGCAAAAATAAGCGGAAGAAGAAGAAAAAGGCCAATAAGAAGGCAGCAGGTTAGGCACATGCATTGCTTGTCTTTTTTGCCCTTTTCCCCGCATTTGGCTGCATTGAAGACTCATTCTCGACATGAAGTACTCCTTACCGGCTGATAAGGATGCTGGATGAGGGATTTCTGTGGATGATTGATGTTTTCTTTGTCAGTTGCTGGGGAAATTCCATTAACTTCGACACGGAGTGAGGTTATGTTGTGGGTGTTTGAGGAATGATTCCCGGAATTTATTTTTTGCAGAAGACGCCGAAGCTTCTGCCGCGGCTGAAGGTGCCAAAGAGAAGGAAGATGGAGAAGAAGAAAGCACCGCAGCGGGAGATGGTGAGAAGAAGAAGAAAAAGAAGAACAAAAGTAAGAAAGGTGGTGCCAATGGACAAACAGATCCACCAAGTGTGCCGATTGCCAAGCTCTTCCTCGACGGAAACTTTCCGGAAGGTAAAATTTTTCAATCTTGTGTGTTTTCTAACATTGTTCTGTGTATCCTAACCACTAGATAACATGGGAAATTTTTGTTTCTAACTTAAATGTTGAAATGTTTATGAATGGAACGAATGATTAATTTAAAATAATAATATTAGGCGAGATTATGCATCATCCAACGCTAGTGGATGATCGTACAGCCAAGGATAGATTCACAAATGAAGAGAAGCGTGCCCTGGATCGTTTACATTTGGACATCTACAATGATTTGCGACACGCCGCCGAGGCGCACCGGCAGACGCGTCAGCATATTCAGCGTTGGATTAAGCCCGGCATGACAATGATTGAGATCTGCGAGGAGTTGGAGACAACTGCTCGTCGCCTTATAGGCGAGAATGGTCTCGAGGCAGGATTAGCATTTCCCACGGGATGCTCCCTCAATCACTGCGCAGCTCACTACACCCCAAATGCGGGGGATACAACGGTGCTCCAATACGATGATGTGTGCAAAATTGACTTTGGTACCCACATCCGTGGAAGGATCATCGATTGCGCCTTCACTTTGACTTTCAACGATAAATACGACAAACTCAAAGAAGCTGTCCGAGAGGCCACAAATACAGGCATCCGCGAGGCAGGAATTGACGTTAGGTTGTGCGATATTGGCGCTGCCATTCAGGAAGTTATGGAATCGTACGAAATTGAGCTGGACGGAAAGACCTACCAGGTGAAGAGCATCCGGAACCTCAATGGGCACTCAATTGGACCCTATCGCATTCACTCCGGCAAGACCGTGCCCATCGTCAAGGGAGGCGAAACAACACGCATGGAGGAGAATGAATTCTATGCCATTGAGACATTCGGTTCAACGGGACGTGGTCAGGTGCACGATGATATGGATTGCAGTCACTACATGAAGAACTTCGAGGCTCCATATGTGCCGCTACGTCTCCAGTCATCAAAGGTGCTTCTAAACATCATCAATAAAAACTTCAGCACATTGGCTTTCTGCAAGCGCTGGCTGGATCGTGCTGGAGCCACAAAGTATCAGATGGCACTCAAGGATCTTTGCGATAAGGGTGTTGTGGAACCATATCCACCACTATGTGACGTCAAGGGTTGCTATACTGCTCAGTACGAGCATACAATTATGTTGCGCCCATCTTGCAAGGAGATCGTCTCTCGCGGCGAAGACTACTGATGCACCCTCACAGGTAACCTTCCCCCTCATTGATTTGTTTTCATTTTTCCTGCCACAAGAATCATGCCGCGATTCCAGACTCCACTGAGTCCCCTCCTTTTGTATGGCATTGCGTGCGAGCGTGGGCGTGTAAAGTTTTATTCTAATATACAGAAATGATGAGATGAAACAATAAAGAACTTACCTAGAAATTTTTTGAGAAATCATTAGTGGATCAATTCAAATGAATCCTTTCAATGTTGAAGCTAGAATTTTGAACATTACTTCCCGTCTTTAGATTGGTCGTGGAATTCACGGACATTTTATTCCTCTAAAATTTATTTAAATAGTACTTCTTTTTAATGTACACGTAATTTTGAATTTTAAGATCCATCGTGCTGATGAAAAGAAACAAAACGTTAACTAATCCAGAGCATCATAAAATACTTGCAATGGATCTTTAATGCCTTGGTCGTAGGAGGAGAGTTTTCTTAGAGCTGAAACTGCGGATGGTCACTTTGGTAGTAGAGGACTGTATTGCTGACGGATGGGTCAAATATCTCGGTCTTTCGTTGATTATTCTGAGAATTAGCTGTAAGAACAAATGGCATTTAGGGAGTTTCCTCTTTGTAACTTTGCAGGACTTCTCTTACCAAAATCATCATTTAGGGAAATAATTTCAAAGGTCGTCTCACTGCTGGAGGTGTTCTTGTCCATCTTTGTGGTTTCTCTGTACTTCTGCAGGTACAACTTCAGGGGGTCCACGTAGTTATCAAAACCAAGACTACTCATTGCAAATAGGATGTCTTCCCCATTGATGGTTTTTCGCTTTTCCATGTGACACCGATCACTGGCTTCACTTGTGATGAATGAAATGAACTCCGAGACGCATTCCTGCACGCATTCTCGGGCATCTTTTGCGATCTTTCCATTATCCGGAATGGCTCGTTTCATGATCTTCGCAACATTTGCAATGGGCAGGAAACGATCTTGCTCACGCAGTGGCTTGGAAGATTTGTTTCCATCTGAGTCATCAGAGTTATCCACAGTGTCTGTTGTAAAAAAATTGTGCCCCCAAACATTAGCACCCCTTTTTTTTTTTTAAGTTAGATGTTTCTATTCCTAAATACTAACCTGATCCAATATCGTCACTTGCGGAAACCATCACACTCTCCATCATGTACGAATGTTTGAATTCATTTTCTGAATCCATCCCACCCAAATTTTCTTCTTAAATTGCGTAAAAAATGTATAGAAAACTCGATTAGAAAACAAAACAAATCTCCTTTGTCAAAAATAGCAATTATTACTTTTAGGGCACAAGAAAGACGGAAGATGTCGCCTCGAATATAATGCTAATTCTCTGCCGAGAAATTCTGCATGGAAAGTGCTGAAAAATGAAGAAGTTAAATAAAAAGGCGGGAAACTTTTTTTTAACACTGGAGGACCCAACATTTGGCACAACGCGGAGGATCAAATTGGTAATAACGCTAATAAGTACCAGCTGATAAAATATGCTCAATAATTAATTATTAATCAGTTTATTGAACGAGGATCGAAAGTTTCACTAATCCTTAATCTCCTTGAAGCATTCCTGCGCCTAATTACTAAATATTTAATTGAGAAAATCGTCACTGAAAAAAAATTGCGTAGAATCGGTGCACAATTGCCAATTCAAACGATTTTTTTAGCTGCAGTTTTGTTTAATTTATTATTGTGACTAAATCATCACAATGCTTTTTTTTTTCTCGTGCCACTTCTTCTATTGTCATCATCCTGTTGTCTTCTCTCGATTATCGTAGCTTTTATCGTACACAATTACTTTGTTTTTTTTTTCTTCCCCTCTTAACCCTTCTTCTTTAGCCACACAGCCCTAGGGCTAGGCACCTTTTCTCTCTGCGTATGGACAACCCCTCACTAATTTACCCCCGTTCTAAAAAATTGTAGTCCCACAGGTACCATACAACCTAAGAAGGAGCTTTTCCATGGTTTTGCTCTGGAGGTTGGTTATCGACGCTAAGTCGGCCATGGCCGCAGTTGAGAGTTTTCCATCGCAGATGAATAAATAAATAATCTAAATCTAATCTAAATCTAAATCTTTAAGTAACTATTTCGTCCACATTAATGATTAATGATGAAGAAAAAGAGAACAAGAGTACTTTATTTGGAAAATATAGGGACACACATAACCTCAAAACCTCGGCAAAAATGTATGGGATGAGGGTAGTGAGTACCAATTTGATCCTCCACGTTGGATTCTGACTTTGACCTCAATTATCTTCCAAAGAAAAGACTTTTCTCGAGATTTTCTTTCTGCTATCTTAAAGTAATTAAAATTCCCTACACATAGATGCGAAATTCATCGAGATAAGTCTCGTTCAAATTGGTAGCAAGTACCAGTAAAGTCCTCCGGTGTTAAATATACTTTTTGTGTGATTTCTTGTTATTTTTTGATTTTCTTAAAATTATTGAGGGTCAAAATTGTTTCCTTGAGTCAGATCTCCACTCATATAAGCATGAATAAGCTTCTTCATTGCATTTATAGAGAAACAATGAAAATAATTTTAATTCCGGAAATTTTTTGACCTATCGAAACCATTGAACGCGAAAGGGTTAAAAAACATCCAGGGAAGAAAAAATGCCAGAAAAATTGTTTGTGGTTTTATATTGTCTGCATAAATTAATTCTTTACATATATTTGTCAGTTAATTCATTTAATGTATTATTTACTTTTCCTTAACTTTAATAAAATCTATAAGGTTTTTTTTTTTCATTTTTTTATGATAAAATATTTTAAAATGAACTATTTCTTTGGACACACCGACGTTCTCATTTTTTTCTCTCTACATCGAATCAAAAAACACCAAAACTTATTGCAAATTCAACGAAACAAAAAAAGAATCCAAAACAATTTTGGAATTATTTATAGCATTTTAAATTGATCTAATGCGCAAACTTTCGGAGATTAAAGTTCGTCACCAAAATTAACTCGAGGAAAACTTTGTTTTAACTATATACTTTTTCATTTCAATAACATTACAAGGTATAGTGACAATATATTGTACAGAAATTATTTACAAATTGAGTGTTTTTTTTACTTTGGAGGAGGAGAAATTTTATGCCTCTTAGTTTTTTTTCTTCCAGCAAATTAATGCTGAAATATTAAAGTTGAATTTTCAAAAGTTGTTTTTCTCGCCTCAAATCAAATTTATTCGCTTAGATATTTGATTTCTCATTTTTTTTTATTATTCCTCCTGCTGACAAAATTCATTTCTTTATCTTATCATTTTGTATGCTGAAACTCTTTATAATTCACGTTATGTCCTTTGCCATTTATCTATTCCTTTTTTTTGATATGTGAATTTTTCACACATTGAAAAATTGACGATATGTTTATAAAAGTGAACAAACACAAAATTTTAAAGATTTTCCATTTTGGATATCATAAGCTTCAACAATTTATTAGAATTCGTTTAAAATTAGGGAACTTTTTGTCATATTAACAGGAAAGGTAAAATCATAAGATCACAATTGACAGTTTTTTTTTATATGAGTTACATTGTTTTTTTTCCTAACTCGTCAATAAATTTATAAATTTGTTTACTTTTTTGTATATAGATTTTAATTCCTTTCCATCTGCTAAGCGTATATTTTAATATAATATTGTTTCTTGCCAAGTGAAATGCATTTTTTTTTGCAATAATGTAGCTCGAGATTTATAACGTTTAAATTTATCATTTTGTTAAAATAAAATTCAGTTTTTCTTCTAATAACAATAGTTCATTTCTTTTTTTATTAATTTGAATTTAACAGATTTTTTTAATACGAGATTAATTGCAGCAAAGCAACAATTTACCTCGTTTAATATAAGATTATTTTACAATGGAGCCTTTGCGCGTTTTTCATTATAACTTTGAAAAATATGTCTTTTTTGAACTAATATTCTGCTTTATCTATTTGTTAAAATATTTTTTTTAACCTCAATATCACAAACTTTCCAATCGAAATTATTTACATATGGCCAAAATTAATAAAAACTTACTAAGAATTATACAACAATTATATGTTAAAAATTCATCACAGAGCATCATTCAACAGGATGAAGAAACTTTTTTTTTTAATTTTTTTTTTTACTAAAATCTCTTTTCATTTAAATGAAATTATTAAAAGAAAAAAGAGAGAAGAAGAGCAAATTAGGAAATCAATGTTGCTTTCCAAATAGGAACTATCTATTTTTATAAATACAAAATACCACGATGTTCTATTTACAATTTTTCAAAAGACCTCTGTTTTCCCTATTTCTTATTTTTTTCTCTAAAAAAAATCATTTGAGTATGCAGACAAATTGAAAGAATTGTAGATTTACTAAAAAAAAAGAATTTGAACAAAATAGAAAGAGGAGTTGGAAGGATAATATTTGTCTTGTTTTCTTTTATATTACGTATACAGTGTAGTTTAGTAAAAATGTCTCAATTTATGGGCAATTTTTAAAAATAATATTTCAAAACTTTAAAAAAAAACCTAAAAAGGTTATTTTTTTAAGATAAAGACAAGAATAAGGATAAAGACAATTGAGATTAAATCATAACATATAGAATATAAAACAAAAATTAATATATATTTTTGCAGAAAAAAAACAGATAATTTGTGTTAAAATTTAATCAAAAGCGCCTGATATTGAGACATTAGCACTTCCCCACGCTGTATATTTAATTTTATTTACTAAGAAGAACTTCTTATGCATTTTTCTTTACGTTGGGTGACAGATTCATTTTAAAATATTTTAAACAACACTCCATTTTCCAAACTCGCGCAATTTAATCAGTTTTTATTCCTCTCTTGTTCAGCAACCTTTTCCCAATTCTTTTGAAATTCGCACAATGTTTAACCTCACTATTCAATGACCTATATAACTAGTTAACATTACTTTTTTTTCAATAATAATTTTCTCAATGAATTTATATTCATTTACCTTTTCATTTAAATTATTTTTAAGAGTACCTTTTCATGATTTCTTTTTTAAATGTAATAATCGTTGTTTCTACGGCTTTTTTGTTTTTTTTTTTTTAATATTTGTTGGTATTTTCTTTCTTCCTGGTTTAAATTTTTCGATTTTTTCAATGCAATGTAGTTTCTTTTAAAAGTTTGATATATAATGAAATTGGAGATAATTGGTTTCATGATTTTTTTTCACGGTATATAGTTTTGGTTAAATATCGTCTAAAAACTTTAGACTAATATCTTTCTTTTTTTGCTTATTGTGTCGGTAAAACTTTTCATTCTATGTCTTTGTTTTATAACTTCGTCTATTTTGTCATACATTTTCATCATTTCAAAATCGTGGTAATAAATACTCATCACTACAATTTATTAAGATAAAAAATCAATTTTTACATTTTTATTCTTTTGGTCATAACAATTTTTGTATATACAATTTTTTCATCTTGTATATAAGAATTTTTTCAATTTATATCATTTCTATTTCTCTATTTTTTTCTTCGCTTTTAATAAATAAACTTTTTTTTTAAAACTTTTTATCCTTCAATCTAATAAACAACATATTTTCATCATCTTTTTTATTAATGTACTGTTTCATTTTCTATTTATCTCCTTTCTCCCTATTTCCCTCTCTCACCCCTCTCATTTTAGTCAATTAAATCTTCAGTTTAACAATTTTTTCTTCTTCTTTGTGAATGGCTTTTAAGGCAGAGCAACATAAGTAATTCTTTATTTTTTTTTTAATATCATTTCTTTTTCATTTATAATATATTGAATTTTACAATTTTATCTTTTTTTCTTCATCTGTATATAATGTCACCTAGTTTTTTTTTAATTACATTTTATATTTTCTCTATATGTTATGGACTTTCATCTTTTTTTTTGGTATATAACATTGTGAGTTGTGTTTATTGTGAGAGACGTTAAAATACTTTTTTGTGATTTTCTGAGTTGCCTAAATATTTATGGAACTCCCGAAATAAAAATAATTTCCATGCAATTGAAAATGTATTTTCAGGCAGAAAAATATATTTGAGCGACAAACTTCCACAATTCTTTCTTTTCTTTTTCTTTGAAAATTATTCTTAAAGCAATTTTAATTTGTAATTATACTCTGCTTATAGGAAGACCATAGTTTGTGATAAATTTGATGAAGAACTTGTTCAACAAATTAATTCAATTAAATGTCAATTTTAAAGACAAAGTTCTAAACTCTATTCCCAAAATATATGGTTTCTATCTCAGATATTATAGAACTTCAATGTGATATTTAGGATGTTTCTAACTTCTTGGATCATTAAGCAAACAATCATTGCCGACTGATGAAATAAATTTTACTTTTCTGACAAAAAATATATTTTGACTTTCTCTTCAGCTGTTTTAAAGTTCTTTTATTCTTTTTGTCTTTTCGCAATGTCTTCATCAAATTTTTTTACTTGAAGCAAAATTAATCTCTAAAATTAGTTTGCAAAGCACTTAAAGTTGTTTGTTAATTAATAATGCTCTTGAGTTGTAGGAAAATAAACAGCTTCTGCTGAATAATAAATTTCAAGCTTTCTTTGGCAACAAAATATTTATAAAAATATAATTTGTTGAAAGTAAAATCGCTAAGAAGCTAATAAAAGAGAAAAATATAATAATTAAATGTTTTTTTTTAATGAGTGTATATTGGACTTACAAACTAGAAGCGTATAACAATTATCTTTTATATATATTTTCTTTATTAATTCATACATATAAAAAGGATGTATTTTCTATTTTCACCATTGTAATGTATAGTTACCAGTTAATAAATGGCTCTATAGTTTATAATTTTCATTCTTTTGCTATATTTGCTTGTTTTTCAGTTTTTTATTCATCTTACTTTTCAGTTGTGAGTCTCACTTCTCATTTTCTCTGCCCTGCAAATAAACTTTTTCCTTTTATTACAACGTTATAACACACAATTCTTTTATATTTTTTTTCACAAGTTTTTTTTCTTTGTGGTTTTTCCATCTTTTCCCATTAAATGCAATATTATGTATATAATATAACGCTATTACAATAAAGATAAAATATAAACGCGAATGATTTTTCAATGAAACGTATGCATGACATGCTTTTGTTAACTATATTTTATTTTTTCATTTCTTTTTTTTGTATATAGTGGCAAAAATTTTGAATTGTGAAAAAAATGTTTTTTTTTAGTGAATGCAATGTGAAAAGAATGATGTGAAAATGATGGAATTTTCTTCCTATTTTTCTTCAAATTCTATATAAGTTTTTTTTTTCATTATATATCAGAAAAAACATTTTGTTTATGTTTTCGGGGTTATACAAGATTTCTCATCTCATCTTTGTCATATACCAAAGTTAAATATTATATTTAACTATTACATTCTTCACTTATTTACATTACTTTGAATGCAATTAACATGTTTTGTTTTCGCTTCATTTATCATCAATAATCTTACTATGAATTAAATGAATTTGAAAAATTACGAATTTATCATCATCTCTGTAATCAGTAACATCTACAAATATTGCTTATTGCTTTGGATTTTTTCTTTCAGTATTTTGTCTTTTTTTATTCATCCAATATCGCGTGAAAAAATGTTTCTCACAAAACTTATATGAAAATTTGAATTTTATTCTTTTTTTTCGATCTTTTAAATATTTCACTTTTCTTATTTTCTTGCGGAATTGATTTAAAAAATGGGAATCATTCCAATTTATAGTGATTTGAAAGTTTAATGAAAGAACAGGAAATATCAAGGGAAATATATAGTTTGTAGCTAAAATATCAAATTTGGGTGGGAAAGACAACCTTGCTTTACTCTTTTTCTTTAAATATAAATATTTTGTATCATCGTGAGTTATATATATGTACGTATAGGCAGAAAAAGAGATCAGAGAGAGAGAGAGTGGATTTTAAATATAGAACTAGACGAGGGTTTTGTTTTCCATGAAAGAGGGGATAAAGTTTGTGGGATAGTTGAGGGAACTGTTTGAAAATATTTTATGCAATTTTCTCTGTTCATTCCTGGGGGAGCTTTTTGATAAATTCCATCTTCTTGCATTTGCAGGAAAGTCCATTTTCTCACCACTACCCCCTTATCATTATTTAACCTCTCACGCTGTATGTTTTTCTTAAACTTTTTCAAGATGTAAAGCAATATAGAAGCAGTTTAAATATTAAATCACTTTCTCCAAAAAAGCTAAACTCATAGATTTCCATCCACTGAAATGACTCAATAAATAAATCGAATGGAAATTTGTACTTTTTTTATTATATATGTATTTGCGATTTCACTTCAACTTTGCGTTATATTTGCTTATCTATGACATAATTCAGTATATATAGCGACAGTGATAAGAGAATTCTTAGAAGGAGATGCCATTTTTTTTCTTCTCAAAGGTAACATTTTCCATCATTTCAAGTGGCGCCAATTTAAAAAAAAAAATGTCGATTTTACATTCATACCAAATATGGGTGGTGAAAAGGGAAAAATATATTATCAGTCCCCAAGAATACAGTTTGTAGCAAAAGTATAAACGCATTGGAGGAGAATTATGGGAGTTGTGGCACCTCTTTCTTCTTTAATGATAATTTTGAGATATTTAAAGACAAGTAGATGCCTTTATTTTGATATATGGTTAATTTAAAATTTATTAAATAAAAATAAAATAGTTGGACGCCTCATAAATTGAGATTTTGTCTGTTTTAAAATAAATTTGAGAATCCCTATAGCAACCAGGCGCCTCCATTGTCATATGTAATTTATTATAACTTATTTTTAAATTATTTTTAATTTTTTTCTCGAGTTTACTACAAAATTTTACGTCAAGAAATTGAGTCTTAATCATTTATAAAAATCTTTATTAACCTGTTCAGAAATTTTTAAGATAAAAATAAAAAAAATTAAGTATTAAAGACAAAGGAATATCTCTTCATAATTCAAAAAATCATAAATATTTGATAAATCAACAGCTATTAATTAATTTAAAAAAAAACCTATTCTGATCCACAAAAAATCGAATCGTAAAATATTCCACAAGATTTCTTTTTAAACTTCGTCACAGAACTTTTGCAACGCACTGTATTCCATAGTTAAGTTGCAGGTATAGCGTTCCAAAAGGATAATAATAAATTGAAGTTATGTAGAAATAAAATGAATAATAGAGGATTTTTCTCATTTACTGCTCCTGAATTATTAATCATGCTATACAAAATTGATACATTCTCATTTCTCATACCCATTTCATCTTCCACACACACCGCTTTTTACCCCACTCGCTTATGAAATATGTTTTGTAATAGAGACAAAGTTAGTAAATCACAAGTAAAGTGCCGCTAGTGTCGCAATTTGTGTTTTTTTTTCAATAAGTTAAGAACATTTTTCATTTTTTAAAGTTGAGTTTTTTTCAATTTTTTTCGTTCTCTTTTTTTTTCCTTTAGTTTAATATAGCAATATTTTTTTCATTATTATAGAGAATAAGAGGAAGAATATTTCGAAGAATGGTGGAATTCAATACTTTAACTTCTTTTTTTTTGTCTTTTATTTTTTAAGAAAATGTTTTTTTTTGCTAATTCGACTACGTTTTTTTCTCTTTGTCAGTCATTTTTGACAATATATGACTCCTTTTATATAAATATTTGCACTAAATATTTTTTTTTATTAAATAGAAACGTTTTTTTTTATTCTGCAGCTCTTATATTGTTGCCATGTTATATTTTCGCTTTTTTGATGAAATTTGAAGCTGACTAATGTTTTAGATTTTTTTTTTGCAATTTTAATTTAATGTCTCATCGTTTTTTTTCCTATCCGCGCCGCAGAGCTTCGAACGAAAGGAAATTCTTTCTATATTGATTGTTTTTCATTTATAATATAATAATTCTTTTTTTTTTTTACTATTTGACATTATAAAACAACTCTTTTTTTATATACTTTGTTTAATGGCTATTTACGCGAAATTTAACTCCTTCAACTGCGACTTGGTGTGTATACGCGAATGACATTTTAATGGAACACTATTGAATGCAGTTTTGCTGAGCAAAAGTAGCATTTTCACGCAAGAATTTTAAACCATCCCGCAATATATTTTTTTTCTTCGGGGCCAATCGCTTTTGTTTGCTGAGAAAATTTTTCTTTCAGCTGCATCAATCGATTGGTGAATAATACTTCTGCAGACACTGGAGATTTTTTTTATATTATGTTGGAATCATTATGCGGGGAGGTTCTTCTTCTTTTATTTGGTATTTTCTTTTAGTTTGGGGGAAAATGCTGGGCGAATGGTGGGGTTCCCTATTTCCATTTTTTTTGTTTGTTTTTTGTATGTGTTCAAACTTAAACGGGGCACTCAATGAAATCGTACTCGAACATAAGAGACACGGCGACGAAGACAAAGTACAGCAAGAACATGGTTAGGCCGAGACTTTTGTTCATTCGCCATCGGAAACAGGCAATCGACAGGATGACAAATAATAACATCATAAATAAAATTGTAATTGAACAAACCATTCCGACCGAATTCACTGTGACCGGTTGTCCATAAATTATGCCATACAGCAGCCACGGCACTGGCAATCTAATTGTCCGTTGAGGTGTACGTTGCGGGGGTGGTGGGTACGTGATGTTCAGCAGATCCATTTGCAGCAGCAACACACATGAGGGGTTGGAAAGGCCAAGAAAGAGAATTTATACAAGGGTTAGTTGCGCAATTTCATTTCCGATACATCAAGCAACTTGAGAATAATATTCCATTAATGATGCAATCACAGTTGGAATGCAAACATCTACTAGGCTTTCTCCCCCACATAATGTAGTGTATGCTATAAAATTTAACGTGATTGCTACAATTTTATGCACACACATGCTGCTGCTATTTTACTTTGTGTAAAACATCACCCACGTTTGCTTGTACATAATTCAATAAATACGTCACTCACACGCTGAATTTTTAAAATTAATAATTTTTTTTATTTACATCTGATAGTAAAAATGCATCCTGCTTTTTAATTTCGGGCAGATGACGGTTTAAATGGATGTTGTTTAGAGAATTTTAATGTCATTTATATGTTTTTTTTGTACATATAAGAAAGCTTTCGGAGCTTTCACGAAAGATGGATCAATAGTAAATCCCGAAGAAAAGCTTTAAGTAATTTTGAAACTAACAATTAAAAAACGACTTAAATTAAACGTCTTAATATTGATAAAAAAAAGTGATTTACCCGTTTCTGTATGGAAAAATCTTTCAAAAGTGGAAACAAATTAGGATACATGTAATTTTGAAGAGTATTAAAAGAGAAAAAGAAATCGTCAAAAAGACTTCAAAGTTGTAAAAAAAAAAGTTGCATATTTTTGTCCAATTTTTTCTTTTATTTTCTACAAGATTACGCGTTTCGTGATTGTTTTCTCAAATAAGAGACTGCTCTATACTAAATCGGATAAACTCCTTTAGATAATTTGCATCTCATGAAAGAGTTTAAAATTAAATATGAGTTAAATGTTTTTCAGGGCATAAGAATTATTTGGGAAGAAAAGTTAATTTCTTTCCTGACAGTCATCAGACTGAAAGGGAAGTCGAGAAGAATGACCTATTTTCTTCAATTTTCTCCCTGTCAACGACTGATAATAGCTTAAAATGAGCATAAAGCTCAAGAAAAGTATTTACTTCCCCTTTATTGTAATCTTCTTGTTCTCGAGAACATCAATTTAATAAATAATATTAATACTCTTAAAGCCAATATGCTACATTGGAGGCTATTAAAAAGCATTTAAAAGGCTCTTTGGGCTCATTACTAATTGGTAAATGATTTTTTTTTAAATAAAACAAAAAAAAAGTTTAAAATACGTTAGGTACGAAAATTGTTCTATTTGCATAAATTTAAAACATTTATTTATGTTGTGAAAATATTGCATTTTCATTCAAAACGTGACCCAAAATGCGTTTTCAGTACAAAATGTATTGATTTTATCAATAAAAATAGTCCAACAATGATTCCAAAAACTTCCCAGACAATAATTTTTGATGGTTGAAATGATTTTTTTGACGTAATACGTAAAGTGCAAAGCATTTCAAATCCATCATACACCGTGCAGAAAAGGTACTTGAATTTTCAAAGGTCGTGGAAGCTTTTGTCATGTGGATGGGTTTTGTCAGCTTTCTTTTTCCTATTTTAAAATATTTTTCCCAATAATGCGAAAGCATGAAGGATATTTTAGCTTTTGAGCACTTACCCTACGGTGACGTCGAAAATGTTGCTACCCACGGAACTAGAGACAGCCATATCACCGAATCCCTTTCGGGCCACGATCACGGATGTAATGAGATCCGGAATTGAGGTACCTGCAGCTAGGAAAGTCAGACCCATCACCTGAAATTTAAATGCAAAAGGATTAATTTTTAGGATTTTACAGGAAATGTCCTTTCTCTAGTTTCATAGGTGTTATATGGTTTTGAAAAAAAATTGCAATGCAGAATGTTACCTCTGGTGGAATGCGGGCAGTGTCACCGGCGACGTTGGCCCACCACACCATCAAGTACGAGTAGGCAGCAATCCATACAATTGAGCCGATAAAGGTCACCGGAAAGAACCTCTTCCCTCGCGGTGTTCTCGTGTCGGGGAGCGTTAACCAGAGTGGAAAGAGGATGGGGGCCACTAGCAAATATGTTATCCGCTTTTTCCCTGTACTAGGCCACGACATACTGAGCGCCTCTGGCTCCTCCTCAATCTCATTTCCCTGTTGTAATAGATAACCCTTAAATAACAAAAATAAAACGGAGAAAAAAGACAACAAATCGGTCAGTTAGATGAGGGGAAGAGTTCACGCATCTTGATTCTCCTGTTTATTAGCTTAAAAAAAGAAAGAAGACGTAAAAGTTGATAAAAGTGGACAAACTTTTGGCACACACACATATAACATGATAAAAAGCTGCATGTCGAAAAATTACAAGAAGCCACTCATGGGGGAGGTAAAAATGGCACACGAAATATACGTGATCTGTAAGTGCTTTTTGAGGGCGGAGAGGGTGTGAGAGAAAAAGTACTCGAAGGACATTAATTGGTTGGTTACATCCTGATGGCTTTTCTCCAACTCTTCGCATATCATGTGGTTTTATGTGGTAGCACTCTCCATGGGAAAAGTACGCAGGCAAATTCATAAACATAACATTGTAGACAGAGGACTCACTTCTCGTACATTGGTGGAGTAATCCACATTAGCTCTAATGAAATTTTTTATGGCATAGTATCACTTTAAAAGAAACAATTACAAACTCCACAAGAACGTGATTTCTCCTATGGGGAAAGTAATTTGTTATTAAGCGAGCTGACCCATACTCCCACGTTTCTTTCATGTGCAAAAACTTCTCTATGTTGCAAGAAAGTTTAAGAGCACAGTGGCAGCTTTCAGCGTCATATCGTTATAACCTTATCAAACAAGGTCAGTTGTGCCAATAAATGGGAAATGATATCCTTTAAAAGTTTTTAAATTAATTTATTAACTTTGATGATAAATATTATTTTCAAATTCACCGGCAACATAAGTAGCTCCAAAAATGAATTAATATCTACTCTCAAGGTAAACTAAAAGAATCTATACTTTACTATGCAAGGTCTTGTGTAACTTACAATTTTTTATCCGAGATGAGGCATTAGAAAGCTATCAAATTTTCCTCTTCAAAGTTTATTAAGTGAAACAGAAAGTCCTCGTTTTTTTTTTGTATACAAGTTAATGGGTTAACAAAGTCACTTACTATTTAGCTTTAATATATGTGTTTTATTTTATATTAGCTTTATTTATATTAAAAGTTTCAAAAGCCACCTTATCTTGCGATAAATTAAGATCTCTGCAGCAGTGTTAATATTTAACATGCAATGTAAGCACCACAAGCAGCATCCATGGAATAATTTTCATGGAATTGTGCAAGCTTGAGGTAAAGTTTTGTGGCTAAAAGGGGAGGGGAGGGGTGAGTGTCGCATCTAAAGAGGATCCCTTAATGGAGCACCAACTTTTACAGCCACACTTTCGACTAATTTCTGTGTGTATGACACTCTCAAAACCTCCATGAGGACGTTCTTAAATGCATTAGTGGGGGCTGCATTTTATGCTCAAATTTCTTCAATGACCATTTAATGGCATCACCTAAACTCACTCAAGTTTTCCTGATAGAACCAGCATGACACTTTTTCCCCGCAATAAATGCGATCTTCCACGGTGATGGAGTGAAAATTGCAAATGGATGGTCAAGAGGGAAGTTTACTTTAGAAGAGCTTTCCCTGATAAACATCTTTGTATATACAAAAAGGTTTAAAATATCATGTTGGGTATATTTTCATTTTGAAGCTTTATATTCATTGAAATTCAAGTTGAAATTTAAGGAAAACTCCTATTTTGCTCCTTGTTGTGTTAAAAGGTGATTTTTGCATTGAAACATAGAGTAAATTTATATATAACAAACTATGTAAAGAAACATCAAAAGCTCAATGGCGGAAGTTTCGAGTTAAAAAGACCTCTCTGGTACTTGCCAAGAGAAGAAAATTTTACGAGGTGATATTATATCTTTCATATTATGTATGTACATAGCAAAAGCTCTCTTTGAGTGAGAGTTATTAAAAAGGATCATTCGAGAACAAATTGTCCACATAAAATAAGCATTATTTTTACATAAATTCTATCTTCTATTCTTATCTTGACCTGAAAAATTGATCGAAAAATGAAACTTGCTGAAAGTTTTGTTGATAAAAAAAAAAGAAAAATTATCCAATTATTTAAAATGTTATTTCGACATAATAAAATACGTTTTTGTAGAATTAATATTTTTTTATCGAATTTATAAAATATTTGTTTAGAAAGTTAAATATAGCGAGGGCTGCATTGTAAAACCGGCTAAGTCGGTATGAGCTCCGAACCGACTTAGCCGGTTTTACAATGCAGCCCTCGATAGGTGATATAAGAATTTCTCTTTAAGAATAAGAATTTTTCAAATTTAAAAGTAAATAGACTTTTTATTTTATAATTTGTAGGTATGACTTCAAAAAAAGATACAAAACATGCTTTAAGACAATTTAAAATTTTATTTTGAAAACTACTCTCAAAACTCTTGGATTATTAACAGCATTAAAAGCCATATGTTTGGAATTAGTATAGAAGTGAAAATTTCTTAGTAACAGCCTTGGTTTTAGCAATAATCGATGATGCTTTTCAAAGTTAATTACAAATTCCCTTCTGAGAGAAATATCTATGAGAGGTGTCTTCCCAGAAGTTATATTTATAATACTTGGTATAGTAGAACCTACTCACATATTTTCATCGCAACTACATTATAAGTTATTTCCTCCTTAAATCCTATTAAGTTTCTCCTACAAAACTCCCAACATTTGCTTCTTCCTACAAGGAAATTATTCCACCAAGGATTCCAGATGGAAATCACATGGAAATTCTCTACTAGCTATTCCTGCTTATAGCACAGAGACATGCTGCTTGAGAAATAATCAAAATAATCAATTTTACATATATGGTTATGTATCTACATTATGTTTTATGCGCATATAAAATGATTTTTTTAAAAGATATTTTATAGGAATTTCACAAAAATATAACTTGTAGAAGCTTCTGAATACGTTTTTATTTATTATTAGGACATTTCGAAAGTTTTCTTCTCTCTTCATCATTATTTATTCTTTCATTAATTTCAATGACCTCATTTTGAGAAATCAACTTTTTGCAACATCCCGTATTAATGAAACTTGCCAATTTGACAGGGAACCAATTAAATTCTCTGGTAATGTGATATTTTGTTAGGATTTCTTGTAAAGCAAATATTATGATTTCTATGAGATACGAGCACAAGAATAATCATGAGTTATACATACAATTAACGTTTAAAAGCATATATTATTTGAGGCTAATTTAGTCTTGAAATTTATTGTTTAGATTGGAATAAGATGAAGATGGAGGAATGAAATTAACGTTAATGTCTTCTGGTACGTTTATAATTACCTACAATCAATTAGTGTTGGTGGGGATATAAATAAAATTTTGAGCATTAGGTAATATTTTATATATGTCGCAAAATTGGCTTGAATTGACAAAATAAAGAGTACTTAATGGGTTGCAGCAATGAATGCTTGAAATACTCTCTCTCTCTCTCTTTAAACAAGAAGATTTTATTATATAATTCAATTTGTAATAATTTATTTAAAATACAAACATATGATGAATGTTAAAGAATGTACCTAATTTTATCTTTTAATTAAATAATCCCGAATGTACATAATATATTCCATTAAATTACAGAATCTTTTATTGGGTCAATAAGTAATTAGTTTGGTCAGAAAATAAGCAAATAAAATGCAATGTTTGATGATCAAACAGTACGAGAGTTTAATTAATTTAGGATTTTTCTGTAATGATTTGCGCATTAAATTTTTACTCGTCAAACTTTTATTGATTTAGCATTGAAAAGAACAACAATAGTGCTCAGCTATTGATAATAAATTTTCATTTTTTAGAGGACTTTTTGAGACGTTGCTCACGTTCATGTTGCCAATGGGAATTTCTTCAAAAATTCTTTAACAAATTTATCAACATTAAGTTGTGTTTTTTTTTCTTCCACCACAACTCTATGGAAGAAAGCCACGTGATACTAAAATTGTCTCAATAAACCAATGAAATTTTGTCCCATTACATTGAGCATCGCTCGTGGCCTCAAATGGATAAAAATCCCAAATAATCGAAGCAAAATAAATAAATAGAAAATACGGCAAGGGGTTGGGGGGGTTGATTGTCTCCCATTCGTTATGTAGAGAGTGGTGAAATTACAAAGTGGGAAAATACGTGACTTGACCCGAAGTATTGGATGTGGGTCCGGCATATATTTTTTGGCATTCTTTCAGAACACCATATTTCCTTATATATGCCACCATAGTGCGCGCCTTCTCTCAGTCACACCACTGCATGATACAACCCGGGTTATATTGGATGTGATGGGAAAATATTAAAATGCCTCATGAATTATGTGATGTGGATGTGCATTCAATATAGTGCTCGGGAGGGTGCCTGTGTGGCAGATAAAAGACAAAATAATAAAGTGCAGTCAGCAAGGAAAAATTTCAGCTCTCTATCTGGAATTGCTTCCTAAAGCTCCGGCAGAGATTGTCCAGCAACGTAAGCATACGTAAGAAAGAAAGAAAAAACACAGCAAAAGCTCCTTCATTTTCCATTCCAATATCCTTTATAGCGGGTAGAGGAATTGTCGTAAAGCAAAGAGGGGTGGAAAAAAACTAAATATGCGCAATGCTGTAGAGATTTAGCAGAGATTGGCGAATCCCATATACATATAATAGAAAGTGACTTTGAAGGTGACGATAGAAGAGGGAGGACAAACAGACGAGACCAAGTGCGCTTTGTAGAAGGATGTGAGAGTGGTGGAAGGAGGTAGGAAAAAAAATTTTTGTTGTTGTGGCAGAAAAGCTCTACACGAGGACTCACCGAATCGAGTCGCGTATCTATATTTCCATTAGGACGATCGCTAGCTAATGTCGTTTCTTTTAGGTTAATCTTAACGTGATTTGCGGCTGTGGAGGTGGCAGCTCCTCTTTGTGGTTTCGTGGCGTCCAGAAGCACTTTGAGGGAGGCAATGGCATGCAATTGTGTCGCTTTTTCATCCACTTTGCCTGCAAAAAAAAGAGAACAAAGTTAGAAAAAAATAACACCCTTCATCATGGCGTCACATAATATAATTTTTTATGTATTCTCACATAAACACATGCGGAATTTAATGGGTCTAGAGCGGAGCTTTTTTTTCACCCCATGCGCCCCTTCACTATGGCAGCGAGTTCCTCATCCCTCCCAAGAAGTAAAGCCAAAAAAAAGCCTCCTAGAAAGCAGTAGCCTCTCATCCCCATTGAATTGTGAATTCAAAGAGACACCAGAGATTTGTGGAAAGTCAAGAGGTCAAAAGGCATCGCAAGTCCTCCGTGGAAAGGACATTTTCTAAAGTTGCTTATGGCGGAGGATTTAGGTGGGGTATATTGTAAGAGAAGAAACATCAAACAAACTTAAGTGGACAAATTTTGTTCTTACTTCAAATTGATCGACCCCATTCCCTTGAGATCGAAATGTAGTTTTTGCTCTCCCAAAAATTTCAATGCCTTTTCCAACAAAATCATAATTCAATGGCAAATAGAGATGGACCAAATTAATTTTCACTTTGATTTCAGAGAGATATTGCCCACACTTGTGGTTGACCAAATAGAAAATCCATTTTCACAAAAACCTCAGAGGCATTATTAAAAAAAAGATTTTCATTTTCACTTTTATTACCATGAAAGGGATGAAAAATGTGAGTGGAGCGTCAGAATTCAAATACCATTGGTTTTTCAAATACAATTCGTTTGATCAAAAATTTCTATTTAAAATTCAGTTTAATTAAAAAAATATTTCATGACTATTTCACAGTATGCATACATAGTTTTTATGATTAACTTTAATTATAATTTAATGGTTGAGCAATAATTAATCTGTGTGGTTCCGGGACTCTCTGTATTGCAATCAAAGCAATTTTTTAACTGAACTGGTTTTTTCAAATAATTTGTAATTAACTTCGTGTGATATCATTAATATATTGTAGGAATCAGGAAAGAGTTTTTGATATGTATTAAAAAAAATTATAAAAAACAAAACTATTTATAAAATTTTCCGTAATTTTTAGAAAAATAAAAAAAAAAGCTTTACAAAGCTTTTAAATACCTACAAATATAATATCCGTATCTCTTCCGTTTTCCATATTGCTATATATAGAAATTTTCATTTCAGTTTATATATATACCTAGATATGTAAAACATTACATAATTTATCTATATTATTTTCACATCTATTAAAATAACACAGAAAATTCAATCTGCAATTTAATTTATTATTTTGAAAATCCTTCACTCGATAGTTAGCTTTAGCAATAAACTTAACTATATTTATTAGAATTCCTGTGACGAATCTTCTTGATTGAGTGAGTATTCACTACGTTATCCCAAGCGTGTGTTTGGCATCTTTATTTCGTCAGCTACTGCACCGTGCAGTTTTGCAAGAGATAAACCAATCCCACTCACACTGTAGTGATTCTTTCTCTTGACACTCTGACTATTTAGCAAAATTTGGGAATATTTTTATTTATTTATATTTTTATAGCTACTTTTTCGAATCTCTTACGCTTATGCATATCATGGTACAATAAAAGTAATCTATGAAATAATCTTATTGTGTTCATTTAGCGTCGTAATAAAATATAACAACTCATAGATAAGACTTTGGGAACAGTTTGATAGGGAAGTGGGGCGTGTAGTTGTGGCCCTATCATAAAATCATAAAATAGAGAGATTTTGATGGAATGCAAGAGCTGTGGGGCTTTGGAGAAAGTGAACCAAATGCTAAAGGAGTGTACACAAAAATGTGTGGGAGTTGAATCGTGAGGAACTCGCAAGTTTCGTGGATAAAAGAGAAGTATACGGTTGAATTTCAAAGAAAAAGCAACATTGCTTCTTTGAGCTTCAGAGCTTCTGCACACAGAAAAAAAGAAGCCAGCAATGAAGGAGAAAGAAAAGAGATAAAAAATATATTCAACTCACCATCATGAAGTGGATCAATGGTGTGTATCATCAATTGCAACAGTCCGTGGCGGAATTTGGCGCCTGTCACTGTACTCGTGCCAGCACTGGTGCCAGTGGCTCCGCTACTCGATCCAGGTGGCCCAGATCGACTTTCGGACGCAGCCCTAGAAGTAACTGAACCTCCGGGCTGGGTTGCCATTGACGTTTCAGATGAATTGGCCGCATTGCCCTGCAGTTCAAATGTCTGATTATTCTGTTTGACGTTGAGGGTTGGAACATACAAAAGAGAAAATGCATCTAATTTTACTCAATTATGTACACCGAAGCCGAACCACAAAGCAAACTATGGGAGAGAGAGAGTTTATGATAAGAAGGGGGAGATGGTTTATGAATTTTTATACATAATATTTATTTATAAAATAGCTATACACTTATTAAAAAAACATTTATTATTTTCTCAAGTATACCATCATAATTATATTTAAAACATGTATGGTAAATATTATGATGTTAATATGTGTATGTGGTGTGGAATGGAAAGAAATATGTGTGTGTATGAGAGAGGTCCTTAATCTACGTCATGGTAATATGAACACTGATTTCTTTATCCTTGATTTGTAACACACTGATTTTCTTTTTTGGCTTTCACCCTGCAAATGATAAGCATCTCAATTTGGTAAATGGCTCTTTAATTATTTACCCCCAAACACATACACTCTCTGCCCCAATTTTGGATTTATTCGCCCGAGAAAATTGCCCGAAAATCTATTAATAGACGCAATACTAATTAATTTTTCAACATCAATAGCAGTGATTTTTTTCCAAGTGTAAAAAAATAATCATTGCTATTTGATTGTATAAAAGCTCTTGATGTATTTTGGATAAATATGCATGCCCATGAAAATGTCAATATATAGTTTTCCTATTTGATTTATACATTCCCAGGTTGTCCCCTACAAAACTCAATTTTAGCACTTGTTCAATTGCAAACCAACCCCGAGGGTATTTAGAACATAGCGAATACAGGAGAATGGTTAAAACAAAACCCATGACATAAAATTTTCATCACGTTCGCGATAGAAAAATCAGTGTTTTAGGAGGATTATTTAACTGGATGAATTTTTCACACCAAAAACATTCTACAATTCGGTTTTATTGTAAAAGGATTTATGTTTATATTCCATCTGAATATTCAGGTATCTTCATATGTGCCGTCTTTTTCATGCACAAGACTTTTATTTTTCTGGCACAATTCCAAGAATATTTAATAACAACTCGTTGTCTTTATGTGAATGCCTCAGCTGCTTTAATGGTACCAAGGGGCATAAATTTGATCTTTTAAGATGATCTGAGTAGTAGACAAACACAAGTCTTGGGATTAATTCATTGGAATTTTCGGGGAAAATACTTATATGAAACGTAAAGACTGAAAAGTTTACAAAAAATTTAAGATTTTTGGTTTTTTGGCTCATTAAAAGTTTTTTTTATCTATTTTGTCTTATATGGAATTCAACTTTTAAGAGCCAAAGCTCAGAAACAAAAAGCTCTTGAACAAACGGTTACACACAGCTCCAAAATCAACGAATAATCTAATTGTGAGAATTAAACTTGAAATTAATTAATGTTGAAGTTTGGAGCTTAATTTAACCTAATTTCAAAAACAAGTGATTGTTATTAAAAAGTATTTGAACATTTTATTACATAATTCAATATTAGTTTCAAATATGAAAAATTGTTAAATTTTTCAATAAATTTCCTTTGTAATATTTTACACCTATTTTTGATTTTTTAGCTGTGATTCTTTCTTCAAAGAAGCACAGCTTCTGTGTACACTCCAAAATGCAAAGTCGTCAGATCGGGCTCAAACTTGGGATGAGCACGAATTAGGGTCCCCACATTCCAAAAAACGTATGCGCCAAAAATTTTTCCGGCCGGCCGTCCGTCCGTCCGTCCGTCCGTCCGTCCGGAACCTTTTGCTAAATTACAAGAGAACGGTGATAGATAGACACTTGCGGTCAACGGCAAAGTTCATATATCGGGTGGAAGACATCCGATTATGATGTCAAATCCAATCTCCCACCCCCCCGTCCGCCATTTTGAATAACCTCAAAATTTTGTTTTCGCTATATCTCAGCCCCTGTAATAGCTAAAAATCTGAAATTTTTATATGTTGTAGGGGCCATCAATACCTTTCCAACGATACCTCATTTTTGAAAATCGGTCAAGCCGTTTAGTCAATATGGCCGCCACAATTTTTCATCGAAAATCGGCCATAACTTGAGAACGGCTTGACCAATTTTGATCAACTCGGGCTCAAATGAAAGATATTAACGAGCCCTACAACCGCTCGGAACATTGCAAGTTCAAAAAATGACCGCAAGTGGCGCTAAAATCGAAAACAAAATTTTCGATGAGTTTTCGATGAATATCTCGAGCACCGCTTTATAGAATTGCTTCAAATTTTGATATGTTATAGCTGACTATATTATCTAGCTCTATGCCAAAAATGAAGAAAATCTATGTAGCCGTTCCGGAGATATCGCGTTTTAAAGTTAACATGTCATATCTTGATTTGCATAAGACCAGCCCCGCGAAGCGGGGCGTTTTATATATACACACTATACACATATAAAAGTAAAGTAAAATATATATAAATGCATAGATATATACATTATATATACATATAAAAATGCAAAGATAAATATTAAATAAAAATATAGCATGGATGGAACAGTATAAAGCGAAAGAACGGTAAGTAAAACTTACGGGCTGTGATTCTTTCTTTGTCAGTGAAATGTGAAATTGACGGAAAATTGAGGATGGGCAAATTTGGAGGAAGGCTTTCTCGCGTACCGAATCACAGCCAACGCCCACGATTAAGGCTTCTCACAAATTATCTGCGCGTTGGCTGTGATTCGGTGCGCGAGAAAGCCTTCCTCAAAATTTGCCCATCCTCAATTTTCCGTCAATTTCACATTTCACTGACAAAGAAAGAATCACAGCCCGTAAGTTTTACTTACCGTTCTTTCGCTTTATACTGTTCCATCCATGCTATATTTTTTTTCTCCAATGACTTTTCCAAAGCTCGAGAAAATAATTTATGACAAATAAATGAAAACAATACAAAATGCTTAAATTAGCAATTTTTTTTTATAAATAAAATAAAATAAAATAAATTAAATTTGAGGAAATATCTCATGAGGCGTTTTGTTTGTAGAGTGCGGCTGTATGTGAAAATTTTAATTGAAACAAAAACGAGGAGAGGGTGTTTTATGATACATGAATATTCAGAGAATTAATTACACAGTAGATTTATTATATGTATAGGTATCCTAAATTACTCAAAATGTTCACCTTATCAGTGAGTGAAATTCTCCAGACAAATATCCCTTGAGTTTCATTATTTTTGTTGCAACTATTTACCTTTTGTGGTGAAAAGAAATAATCATTTAGCGATTTTAATGCTTTTTCTTGTTGAAAATGCTGAATGAGAATGTCTGTGAAACACAGCACTATTATATAATTATTATTATATACAAGATAGAAGTTCTATTTGCAAGGCAGCTTCTATTGATTTAAGAAAGTTATATTGAGAAAAGGGGACTATGATACAGAGAGAATTTCAAATTAATTAAGGTAAATTGTATCTAAATGCATGAGGAAATACTTAATGACGCTGAAGGAGTGATGAAGTTGAAAGAGAAAAGAGGAAAGAAGTGTAAAGCCATAATTGGATACACAGAGATCCGAAAATCTATTGAGAAAATGGGGTTGTTTTTTTTGGGGAAAGATTGTGGGTGTGAAAGGTCACAACCACACTAGGTGACCTCTTCTCTCCACCTCAGAGCTATTTTGTCACATGATGCAGAGAATGGTATTATAAGTTTTGCTATGTTCTAATTATATTATTTTGTTCCCAAGCTAGGAATTTGTATAAATGAGTGGGAGGGTATTGTGTAGAATATTTTATAGATTTTCCGCTGATTCAGCACCACACACACTCACTTTTCTAAAATGCCCCCTATTCCCAAATTTGTGGGGATTTGGTATGTTTGAATTTTTCATTTTGTCCCCTTGTTTTCAATTAGTTGCACTCACCATGAGTAAGAGCTTTTTGCCCTTCCATCCACGCATGTTGCCCTTCCATTAAAGCTTTAGCGAATTGTATGTGAGAAAAGGTTCAAGTTTGCGGAAGAAGAGATAGGCGGATGTGGTGGATTTTGGGGGGCGGGGAGAAATGGGTAGGAGAAGAGTGAAAGCTCTACGCTAAAAGGACAATAATCAATCATCTGTAAGTGAAAATTTCATGATTTTTTTGCACCCAACAAATCATCCAAAATAGAAAGGAAGATGAAGAAAAGGAAAATGTTTGTATGAAGAGAAATTTGCCATATTTCTTCTGAATCTGCGAGACCTATCCCTCAATTTCAAATGTATTATTATATAGAGATGACGCACACACACCCATAATTATACAATCATATTTATTTCATTCTTAAATTTTGTATTCATCTTTAATGTTCCTCGTGAGCTTTTATTTGTGCTTTGAGATTTGGTTAATTTTCAAATTAAACTCTCCATAAATCAATTTTAAAGTCGACGGGAGCAATTTTGGACAAAATAAAATATATTTTGTCTTTTGTGAAGTCTACAAAAGACATTTTATGAAGAGCAATTTTGAATAAAATATCTTTTGGGAGACTTTTGATATATTTTGTCGTCTTTTGTGACGTGTTTTTTCTTTCGAGTGGAGAGTTTCAGATGGAAAAAATAAGAAGAAGATAACATTCCTATTAGGTTATGTTTACGATACGGCAATTGAACAATCTGAATTGAATTAATTTTTAGGGAAATTAAGTCAAGCATGCGTGTAGTCTATTTGATACCCTAAGGATGTTGGGAAGATCAAAAAACCATCTGACTTCTAGCTCATCAGTTCGATTTTCATTACACCAAGAAAATGTTAATGAGTCACTCTGATATGATTCTCTTTTACATGAATTGATTGACTCATATTTTATTGCATTAATTAGCCCTACATATTTCGTTTTTGCACATAAGAAGTCGCATCGGGAACATAGGGAAGGGATCTCTGATCCAAAATCCTGATTATATAGGGTTAGAACTTGTCAGCGATCTCCCAAATTTTTGCCGAAAAGACACAGAAATTCTCCATAACATTTTTGCCCAACACCGTGAAAAGGAAAAATGGACACAGCTAAATTGGCTGAATTTCATATCATTCCACAAATTCCCTTTGCACAAAGCTTCACAATTACCCGAAATTGCATTATTGTCCATTGCTATTTCGAGAAACATGACAGAAAACTTCTAAAAAATGCAACGCGTAAACACCAATTTGACAAAAGATTTTGATTTTATAAAAGCACCTCGACGAGATGCTTGTAAAACACAAAATATTTCTTGTGTAATGTATAAATTATTTTGTGCAAAATTACAATTCTCCTATAAAAATCTTTTGTGGAGACGTTCTCACAAGATTGTCAAAAGATTGACACAAAAAATCTTTTGTCTTTTGTCTAAAATTGCATTAAACGTCAAAATTTTTCAGTTTTTCAAAATATTTCACCTATTATTGTACCTAAAATTGCAAAAATTTGTTTTGTGGAGAGATTGACAAAAGTTTTAGAGAAATATTTTGTGCAAAATTACATTTAATGTCAAAATATTTTGTATTTTCAAAATATTTTGTCTTTTATTTTGTCCAAAATTGCTCCCGACATTACAAAAAATTACAGCACAATCTGTTGTTTCAATTCTTTTTAAAAATACTTAATTAAAATTTATGTCTGATGAAAGCTCGATACGATTCAAAAACAAATTGCACAACAAAAGAAAATAATATGATGAAAAATGACCTAAAAATTAAAACAGACAGAAACAATGCTGAGCCAATCGTAATGGAAAATTCTTGAAGAAAAATCGACATTTGGTACAAATTGCTTTTCATAAATTCTAATGAAAAATTACTGAATTTTCACAGAAATTTCTGAAATTGAAAGACTAATTAAAATCTTACAATGAAAATTAAGAGATAAGATTTTATTTTTATCCAATGATGCGGAGCATTGATTTTAAATTTCAATTAACTTTGTATCGAGAAAATGAACAAGTTGGAGGATATTTCTTTCATTGCTGCTAGAAAATTTTAATTAACGAAAGCTCACAAAAGTTTCTTTTGTGAGATATATTGGAAGTTATGAGAACGAAAGTGTCATAAAGTTTTCCCTTTAGAATGCAATTAAATGAACATTGCAATAGTATTGCATATTATAAACTTTCATGGAAAACCAATACATTTTCTCTCCGTTCTTAGTTCTCCTGCGCGCACACGGAACAAATCAATTTTAGTGAATAATGTCTCTTTGAAAGTTCACCCAAGAAGGGGGTGGTGGTGGTGGGAGTTCTTTTGCCATGGAATTCTTTCTCAATTTGGATCATGCTGAAGAAGTTTTGAATGATTGTTGTGGAATTGTGAGTTGTGTGTGCACGGTGTTTTGGGGATGAAATGGATTTTCAGGAAAAGAGGAAAAACATAATTGTGATAATACAGTGAACCACGCTAAAAGAAAACGCACGGAGAAATCGCGGAAACACCACTAACATAAAATTGCAAATGAAAATTTTAATCTCTATCATATACATTCAGATATACATTAGGAACGACACTTAATGTATTTTGATGTTGGTTTGAGATGTGGGACATGGGATGCGGGATGGGGGCAGGGGTGGTATGGAATACAGCAAAGAACAGCAATATAGCAGCAACAGCAGCAGAACATTAACGGTCGTTTTATATATCAAACATACTGGGGAAGATGGTCTGAGGGAAGGGGAGGAGGCTTCCTTTTGTGCTTTCCTTGAGGGAAGTGGCAAAGAGATGCTTTCCATATTATATCTACATGCCTGTATAGTCAACACTTGGGGAGGTGGTGAATGGAGGCCGCATTGTGTGGGAAATGAGCAAGACAGAGATGACGGGAAATTGGAAGTGATGCTAGGAGATTTTGGGGGTAAGTGAATAAGAAGCCAACCAGGAAAATCCACCAAAAAGACCACTCTCTTTGGCTTTCTTGCTCACGCACGTTGGATGTTCTACTCATTTTGCCATCCATAAGTGAATGTTCCAGTCGAATGTAATTAATTTTATTGATTGATTAGGAATTAACTAAGAAATCACAATAGTTTGCCTTCTTTTTATCGCTTTTCCAAACGAAAGTGATGCAGTAAAATCCATCTCCCCACAATTTTACGCCTCATGCTTTTGATTTATTACCAGGATGTGCACTGTCTTTTTATTATATTTCCATGAGTTTTATTGCAATAGGACTGAAATAATAAATGAAATAGACTTTCATTGACTGATAAATCCCTGCATAAATCTCAATTTAATTATTTACATCTCCTAAGAACTAATGTTCTTAAAACTTGTTTCCATTCCCTCATTATGCTAAAATGTGAGCCTAGAACGTTGTGTTCTAAGTAGTTATTCTGGGTTTCTTATTATTCAACGTATTATATCCTATTTAGCATAGAACATTTGCTTCTATGTACCTAGATAAGTATATAGGAAAATTTTTGCATATTAAATGGTATGTAGAAATTATATAGAACTCGGGATGAAGTTAGTACCAAAAATGTTTCGAAAAATTCTATGAAATACATTTCTGTTTGAAATAAACCTTACTATAATATTAAAAGATTTTTATGATTGTTGTAACTGTTAAAACTATTTTTTAAAATTACTTTTTAAACATTTTAATACATAATTATTTAGACAAAAAATCTCGATTATATACAAACAATCGTTCGATTGAATAATAAAATTCAACTTTTATTTCAAATGAAATTTAATCGGGAGAATATATTTTAATTAAAAAATTATTTTATTTTCCGCTGTATAATTTTTTGGGTAATAATCATAAATTCATGCATTTATGGCTGTATTACAAAAATGAAATAATTTGTACTTCGATTATCATACAATATTTATCTGTCGATATAATTAATTTAAATAATTTAACAATGAAACTTAATAAATATTCATACATATGTATCAGTTTCATTTGCAAAAATGTTGACTGGAATGAGTTAATATTGCTTTGTGTTAATTACACACTGTACTTTAAGCTCTGTGTAACAAATAAAAAAAATTGTGATTTATTTAAAGATTGTGCACATCCGTATTTTCTTATAATTTTCAACACAGAAATAATGTTGAAATTATATTAGGCTTTAAACCTTAGGCTTTGGACCTTCAGATAAAAAAATATCCCATCATGGTTAAAAATCTCCTTGCTTTATGGGAATCAATTGAAGGCAATTGTAGGTTTTTCATTCATTTCACAAAGTTTTTCCTGATATTTTCATGTCAAAACCTACACCGAGTGGCATTGTATATTTGGCTTTTTTGAGGGGCCTAAGACCCTGTCATGTCTGGGGCATTTTGTGCTTTTGTTAGAGATATGTCATGTATCTAGTCCTTGTGCTTCACACACCCTTTCCTATATAGAGCCGCATCTTTCAACTTCTATCCCCTCGTGACCATGCCCTGGGGCTTGTCTGAGCATTTGTTCATCCGGGGCAGACACATGGACAGTGAGAAGGAAGCTGATTAAATGGCTTTTGGATCGTGTCCAACTCCTCTCTGATTTTCTTTTGACCCACCCCATCTCGCCACTTTATTGTTGATTTAGCACCACCACGTCTACACGAAGAATTTGACTTGTCTGTATGTGGTCGACCAGGAAAATCCTTTCCCTTGCATGAGAAGGTAGGAGGTGGGAAACAGAGGGTACGGGCGGAAAACATTCAATGGAGGTTCCAAACTTAAGCTGTTAGGATAGGGATGCGACTGGGGGTTGTTCTAAAGGGAGTCATGGTTGTCGTTTTTTTTTCTTTTCATTTCTTTTCTCCCAAAATTTCCACGCGGAAGTTCAAATTACTCAATATGGGCGGTGGTTGGGGGAGGTAACAGCAATACACAGAAGCGACACAGAGCATTCTCTCAAAATTACTCCATTCGGGCGGGGTTGACTTTTATCATTAAAAGCTGGTACTCTCTTGCAGCTTTTGCCAAAAACGGCTACGGGGGAGGAAAGTTGTAAAAAAAATTGATAGCACGGGATGGGGATAACATAGAAGATTAGTTGCATGAATGCCCATGAATATCCATCTTTTTTTACGGTCTCTCTTTTTCATTTCTCATAAGCAGAAATGTAATCATATGGCGTGTAAGAAATTTATTCTTGTGTGTCTGATGTCTTGTTGTCTTTGAGGGTGGATATGATCGCAAGAATTGGTTGTGTGTGTTGATTTTCATTTTTGATTGAAAATCATTTTCATTTTTCGAATTCATGAATCGTGTCTGTGAACTGTGAGAGTGGGAGAGAGAGAGAATGTTGAGAAACAGAGATAGAGAGAGAGAGAATGTTGGAGTTCTATATCATGCTGGTTGTCAACTACTTACTGCAGGCATTAGTTGATCAGTGCTTCGTACTCTGGTCACCTTGTTCTTGTAGATAAATTTTTTCACGCACCGCTCCACCTGCTGGTTCCACTTCATGAAGCTAACGTAGGCTGCATAGATGAGGAAGAGAATGAGCGCCTCCCACCACTCGATGAGGTTATCACGAAAAAATATAATGAGAATGAGAAGACTGGTACTGTAGAAGGTGCAATCGCGGAAGAGGGGCCACCATGTTAGGGTGAGTATCGTCTTTGAGAATAATGCACACATGCCGATTACGAATAATATGTTGAATACCGCACTACCGACAATTGTACCGATACCGACATCGTCGAAGGACACAAAGACACCAATGACACTGGTGAAGAGTTCCGGAGCACTACCACCGGCTGCCATGAATGTGGCACCAGCCACATCATCGGCAATGCCCAACTTTTCGATGATGACATCCAGAGAAGGCACAAAGAACTCGTCGCAGACTATCGCGAGAGCGACAAACATGTAGATGACACCAATTATGTGAAAGATAACAGCACCATTTCGACGTTGCTCCAATGTGAAGAGGTCTTCAGGAAAGAGGGGATCCTTGTGCGTATCATTATTGGTACCTGAAATATACAAAAGACACCATTTTACCAACGCTTACAGCATACTTTTCACATAGTTTTCTTTATGTATTTTTTAGGGAAATGCAGGTATGTACTTTTTACATACTTCTTAGAAGTAAGTAGTTATTTAGAAATAATATACATACATATATAGTAAAAGATCTATCAAATTATAGATTCAATAATATTTGTTTGAATCTTCACAATCACAGCATTTTCAGGGTAGGAAGACCATAAATAGAAGAAATAGTTATCCCACTCTTCAAAATTGTTTGGTATGCTCATAAATCAGTTTATTTAGCATCTTCCATCATAATGCAAAACGTAGGTGTAGTAAAATTATGGTAATACCACTCAAGCTAAACAAGAAAACTTTATTCCACGAAGTTGAAGTTTTTATGCAAAATCAAATTGCTTAATCGTTTAGAATTATTTATCATTAAATTTTGATGCTATAAACAGAAATTTCTTTATAAACTTTCTGATGTTTCATGTCAAAAAATAATTATTTCCAAGATTTTGCTTTTAAATGTCATAAAGTTTGATAAATATTTGATAAAATCTGCCACAAACGTAATCATTCATTTTTCAAGAGAGCTCCTTTGGTTTTTCTCTACGGTAATAAATTGGTTTTTATTACTTTATTAGACACAAAAAGTAGCTCTAAAATTCACATTCGGTTTCAATTTCTGCGCCTTTTATTTTAAAGTGAGCCAGGTAGTTGATTATCATGCGAGATTGTGTAAATTGGGCAATATAATGCGTATTAAGTTTGCTAAAGTGTTTGCATAAATTACATACATTGTATTTAATTATATATACAAGCACTACATGTGAAACAATATCCAAAGCAAGTCCATGAGAAACACAAAATGCAATTACAAAAGCTTCTTCTGAAACCACATGAAGTTAAACTAACTTTGTGCTTTTAAAGTCATTTTTATAAATCAAAGCATCTCTAGGATAGAGAGCTTTAATTTTTCACTCTCTAGTAAATTTTGCTACATACAAAATACCAGGTTGGATGTACAGTACATATTTTAAAATACTGTTTCATTTAAAAAATATATGTTATGAAGGTTATGGCAGAGTGGCAAATCACGAAGAGATTATGAATACGTACTGTAAAAAAACAAAGCTTTGATACCTACTTTTTTGTTTGAAAGCTATCAAAGCTCCAAAGAGCTCAAAACATTGCTCACTGTTACTGGAATTTTACCCTTGTGATTAATAATATTTTTTTAGCTCCCTTTATTGAATTTTTCTATTGTTATGTAACGCATTTTTCCCCCAAAAAATAAGCTCCGGCTTATGAGGATTTTTTCATCTATGCTATAGCCTTAAAATGTACAAGGTAGTTATTAAAAAATATTTAGTAAAAATTAGAGATAAATTAGAGAATTATAAATTAGAGATTAAAATTAAAATTCTAATTGAGCTTTGATCCAAAAAGATATTTGGGCGAAAGCTTTTCTTTTGAAAAAATCTCAAAAATCAAGAGAACCTTTTCATCAACTTATTTATTTCTCTATGAGAAAATTTAAATAAATTTACAAAATACTTTTCCAACTATTGGGCAAACATATCCTGGGAAATGCAACTTTAGATGGAATTCAATAGCAAGATAATAAATTAAAGTTTATTTCTCTTTCTCTTTCAATGCATCTCGTGAATATATTTTGCAGTAATCCCGAGACATTGTTTAGTTCACATGAACAAGGGTGAAAATGCATAAATTCCTTCTTTGTACCATAGAGGATAAGTTTCAAGAAAAAAAATGACATGACAGCATCCAGACACCAAGTAAAGGAGTAAGAAAAACGTCCTCGGTTTCACTGCAAAAGCTCGTTGAGTGCGTCACTAATCTTTCTCAAGTACGTGATCTGTTTGCCTCTCTACAGCCGCTACGGCGCCGCGAGGATGCATTCAAAATCATGTGATTTATTGAACATGCTAAATTTGAGTGTTATTCAGGGTAAAGGGTAGTTCTCACACCCCGAAATACAATATTAAATTGATATGAATATAATATTAGAAAATGAAATCAATATATATTGCAATTCTCAGTGGATGCTCACATGTCAGTCTACGATTTTGTTATGTGTATTGAATATGGAAAATGTCAATTTTCTCCTATATAGCTTTTTCTAATTAATTGGACTTTGTCGAATGCACGAGGAAATTACATTTTTGATTGCATTCGGATGTTGAAAGCTGAACAAAGAGTATCACCAAATTGGGGAAAAATTTAATGGGACTAAGCTACAAAAACTACAAATATTTTATGAATTTTCTGTGAAAATAGTTTGAATTTGAATATTTTGCAAAGTATTTAAATTGATGATTTTTCTTTAATTATAAAAAAAAATTTCAAGTATTTTTAATAGTTTAACACAAAATAAATAAATCGAGAGCATAATAGTAAAAGTTGGAGTGAGAAAAGTTTACAAATTAGTCCCTTCGAAATAAATCTTCCTGAGTATTTACAGCTGTTCACCCCATCTAGAGAATCACATCCTTGGGGGGCTGAGAGTGGATATTGTTTACTGGTGTACCGTGAGCTTTTTCCGTGCTAATATGGCTTCTATCTCGTGTAGCCTTCATTTAATAATAGCTCCAAAGCTCAAACTAATTCAAACTTTTCATCAAAATATATATATTTTGGGCACTTGGTGGTGGGTACATTTTTGGGTTGGCCCTGTGTGAAAGGGGTTTAGTGGAAGTTTAAGGGGCTTTGAAGATATGGTTAATTATTGCGTGCAGGTCTCACGCGTGATGAACTGGAAAATGCGAGACACTCTTTGCCATTGATGGGTGGCCTATTAGCACTTATTTACAACTTATTGACACCATCCATTGAAATTTGTACATTATGTTGAGGAAGAAGGGTTTGTAGGGGGAGGGGATGGAGTTCTTTCTTAATGGGTGACATGGGGGTGACGGGTGGTGACGATGTGGGGGGTGTAGGTGTCGAAAGTGCGGTATTCGGACGCGCCGAACTTACGGCTGTGAGGGGGCCCTTCGACGAAAGGTTAAATCATTTCAAGAGTAATTTTCTGTGTGCTTATAATGGAATAAGGTCACAAATCCACTATCTATCCCGCTCGCACTCAGGCGGGGGCTCCACCCGCACAACATTGGAAAACACGGAAGAAATTGTGGGTGAAAGAGCTTCAAGGATGGTGTGTGGAATGTCTTAAGAGTGCGCGCGTTCAATTCTCACTGAAATTTCTTAACATGAGCAACCCCCATGCCATTGGGCCCATACACCAATTAATTAATTTCTCTCCCTTTTCGCCACAACCAACACTTTTTTCCACCCCTCCACCGTACCTGCTATGAAGTTTTATTATATACGGTATGGTGTATATGGTATTGTATGAGTTTTAAAAAGGAACACATGGATCTCTTTTAACCTAGCATGAGATATTGAGGGGGTGTGAGACTTATAAGGTTTTTTTCTTTATGAAAATTTCCGCAGATGGAAAATATTGCTCAGTGTATCTTTCAATCCACCTTCCGACCCTCAGCTGCGTTGTTCTTCAAAGACGGAAATTTCTTTCACAAAACGACTTGGGAGGGAAAAAAAGCGGAGAAGAAAAAAAACACAAGAGCTTTTCTCACGCTCTCCGTGTTTGTATTTTTCTCCTCCAACATTTGCTCGCGCGAGATTATGTAATCTCAACCAGCAGTCTTTTTTTTTGGGGGGTAGGGAACGGGGGCAATGGGGTCCGTGGGTGGTGGAATTTCAATAGAGTACCCAATATAATGGAATTATCTCTGTGTGTGCGATAGCTCCTCCAACATCAGCGCAACACCAAACTTGGTGGCTAGATAGCAAAAGTACCGAGATTTCGGGGGGCGGGCTGGCTTAGCCAAACCCCAATCGATGGGGGCTGTCGAGGTCCCGCAGCACCCCAAATAGGGGTTGTGTGGAATGTTTGGCTGCGGATCGATACGCACGTCACTGAATTTTGAAGTATTATATTCTCTTTAAAATGGCAAAAAGCACCAACCATGCACATCAACATTTTTTTATGCCTTCTATTCCATCTATCGACCCGCCCATAGTCACACAACCACCGCATATACTGAACTTTATGTACAAAGATCTCACTCCTATGCCACGGATCGCGAGAATATACTAAGCATATATAGCAGGAAAAAAAAACAAAAACGAAAATTTCATAAAATGAAAGCTCCACCAAATGAGCGTACCATTGGGTGAGGATCCGTTCATGATAATGATGGTGGCGGTGGCATTTTCAGGTTCCAACTCCAGTTGGTGGCTGTGGAGGTGTTGGTGGTCAGCACTGACTAGCATCTGCGACGGCAGGAACAGGGTGGTGGCCGCAACTCCCAAGATGACTTTGAGGACGATGGCTACGATTGTTCGGTGCCTCTCGCCGGTGCCACCCTCGGTGGCACCTGGGGCGTCTCTTGGGGGCCCCATTCTTCTGCCTCCTTCACACACAATGTCCGGATGTGTACTCAGGCAATCCCTTCTACCATGGACTGGTGGATTGTGTGGGTATTCTGGGTGACGGCATTTCGTCGATTTGTGCTCGCACGGCTGACGAGTTTACAAAAATTTGTATCCTGGTGCCTCCTCCACCTCCGCCCCCGCCTCACCTCCTCTGCTACGTTCCCGTTTGCAAATCCAACACGGGAATCCACTGCAGAGGATGGTCCAATTTTCCTTGGGAATTTTCACACACAAAACTCCCCTCGACTCGCTTCGACACTCAGGACACACTCCTTCGGTACCACTTCGTCCGTTTAACTGTGCTCAAGTCCAAATGGCCCAGAAAAGGCTCTCCGCCTCTTTTCCAACAAGGAGGGGGCTGCACAAAACTTTTCTCAATTTTTCCTTCTTTTTTTTCCTTGCTATTTTCTCTCCCAGTTCTCACGAAGGTCCCCCGCAGGAAGAAGGAAAATGAAAATCCTCAAAATGTCTCCCCCCGAAAAAATCCAAAAAGAGGCCCCTCGCGCGCAAATCTCACGCCAAGGAGGTCAAAATGGGAAAAAAATGTTATATTAGAGAAATGTTGGAGCCTAGTGCTGTGGGAAGAGTCCTTGGAATTAATGGTAGCTGATATCCCTCAGACTTATCGGTCACACTTGTTCGCCTCTGTGCCTTCGAGGTGGTGTTTAAGAAGAAAAAATAATTGATATTTATCGTGAACTGGTGTGGCAAAAATATATGGATTATCGTGTGGAGATGTGTCTACCGCAATGGACGCGCACAAACTACTGTGCAGGCAGGATACGGAGAGGCACGAAGCCCCTTCTGCAGGATCCTCCATGGAAATTTCCCCAATATACATTTTCCCCGCCACCGAGGAATTTGTCAATATGACTCGCAAGTTATATAGTAAATGCCATACCCTTCTCCGGTGCGCAAGATTCCCCGCGACACCACCGAAAACCTTTCCCAACCCGTTCGTGAGTCCTGGCAAAGGAAAGGTCCTCTCACACGGGACCGTCCTTCGTGTGAACTTCATGTGGGCCACGAAATATAACATGTCTATTTCGAGGATATGCGCGAGCTCTAACATTTTGACAGTGAATAAGACTACTGAAGGATCAATGCTGTCCTTCCAACGGTACGGGGGGTGCTGTTCCAAAGAAGGTATGGGAAAAGGTGGGTAGCCTTCGTGATTGCTGAAAAGTGGAGGAGTCATGAAGGAACTTCTCGAGCATATAAGAATTGTGTGCAAAAAGGGGATGGAAAAGAAGCAACCACAAGCACAACTTTTCTATTTGAATGGGATTCTCAGATTAACCATGCAACACCACACCAGTGTGCGGAGTTATGTAACAAACATTGCTTCCGGAAGGTGAAGAACATTTAATTTGATAAATTAGTTCTTAAACGCTAAATTGCAGTTCTATAGAGTCTCTGAAAATATTGCTTCGAAATATTTATAGTTTTTTTTTATTCCAAAATTTATTAAATCACAGCGAATGCATATTTAAAGAAAAAGAGCTTTAAGCTCTATAATATTTTCTTGGAAGAAAAAGAAAAATGTGTTTCATTTGAGGAAAACTTTAATATGGATTTGTAAGCACAGTTGAAAGTGCGATAGATGGGTAAACTTAAATAAAATAAATTCAAGAGTAAATGGTTAGAATAATGAGTAAAGAACTTTATTCATTTTAATGGTCCCACAATAAAATTTGCCCAGTGTATAAAAAAATCAAAAAAAAAAGTTGCAAGAAATTGCAAAATTTAAAATAAAAAAATTGGGTTTTATGTTTCACAATCTCAATTTAATTTAATTTATTTAAAAAAATGCGTTTCAATTCTTTTATTTAGTTTTTTTTTTTACATTTAAGTAAATTTAGTAGTAAAATCACCCAGTCTATTGTACAAATTGCATCAATTCCATACTAATACCTCACATACTGTATGTAAGAGTAAAATATTTCTCTAAAGTCGAGAAAGTTTTAGTTTTACGAGGTGCTTGGAATCTCGTTTAACTCACGAAATGTGATACCTAATCTGAATACCTGATTAGACGTGGTTTTTTTTTGGGTAAGAAAATCGAAGAACCACATATAGCTGTGACTCCCGCATAGAGCTCGATGGTTGGGAAAAAATTGTGGATTTCCGATGTGAATTGCGCAGTCTCCGGGCACACGGTGGGTTCGATACGATGCAGAAAGTCCAAGTCTTGCGTATCCCGATGGGAGCTTTTCTCACACATACGGGCCCCACGGCGACAGGAATTGGGTGTGGAGAGGTATCGCGGCACGGTGTACGGGGCAAAAACGCATGGGGGGGTTTCCTCTCGCGCTGACCTGAACTCAATCTGAAAAGAGGCACCACGACCGGATGGAGGGGTAGACAGCTGGGGGGAGGAAGTCTCCTCCATTTGGATTTTCAAACGCGAGTCCATCCGGCTGGCGCAGTTCGCGGTGGCGGCAGGAACCGAAACACCACTCGCCAAAAACTATATCTAGGGTAGACGAGCAAAAGGCATGCGCTCTCCTAGGCCAAGTCGCACAAACAGAAGAGCCAGAACGGGGGTGGTGCCATGACCACCTCATTTGTATAGACACTCTCTCTCATGTTTTGCTACAAATTCAATCCCAAATGGACACAGCACGATCACGCGGCTGGGGGCTGTCTGGTCATATCATAAATTACCTATTTAGACCAATATATATACATGGGGCGAGTATGCACAATTTCGCGGTGTGGGTGCGTGGGTGGGAATGTTGATACCCTTCTCCTCACACCATGAAAATCAAGTTATTATGAACTATTGTGCTCTGATTTGAAGGTTGCTCTATTGACCGGAAATATTCTCTCGAAAATGAGTTTATGCCTCGTAAATCAAATTGCAAATTGTAAATTGTAAATCATGAATTGCAAATTAACAATTTTAAAGAAACCGAAACACAATACCTATAATAAGTAATTTTATAATTGAATAATGGTTTCTACCAAAACTCACTTTTCATCATATGGGTGCAATGTACTTTACTTCCTTCGTATTCGTAAAGTTTAAAAATTTGTAAAGGTTTAATTTTGATGTCTTTCTGATATTTTTAGGTTCAAATCAAACAAATTTCTCATTTTACACTGCTTGAAATAAAAAAAAACTTTTATAAATTATAAAAAAACGCATCTTTTCCTTTCTTTAATCTCTTTGTCACATTTTCTAAAGAACTTCTAGAGAAAATATAAACTTAAAAATTATGAAATATACTTCAGCTTTATAATTCTAAACCATAAATGTGTTTAAAATAATAAACAGTTAATTTGTGGCGAAATCGCGGAATGCCCCCAATTCCCCCAATCACCTTAACCGAAATTAGAACACAAATTGTACATATAAATATGGCAAAAATATACAATAAAGACAGTTTGGAGTCAAAAGTCAAGAAGCTAAGGCAATTTTACTACAAATTAATAAAAGAAAAATTAGGTAAATTTTTATTGTAAGCAATAAATCCTTCTAAAAACTTTTTTTTTTCAAGAAAAGTTTTTTCTTTTGTAAGATTTTAATAAGAAAGCAGATATTTATATCATTTTGATTTGATGCCACATCTATGTATATTTCATACCTTGACATTTTTTCAAATTTAATAACTTAACTTTCTTATTCACAAATCTCTTTCTAAAGTACTTCAACGTTGACTTCATCAAAAAGTTTTCGAGTATTTTTGATGTTATTCCATACGTGTGTAGCGAAACTTCCGGGTGGGAATTGCAAAATAATGGAATTTTAAGAGTTTGTGCGAGAAATCACATTAAAAAGTCTTCGGGAAGAGCTCAATGGAGGCGCCCAGTAGCTGGTGTGGTTCCCAGTGGCGTTATGTGCGGAAGAGTTATGTGAATGAATGCAAAATATGACCCCATAAAATTCTTCCGCCGCCATCCCTTTTTCACCCTGTCCCTCGGTGGAGTATCTGTCTGTATGCGAAACAAATGCCGGGCATGAATTTTCCAGCCTCGCACATAGCAATCAACGCCGCGTGGGGTGATGGGGTGGCAAATAGTGCATGAACAAACAGCCCCCCGTGCAATCGTTGCATCTAATTGGAATAAATTAAAACTTATTAATTATGCCTCGTGCAAACGATGTTGTTTTCCTCGAAATATCTGCAGATGCAAAGCCGAGAGGATATACGAATTTGGATTACCCGTGGACCGGCACCCACTGTGACCGACGTTTTTTTGTTGTTGTTCACCCAATATGGCCCTCGTCACTAGTAAAAAGCAGGAAATCCCTCCTGTTTCACTTGCACACCTGAGTTCTCTAATTAGAGTTGTGAAATTCGCAGAGAAAAGTTAATATTTCCTACAAATGCGAAAAGGTGACACGAGCAGAAGTTTTATAGTGTGCTATTCAAACCATATAATGTACTTTTTGTAGTTTAATATCAAATACTAATTTATAAGCGCGTAAACAGCATCGAGGCAATATTCATTAGCAAACTTATATTATGGTTTTATAAATTCATTATGTATACTGTTTTTGTCATTTAAAAAATATATAATATACATATATATTTGTTAAGCTTTTTTCGTAGAAGTTACAATTTTTGAAATTGTATATATGTAGTAAGTAAGAGCATAAGAGCTTATGAAAGCTTTGTACATAAAAAAAATGGTATATAAAAAAGTTTCGGAGCATATTCTTTTGGAAACGTCGAACAATTAAATTTTCTGGTCAATTTCGCCAGCAGAAGTTGATTCAATATAGGTAGATTTATGGTAAAACAAAATTACTCTGATTTTGATGAAAAATTTATGAATATGTAGACCTCTATAAGCTTTATTGTTCAATTTTAATATGTATCTAAATATTTAAAGAAACAAAAATATGTAAAAATATAAGTAACAATACCATGTTCAAATTATTTAAGAAAAGGTGTTTTAGTCAATGAGAACTGACCCTATATAGATCACGATATTCCTTTATTATCGCTCTAAAAATTCAGGTTGAGAAATTAATCTTAATTTTGTTTAAACATGAAATAGAAAAATTGGTATATTATGGTTATAGCGTTGGCGTGATATTTTTTTAGTGCTTCCTCTAATTGCAAGGTAATCATAGGAAACACCCTCTGGACTGGGCAGTGTTACCCTCCTGCAATCTATGCCCGTCAAGTGGTTACCGATGAGCCAATGGAGATTTCACAAGGACCCTTGAGCTTTTGCGTTGAGAGCTTTGGGGTTTGGAATGGTGAAAGAAAACAATGCTCTGTTGGATAAATTGCCGTGCGAAAATTGGTGTGTGTGTGTGAGAGCTTTTCAGTTCACCTCCTCCTGTGCAACTCACCCACAACTTACCACTTTTCCCAACCAAAAAGGAAAATCCAACAGCAAGCACATTCATCACACAGTGAGAGAGCGAAAGAGAGCCAAAGCTCTGGAGAAAGAGCTCTCTACTATAATATTGATTTTTTCACACGGCTTTTCCCTTTTATCTGTACATCTGTTTTACAATGTTTCCCATGAATATTGAATTTCCTCGTGCTCTCGCAAAAGGAATATCATTTTGTATATATGTGGCAATATTCGTGGCCTGGGAGAGAGCTCTGTGAGAGAGTGAGAGAAATACACCGCAGACGGTGGACAAACAGCCT